>NW_006441953.1:4002655-4045983 GCF_000325575.1 Pteropus alecto | reverse complement strand
GGCTGCGGCTGGGGTCGCTGCAGCTGTGGTGGCTGTGGTAGCTGCTTCTGTGGCTGCGGAGGTTGCTTCTGTAGTTGTTGGGGTTGTGATTGGGGCTGGGGCTGCTGGGGCTGCTGGGCCTGCTGTAAGACTGGTCCTGAAAGTCGCAAAAGTTCTGTGGACACGATAAGAAAGAGTAGTGACAGTATGTTTATTATTTTATGAAAGCTAGTGAAGATGCTTAAATGTATGTTAAGAACCACCACAAGGATTATGCAACACTTATCAAACAAGGACAAGAGCAAAGTTAGGGTTCTGATCACCATCTGGCATAGTATTTTTATGTCTAAAGCATTAGAAATAAAAAGGGAGACCTCATAACTACTATCTGGTGAGCAAAGAAAAAGGTAATAAACATCCAAAAGCCATTTCATTGAGAGCATCATATTTTCTGGAGCTTCTGGGTTCTGACCATGACACACCCATCTCTACTTGAAGTGCCTCCTCCCTTCGCTCATCTCCCTGCTCTCCTTTGGTATAGTCATCCCTTCCTGGAGGAAGTCTTCTACGACCTCATCTTCTAGTGCTTTTGCAGTAAATATGCACTGCCAACATAAGTCAGATAAAGCAACAGTCATCATGTACTTTAATTATCCGTTCTTAGTACCCTCTTTACCCTCCTGCAAAGTAGTTCCTTGTGGGAAGGGACCACATCTTATTTTACTTTATTTCTCCATTGCCTGGCATGCAATGAAATTGGTTAAATCGTTAAAGTAGTAGAAAATTTGTTATGGAAGATCCAGCAATCCTATGAGAATAAGAATGGCATTCATTTAAACACCCAAAGCATCTTATAGAATACGTGAGCCCTATTTCTTTAGCACACTTTGGAGAAAGGAAATTCACACAGTTGTAGTTTTATTAAAACTTTAATGAAACTTTTAGCTTTGCAAGTGAAATTTTTAAAAGTCATACTACTGTTTCATGACTTCACTTACAAAAGTAATGTGAGATAAGAACATGTAGAGCTGCAGTGTGGTCATGACTAATGATTACTGCCGAAACTGGTTAGAAAGGACTGGAGGCCAAGTTCTAACCAATTATACTGCACGGCTAATGTAAGGGAGATGTCAGGGACTGGACAGGACTAACTTCTCGTAGGTGTGCCAACCAATCAACAATTATTTATTAAGCATCTTTAGCGTATTGTTCTAAATTACTTAGTTTCTTTGACCTTCAAAAATGAATCAGCAGAGAAATTTGACTTTGTGAAGCACAGATGGTTCGTTCTAAGCAAACTGGGACACTAAACTTAAAAGATATACATTTTTCTTTTGTTAAAGGCCAGCCCAATAACATCTTTAAAATTTGGATATGGACATTACATTGTTGTAGGATTTTTCACAGTGGTAACTGCAGACATAAAGCAAAGAGCTTTGGAAAGAAAATATCAGCTTAGTAAATAATGCTCTGTTGCTACTACTATAGATGTGATCTATTTTGATGGGTAAAAGCTTTATATGAACCACATGTGGATCTACCTCCTAAACCTCAGACTGAATACAGCTAAAGAAAGGTATCTTAAAGGTGACTTTTTATATGCCCTTCTGGTTCCAAGATTATGGCCAGAGGGATATCAAGGGCACCAAGAATAATTTAGAGGTTGATAAGGACTTGTTTTAAAGTGTTTTCAAATCTGATCGAGACTGCTGACATTTAGAAACAAATAAGATATGAATATTTAAAGTCATGTTTTCTTTTCAGGATTGATTTTAAAGAAACTACTCCACACAGAAGAAAAAGAAAAGTATCTTATTCTCCTGCTCTCCCCCCATTAATCCTGTTTCCAAACTTATTTCAATAAATAGTACTGTTTTATTATCTAGGCTTAAAACTTTGCAGTCATCCTTAAATTTTTCTTCACTTGCATTCCAATGTTTTGTCACCAGTGTATTAATATTCATTTTGGAAGAATTCGTTATATCTTAATTGTTACCAAAATTCAAGCTCTTATTAGCTCACTCTTGGTTTACTGTATCTGTCTGCAGACTATTAACCTCTGTACCTCTATTGTGGCCTACCTGCTATTGCTAGATTAACACTAATTTCACCATATCACTTACCTATCATAACATTTTGACATTTATTACAGAATAAAATCCGAACTGTCCCATCAAGCTGTGGATGATGGTACATCCCCAAGAGCAAAGCCTAGCCCTTGCTACTTTAGAGAAGATTCTGGTTCAGAACTAAGACCATGATGAAATGTAACCTTCTGAAATTAACAACACTCATTTTTAACATAAGTATAACATAACACATATATCCACGATGCTTCATGTTACATTTACCTGCCAATTGTTTAGCCTGGGTTGCATTTTCCATCTGTTTTGTACGAGATGAGACTGACTTTTCCTTTTCATTCTTGTTTGCGCTGTTCTCCAGAGAGGAAAGCTTTTCAGCTGCAGCTTTCTTGGCTTCTAGTTTCCTTTGTCGGCACGTCTTGACTGGCTCTGCTAACATCCTGACTTTCCGCCGAAAAGAACTCAGTACCTGAATGGCACCATTTCGCTTTTTCTCCTCCTGAGCTTCTATACTCCCAAACTCATCCACATCAGAGACTTTGTAGAGAGGCAGAACGTGGAGCTGCTCATCCTCGGGTTTTCCTCCAATTTCTCGATTGTCTTCTCTAGTGAGAGTGCACACCTGGTAGGGAAATAAGATAGTACAGCCTCAGTTTCAGTCCAAAAGAAAAGTGTGTACGTGTGCACATGTGTGCACGTGTGTGTATGTATCTTTCTTCCTCTCAGTATTTAGATTTGCGGTGGTGGTCTACTGGATCGGATCAGTGACCATAAAACCATGCCTGTCTGTTATTAATAAAGATTGTTATCCAAATGGTGTAGGGAGATAGACAAGTTCACACTGACCTTTGTGTGTGTGTGTGTGTGTGTCTATCAGGAACTGTTACCTGTGGTGACTGTGTTCTTCACATTCACTTCTAAGTCTAAGAGAAGTGGCACTACTCCTACCAAAATGAAGCAATTTCCCACTTTCACACTTCAAAAATAGATGTGATAGATGCGAAGCCTCAGAAAGAAGCTGAAAGTGTGTTCTACCAAATGACTTCCTCTGTTTTTGGTAATATCACATTTGCCTCATCTCATACTTTTGTACACAAAGATATTTTAAATCTTTCCTCATATCTGAGTCCTAACTCTCCTCCACTGTGTTTAAGAAATTTTACAAAATACTGAAGTGAAATCTAAATAATATAAAACTGGAGATTCGGTTGACATATCGAACATGTAACCCAACACTGTTCCTATCTTCCTTTTCTCTCCTCTGTCCCTTTAAATCTAACTTATTGTTTCTCTTCTATCTCATTTCCTTTCTGAGCTATCTCTACAATTAAGGGGGTACTCTAAGAAGGAAAAAAAAGCAATTTCTGTTGCTTTGACAATTTAATGGTACTTCTTTTTTTATTAGCCATAATCACATTGGTTTTGATGAAACATTATTTGTTGGTTCTAAAATACTAGCTTTTCATTTTTAGTTTTTGATTAGCGGGAAAAAAAATGTGACCACAGTTATCTAAAACCTAAGGTAATATAAAATTGGAAGATACTCTTGGAAAAAATGTGATCATGATTATGACAGACTTACCTTTATAAATAAGTTTAATACAAGATGGTATTAAAATGAGTTTTTTACTTCCTACAGATAAGTCTTCCAAATCCATCTCTGAGTACTTTTCACCTTTTCCCACACATATTTATCCCTACTCAGTTCCTATCTAGTGCTTCTTTCCATTTCACCTCATAGAAACTGTGACTTATCAGAGGCAAATTCCCCTTCATTTAAGACATCTTCCTCATCTCCTGCCCACTCTCCCTCACCTTGCTGGAGTGAAACATGGTTCTCTTCAGGGCTTACTTCAGCTCCAGCTATCATTTATTTCTTTTACTTCCTGGAATCTAGCATAGCCTCCTAATAATGAGCAGGTGCTCAATCCATGATTGGTGATGATTTTAGATATTGCAGATGTTAAGCCTTATATTTGTTCTCTTGGATCAGAAATCAGCAAAATAGGGCCTGGGGCCAATCTGCTTCACATCCTGTTTTTGTATGACCTGCAAACTAAGAATGGATTATGCATTTTTATAGGATTTTTAAATTAAAACAAATCCAAAGAATGTGCCCTATAAAAACCCTATGTACTTGCAAAGCCTTTGACAGAATATTTAATATCTTGCCTTTAACAGAAAAATTTTCTGACACCTGCTCTAGACCATTAAACCAACATCTTCTTCTCTGTTTCTCAACAAAAACTTTGAGCGCCAGCCTCCTTGAATTACTTCCAGTATTGCCGACTATGTTCCCAAAGTCTTTTCTACCCTAGAATATAACATTAGTGCTTGTCTTCTATTTTTCATCTTAAGTCTCACTGGTCATCTTCTTGAACTATAACGATATCCATGTTGATGACACGTCAGGTTGATTAATTTATAGTTTCTTCGTTTGAACTCTCATATTCTTTATTTCTACTCTGAAGCATTTCTACATAGGCACGGCCATACTCTGGACTTTGTCAGTATGGAATATTGCCCTACCCTAAGACTGTATCCATTTTCTCCCCTTATCATAGATCCAATAATAAGGCCCCATGCATTTCACCCATTGTGATATGGAGTTCTAATGGACTCTTTTGCACTTTGAACTTTCTATAGTAGTTACTGTGATAATGACAATGCGTTTTTTCATTTGTACTTCTCATTGCAAGGTGACTCGGTACCTTGGCTCGTAAATGGCTTTTCGTTTAACTGATTATAACCTATCAGATATCTGACACTGAATTCTGAAATATTTTTGTTGGCAGCTAATTGTAGCTGGCAGTGCAGAGTTGCTGGTTTAGATTAGCATCAAGAATTTCCATGATTTTCATGGGCTTGTCAACACAGTTTTCCACTAATGTGCCAACCTGTTATGAGAGTACTATTTATGCCAAATAATTATGCAACAGCAGTTCATTCATGAAAACACTGTTATGCAGTATGACACCTGCAGAGAACATATTATCCTAACCAAATGCTATTAAATTCTAGCCCTCTACTCTTCAACAGGATATGCTGCTAGCCTGTCCTCAGCCCCACTCACCAATGTGCTGCCATTCTGCATGTTGTGCAAGTCTCTATGGGCATGAGCACAGAAGTCCAAACATGCAGTGACCCCTGAGAACGGACGGCCTTCCTTCAGACCCAGGCGGCATTCTGGTGCTCTGTGTTCATATTCAATCTGAAAAATAAAAGTGTGTGACCGGGGAGTTACAGAGGCGTTTGAAATTTTTATGCATATTTGATGAAAAAAATACAAGACCTATGTACTGAATAGATCAAAACGACACAGTATTTAGGCTATTTAGAACTTTTAGAAATGCTGCTTACTTTATATCCAAAACCCCGAATGATGAAATGACACAAAGCAAATACCTTGTCATGGTAAAGTTTTTATTTTACAGTGTTATCGAAGTATAACTGACATACATTAAATAGAATATATTTTAAGTGTACTATTTGATGAATTTTGCCATATGTATATATGAAACTATTGCACAATCAAAATAAAGTACATATCCATCACTCTGAAAAGTTTCCTCCTATCCCTTTATAATTCATGCCTCCCTTTTGTTTTTAGGCAACTACTGATCTGCTTCCTGTCACTATTGATAAGTTTTCATTTTCTAGAATTTTGTAAAAAGGGATTTATTTTTAGTTAATTTTTATACATGGTATGACATTAAGAGTGAAGGTTTATTTTTTTCGGTATGGCTATTCAAATGTTCAAACATCACTGGATGAAAAGATTATCCTTTCCCCTTTGAATTGCCTTTGTTGAAAATTAATTGACTATACATATTGGATTTATTTCTGGACTCTCTGTTCTGATCTTTTGGTACATAATGGTATGTTTCTGTGCGTGTATACCAATATCAACTGTCTTGATTACTAATAAATATAGATTTTTAGTAAATTTTGAAATCAAGGAGTATGAATCTTCAAATTATGCTCTTGTTTTAAAAAACTATTTGACCATTCCAGGTCCTTTGCATTTCTATGTGTTTTAGCATCACCTTGTGAATTCCTTCAAAACGCCTGGTGATATTTCAGTAGGTCATGTATTGAATTCATTGATTAATTTGGGGACAATTAACATCTTAATAATACCATCTTTGTGACTCATGAACATGGTCTTCTACAATTACTCTTAGCAATGTTTTGTAGTTTTCGGTGTACAAGGCTTGTACATTTTTGTAAAACGTATGCCTAAGAATTTGATATTGTTGATGCTATTTTAATTGCTATTGGTTTCCATTTCAATTTTTGTTTATTGTAGAATTAGAAAGTGAATTGATTTTTGTGTTTTGCAACTCTGCTAAACCATTTATTAGTTCTAGTAGTTTTTTGGGGGGAAGGAGGTGAGAGGGGAGATTCTCTGGGATTTTCTATGTATCCAAGCATGTAGTCTGCAAATAAGCAGTTTTATTCTTCCTATTCAATCTATATTCTTTTTACTTCTTTTCTTTGCCTATTGCACTGTCTAAAATTTTCAGTAGGTGAGAGTGAAGTCCTTGTCTTGTTTCTTCTAATCTTAGGGGCAAAGTGTTCAGTTTTTCACCATTAAATATGACGTTAGCTTCGGGTTTGTTTGTTTGTTTGTTTTAATCTATGCCCTTTATCAGGCTGAGAAAGTTCCCTTTTATGGATGTTGAATTTTGTCAAATGTTTGTTTCCTATTTATTAAGATAATGGTATTTTCCCCGTTAGGTTGGTTATTATGATGAATGATAGTGATAGATTTTGAATGTTAAATGAACCAAGCATTCTTGAAATAAACTCCATTTGGTAGTGATGTATTATCCCTTTTATGTACTGTCAGATCTAATTTGCTATAATTTGTTAAGAATTTTCATATCAATATTTAGAAAGAACATTGGACTGTAGTTTTCTTTTTCTTTAATGCTTTCGTCTAGTTCTAGGATAAGAATATTCCAGCCTCATAGAATGAGTTTGGATGTGTTTACTCCTTTACTATTTTCTAGAAGAGTTTCCTATTGAATTGTTATTATTTCTTCCTTAATTAATGGGTCAAATTTGGAAGGAAAATCATCTGGGCCTGGAGTTCTGTGGAAAGTTTTAACTACAAGTTCAATTTAACAGATATAGGACTATTCATGATATATTTTTTTCCTTACTAAACTTTGATAATTTGTCTTTTTCAAGGACTTTGCACATTTCAGCTAAGTTGTTGAATTTATTGACATAGAGTTTTAATAACACGTCTTTACCATTCTTTTAATGTCTATAATAAAATCTGTCTCATCTCTAATTCTTGATATTGGCAATTTATAGCTATGTTTTTTCTAACTGAATTTACTCAAAGTACCAACTTTTGATTTCACCGATTCATTCTCTCGTTCTCTGTATTTTATTTCATTAATTTGTTTTCTTTAGTTTTTCTTTCATTTTGCCTTTTAGGGCTAAAATTGCTCTCCTTTTTAAGTTTCTTAGGGTAAAAGCAAAGATTATTGATTTGAGACATATTTTTCTAATATCAGTGTTCAATGCTATAAATGTCTCTCTAAGCAAGGCTTTATAGCTTCATCCTACAAATTTCAATATCATGTCTTAATTTTCATTCCATTTGAAATACTTCAAAATACTAATTTCCCTTGTAATTTTTTCTTTGATCCATAGGTCATTTTGAAATATGTTGCTCAGATACCTGGGGATTTTGTAGGTATCTTTCTGGTATGTACTTTTAATATAATTTAATTGGCTTTAATTTAGTGAATGCCTGCTTTAAAGTTTATAGTGTATTCTTTAACTTATCACAATCTACATTCAAGTACTGCTCAATACAGAAAATAAGAACCTTATAACAGTATCTCCCCTTATCCACAATTTTTCTTCCACTGTTTCAGTTACCCACAGTCAACCATGGTCCAAAACTATTAAATGGAAAATTCCAGAAATAAACAATTCATCAGTTTAAAATTGCACACCATTTTGAGTAGTATGATGAAATCTTGCACCAGTCTGCTCAGTCCTAGCTGGTGTGTGAATCATCCCTTTTTCCAGAATCTCCAGCTGTATGCATAACCCTACTTGCCCGTTAGTCTATTAGTAGTCATCTTGCTGTTAGATCAACTGTTGTGGTACCCAGTGCTTGTTCAAGTAACACTTATTTTACTTAATAATGTCCCAAAATACAAGAGTAGTGATGCTGGCTATTTGGATATGCCAAAGAGAAGCTGTAATGCTCCCTTTAAGTGAAAAGGAGAGTACAGGGTAATAAGATATTTTGAGAGAGAGACTACATTCACATAACTTTTATTACAGTATATTGTTATAATTGTTCTATTGTTTATTATTGTTGTTAATCTCTTACTGTGTCTAATTTATAATTAAACTTTATCATAGGTATGTATGTATAGAAAAAACATGTATATATAAAAACGTGTGTGTATATATGTATATACATACGTACATATATGTGTGTGTGTGTATATATATACATATACATATGTGTGTGTGTGTGTGTGTGTGTGTGTGTGTGTGTATGGGGTTCCATACTATCCACAGTTTCAGGCATCTTCTGGGGGTATCAGAATGGATCTTCCAGAGACAGGGTGGGGGAGGTAACTACTGTACTTCCAAACCCAAAGCCTCTTTGCTACTTCTACCTGTTATAAACCTCAAGTATACTGTTAACATATTTTTAGTTGGCAAATCATCTTTTAAAGAAAGTTTTAAAATAAGGAAAAAAAGTTTTTCCTCACATATCTACTACTCATATTTTTCATTCTTTTTGTCAATCCAGATTTCTATCTGGTATCATTTACTTTCTTACCAGAGGGCTTCTTTTAACATTTTTGATATGTTAGTCTGCTGGTGGTAAATTATTTTCGCTTTTGTCTGAAAAAAAAAAAAAAACCAACTATTTTGCCTTTACTTCTGAGTTGTTTTCACTGGTTTTCTAGGTTGACAGTTTTTTTTCTTTTAGTACTTTAAAAATATTTCTCCTCTATCTTCTTTCTTGCATTTTTCTCTGACATGAAGTCTCCTGTGTTTATTATCATTTTCCTCATTATATGTAATGTCTTTTTTTCTCCATCTGCTTTTCACATTTTTCTCTTTATCACTGACTTTAAGCAACTTGATTTTAATGTACCTTTTAAATAGTTTTCTTCATGTCTCTTTACCCCCCACCCCCCTTTACTAGGGGCTTGCTGAGCTTCTGGGATTAATGAGCTTATAGTTTTAAACAAATCTCAAAAAATTTTAGCCATTATTTTTCCTGTTTTTTTCCTCTGTATTTCATATTGGAAGATTTCTATTGCTATGAATTCCAGCTCACTAATCTGCTAATTCCATCTAGTGTATTTTTTTTCAATCCAGACATCATATATTTTTCATCCCTAGAAGTTTAATGTCTTTTTGATATCTTCTTAGCTTTATCATGTTCATACCTTCCTCTGTTGTCTGAAACAAATTATATATATAATATATATTTATATATAATTTTAATGTCCTTGTCTACATATTCTTATCACATATCATTTCTGGAACTATTTCTATTGATTATCACCCCCCCGCCCCCGCCGCCATTATGGTTCATATTTTCTTGTTTCTTTGTATGTCTGGTAATTTTTGATGGGATGCTAGATATTATTAATTTTACCTTGTTGTTTTTGGGATTTTTTTAAGTCTTTGTTCTGGGATGCTGTTAAATTACTTGGAATCATTACTTGGAATCAGTCTGATCCTTTCCAGTCATGATTTTTAAACATCTTTAGATAGGACCAGAATAGCCTAATTGACTCCTGCTACCAAGGTCATAAAATTCTGAATATGCTATTTGTCATCTTGTATGTTAGGAGGTCTTTTCCTTCTGAGTGGTATTAACAAAAACTATTCCAGGTCCTGTATGAAACCAAGGGAATGTTCTGCTTTCTCCTTTTGATAATTTGTTCCACAGCCTTGGTAAGCTCTTCATATGCATGCACTGTTCAGTACTCAGCTGAAGACTCAAGCAGAACACTCTATAGGTCTCTGGAGAGATGTATATGATGCTCTCTCCTCCTTGGTACTCTGAGTAGTGAATTCTATAAGCTTACTTCCCCAAATTCTGAACTTTGTCTCCTTAATGCAGAGATAATCATGGGGTCTGTTCCTTCTCCCTAACCTGGAGCCTAATGTGCTCTTCAGAAAACAGGTTGGGGTAATCATAGGTTCACCTTTTTTATTTTTATTTTTCTTTTCTCTGGTGTTACTGTGTTGTGTTTCTTCTTGTCCTATGTATAAAGACAACTGTTTCATATATTTTGTGTGTGTTTTTTTTTTAACGTGTAAAAGTAAATCCAGTCCCTGTTAATCCATGATGGCTAGAAGCTAAACTTACAACATGATAATGTTTTTGATGGCTTGAATATTATTTACCACTGGGTTCACATAGTATATTTGTATATTGAAACTTATAAGACTCTGGCCAAAGAAAAGTGAAGGTGCTTAATTACCACTCTGTTTCACAGCTGTGTGGTTTGTGACTGTTTAGTCTATGCTGTGGTATAGTTAGTGTCATTCTGTTCCTTGAATAAAAATGTATAGACAATCTAGTTGGTCATTAGACAGACATGCCATTTTATAAGAAATACCATGCAGGGGCTTGTGAAATGAATTACTGAAAATTCATCTCCATGTCTGGAAGACAATTCTAAATGCATGGCTTTCTAATGATATAAAGCTTCGCTGTTCAATATGGTAGCTGCTAGCCACATATGGTGATTTAAATTTAAACTAATTAAAATAAAAATAAAAATTTATTAACTCACCTGCATTAGCCACATATTAAGTAGTCAATAACCACATGTGGCTAGCAGCTTTGTACTCAACTTGTAGACAGAGAATGTTTCCATTGCCATAGAAAGTTCTCTTGGATAGCACAGGTCTTAAGTCATTTTTACATATGATGAAAGCACATGATTTTGAGATACAAACCTGCTAATTCAGACCTAAAGTTTAATGGTAAGACAACTATAGAAAACACAGAGTGAATGTAAGCTCATTGGGTAGATACGAAGAAAGAATATTTAAATTGAGAAAACATATATTCTAATTCCATGGAGTTGACAGAAGAAATGCTATAAAGACCCAATGAAGTTTAACTTTACCAATAAAATTTTGACTAAGAAATCAAGGAATAAAGCAAGGAAGCACATTTAGTTGGAAGGAGGCAGATCGAATTGTAGGCTTTGACAGCATCCTTAACCTCAAAAGGTCTTCCCATATACTGTGTGGAAAGATCACATGGCTGTTTTTTTTTTTTAAAATCTCAAAACCATATTAAGGCATATAGATAAACATTATCAATAGTACCTACCACGCAATATAAAATACACCTTATTCATTCACAGCCATTAATTGATTTTTTATATAGACACCTTATTCATTCACAGCCATTAATTGATTTTTTATATTTTTTTACATCTATTTTTTATGTATCAATATAGTATTTAAATTTTATTGTGGTAGGAGCACTTAACATGAGATCTACTCTTCTAACAAAATTTTAAGTGTACATTTATTATTGTTGGCTATAGGTATACATGTACGGCAGCTTTCTAGAGCTTATTCATTTTGTTTAACTGAAGCTTTATGCCATTGATTAGCACATCTACACATTTATCCATTTATAAATATTGAAACACATCTCAGAAGTTATGCCTAAAATAATTCTCATAGACATTCACATACATTTCTTAAAATCTAAGTTGTGACACAAAACGACTTATAAACAGACCATCATTATTAAATTTGCTTCCTTTGCTCCTATTAAAAAAAAAAAGAGTCAATGTTTAGGGAAAGTGTTAACATCCACAATGGAAACAAGAGTAGCTAAATCATTAATTAGGATTGGTCCTCTGTATCTGCTATGTAAACTAATCTAATCCCATTAGTCTTCAATGTTAAGTAAATGTTTGTCAATGTACTACTACCCTTCATGCTTCCCCTTACCCCTTTCTGCTGTGTGCTCTGCTCCATACCTTCTTATTATCTCTAGCTTTCCTCCATCTCAGTCTCCCGCTTTCCATTCAATCTTTTAACCTCTCCTACTCTATTGCTCTTACCCCTAGCACTGACTTCACTGGTTTCTCTTCCTCCACTCTCCCCTAAAATGTTATGTTCCAGAATCCTATCAGTATCATTAGCCCCTCCTCCTCTTTATAATCTCCACTCCGAAAAAATGGTATTTATGCCTATGTATTCACCTTGAACTATTTCCTGCATTTTTGATAACTCTCAAATCTACAGTGCTAGCCTGGATTGTCTCCCAATTTTCCATCTGTTATCCTAGAAGTACATCAAACCTAGCACATCCAAAGTGAAATTTGTCATCCTCTCCCCTCCCCTCAACTTTTCCTCACGGATTCTGATACTAGTTAATAGAGCAACCTGTCCAAGCCAGACATTTCGTGGATCCTCAAAATCTCTCTTTTTCCGATCCTCAAATCCGACTGGTCACTAAGTTCTATATGTTCTACCTCAAAATATTTCACAGACTTACTTCCTTTTCTCCACCACTACTGCCATCTCTTTGAAGACCTTCACATCTCTTACCCAGTGATTGTAATAGCTTATTTCTTCTATAAGTTAATCATATACTAATCTAAGTTATATTTCATCTATTTGGCTAATTGAGTGCCCTTTTTAAATTAAATCACTTCACCCTCCCCTATCCTGAACATACAGTTAACATAGCCCAATGGTAGCCTTCTTACCTACAAGATAAAGTTCAAAGATCTTTACGTGGGCTCAAGGACATTTGTGACCTTACATCTCTACTTTCAAGGAGAACCTTCATTTCTTCAGAAATGTGTGCATACCTCTCTCCCAGCTGTTATAGCATTATTCTGCAGTTGCTATTTTACATATCTTTGTCTCTTCTAAAGGAATTCCTTATATGAAAACCTGTTAGAAACCAGACACTGTCTTTAGCAAGGCTCATCTTTATGTCCACGACGGCTAAACACAGTATCTCATTTGTAACAGGTTTCCATTTAATGCTTTTGTTGTTATTACTGAAACAGGAAAGATTTTATAGTCTTTTGTCTCCTTCATGAGCATTTCTGAACAAATCAGCTGGCCTTCTAAATAGGTACAGTCTAGAATACACATTAAATAGGAAAAAAAGCCCCTCTCCTAAAAAAAAAAAGAAAAAAAATCTAGATCTAGCAAAATAATGGCATATCTGGACACGTGTGTACACTTACAAAGCAGTACTCCTACAACTTTATATGTATAAACTTTCTGTAAAAACCATTATGAGGTGGTTAGAGCCTATAGTTTGGGTCACATAATTTTAATCAATCATCAAAGTCTGTTTGCAGAAACAAAAGTATTTGTATGAGAATAAGATTAGTAGATATTGCAAGCCTTAAAAACTCATATGTACATATTTTAAAGGCCAAAGTACACTCTATGTATGGTGTAATTTTCATAGACCAGAAACAGAACACTGCTGTGGCTTCAACAATTGGAAAGAGAAAAAGTTAGAAAAATAAAGGACAATCATTGTTTCAAAAATATTTTTGGAAGTAGGTAGGTAGGTCATCAATAATGAGTAAGTTGATGGTTCCAGTCATTGTAAATAATTATTTAAACTTACTTGATTATTATATGCATCAGGTGCAAGTTTCTTGTATGTTGGTGCCATAAGAGTAGACAGGTTTTGTAAATGAGACTCCAGTTTCTCTTCCTGTATAAAATGAATAATTCTACATATTAAATTCTAAATCCATTCTCTCTGTATATGAGAGAAGCTATCAGTTAGATTCTCTCCCCTACCCCCGTATCTTGGATCCAAATAACTATATACTATCTTTCTTGTCAAATAATTAAAGCATGTTAACATGATTATTTCTAAGTGAAAGTATATGTAATATATTACCTATTTTTGTATGTGTTATTAAACATCTATTTGGCAGATAGTTGGCATTTTAAAATATAAGCCTATACTGACAGTAGGGTTAGGAAAATGAAGCCATCTGGTCTTAAAGAGGTTATATTTTTCACTCCCTCTCCAATTAGCTGTCAAAGAAGATAGGCTATTGAAAGGATTTGTTTGGTTTAATTTGTCTATTTCTAATCATTATACTTTTAAACATCTACCAAAATAGCATTTCAAAACTTGAAATGCTTCCTACATATAACAACTAAAAATTACTAGACTGGACGCTTCAAATACAGATAGAACTTTCAGAACTAGAATGTGATAAACATTAAGAACTTTGTAAAGTTCATTTGAAAGGAGGAATGTTCGGTTACTCTCTCTCCAATAAAGAACAGATTTTTCAAAGTAATATGCTTTTTAAAATTGTTGGTGATATTTAGTTGTTCCATTCATGCTTAGAAGTTCTCATTTCACATTGAGATTTCTCTAAAAATCTTAAGAGATGTAACCATCTGGCAGAGATGTACTTGTTTGCATTTTATAAAGTGAGAAGGTTTGAGTGGAGCCCTCCTGCATAACTGAGGGAGGATGTTACTAGTTATTCCCTGGATTTGGTTTACATCAAATAGTGGTGAAAAAGCTCTCCAGTGTGAAAAATAAAAGTGGCTGATGGAGTGCAAAACAGCTATTCTTCATTAGGCATATTAAATATTCATGTTTTTCTTATGAAAAGAGGATATCTAGCATATTTAAGTAATATTTAAGTAATTTTTAATATTTATTAAAATTATGATCCTATGAAAACAATTTATATCATGATTTCAAGAGTTTTTGCAGTTTATTAAATTTCCACTTATAGTCATAAATAATAAAGTTAATAAATTTTTCATTTAGAAGGACATATCACTATTGTAATATCCATAGCATACTGCATATTATAAGGTGCACAGTCACTAAAAATTTGATTATATCTAAATGCTAAATATACTGAGGTTTTGTGATTATTCAGTTAGTATACTCTAGAATGCATACTACCCCAAAGTTGTTAATTTGATACCAACCTGCAAGTTATATTTTGAGGAATATATATTCTTGAGAAAAGACAAAAAACTGACTTCAATGAGAAATCAGTGTTCATTTATTTCAATTATACTTTTATATTGAAAATCTAAATATATTTTAGTTACTTTAAACTATCAAATCTCATGATGTGAAAATGTTACCAGAGATGGTCTTTTCTGAATGTGGCAGTTATGAGTATGACTTCTATTATTCAGCTTCAAAGATGGAATTTTAAGGCTGAAGTGTTTACATTTAGATTTAATACTGAAATGACAGCTGTTTAAAACTCTGGATTTAACATAAAAGAGAAAGAATATAAAAGGCCATAAGTATGAACAGTTTATGTTGCTCAAATTTTATCTATTACTTTGGTATAATATGGTTATTATGCTAACTTAATAAATTGTTATAATGTGTCTACAGTTTAGCAAAATTTTTGTTCATCTCTGAGATGAAATTCTTTGTTAATGAGAGCTTAATGGAGTATGTCATATTGTTCATCTGTGCTCATCAATTTTCCATGAAAAATAAAGAGATTATATACATCAGGAAGTAAACAAACCTCTTTTGGGTCATCCCCAAGCAGCTTAAATTTTCTTGGTATCTTGCTTCTGGCAAACTTACATCCATTGTAGTACATGCTCCATGAACAACCAAAAGAAAAGGAGGCACCACAGGTCTCTGGGTCCAGCCCTTGACAGGCACAAGTTCTCCTGAGAAATCAAAGGACCAAGTTTATGGCTATGGATAGCATTATCTAGACTACCAATCTCATATTCTGGGTGTCTGCATGCAAAAATGAGTGCAAATTATTTTTAATAATGCTCAATCTAACTCTATATTAAGCTGTAACATAACCACATCAGAAAAGAACTATTTCAATTGACTTTAAAACACAATTTAAGCAAACTTTTTATTGTAGTATGATCCACAGAAAAGTACATAATTTTACAGCTTACAGATGCTCGCAAATGAAATACCCAAGTGAGTAATAACCAAACTAAACATATACCTGCACCCCAGAATCTCCTTAATTCTTCCTTCCAGGCATTGTCCCCGTAATAGTAACTTCTATCAGAAGAGATTAATTTTGCCTATTTTTGTTATAAATACACATACGTAGCTTTGACTATTTTATATATTTTACACTATATATAGGATACTATATACCTACTGAATATGTGTATGTATACATATATATGTGTGTATATATATATAGTTTTGCCTATTAGTATAAAAATACTATACTAAAAATACTAATATTAAATATATAGTATATATAGTATTAAAATAGGCAAAACCGTATACATACATACATACACACATATACATGCACACATATGTTTATGAGATTATATAGTATAAGCTTATTTTGTGTCTTGCTTCTTTTGTTCAGCATTATGTTTGGGATATCCATCCATATGGCTACATGTTTTGCATTTTATTTGTGTATTTATTCACTGAGTACAGTTTTCCATCATATGAACATGCCACAAATTAATCATTCTATTACTGATGGGTATTTGAATTCTTTTTTGTTTTTGGCTAAAATGTAGTACTGTGACTTTATAGCCCAAGTCAAATATAACCTAAGAGCAGTAAAGAGGCAAGCAAAGAAGCCAAAAAACAAAAAAAGGTAAACAATCTACTAAGAAAACTACATCTAGCAGGTATTTTTTCAGCTTTATTGAGGTATATTTGATAAGTGAAATTGTGATAAAGTGTACAATATGATGATATATGTATACATTGTGAAAGGATTCCTCCATTGAGTTAACAGATCCATCAACTCACATATTTACTTTTTTTTTTTTTGGTGGAAAGAACATTTAAGTTCTTTCCTAGGCAATTTCAAATATATTCTACAATGTTATCAACTTTAGTCCCCATGTTATACATTAGATCCTCAGATCTTAACTCATTTTATAACTGAAAGATTATATTTTTTATCAACCTCTACCCTCAGCCGCTTGGCAACCACTTTTCTACTCTTTGTTTCTATGAGTTCAATTTTTTTGATTCCAAATATAAGTGATACTATGCAGTATTTGCCTTTCCCTGTCTGGCTTATTTCTCTTAGCATAATGCCCTTCAGGTTCATTGTGCAAACATCAGAATTTCCTTTTTTAAGGCTGAATAATCTCTCTCTTCCTCCCTCCCCCTCCCCCTACCCCCATGCATGCCTGAATGTGTATACACAAATACCACATTTTCTTTACCCATTATCTGTTGATAGGCACTTAGGTTGCATCCACACTTTGGTTATTGTGAATAATGCTGCAATGAACATGGGAATGCAGATATATCTTTGAAATAATGATTTCATTTCCTTTGGATCTATACCCAGAAGTGGAGTGCTGGATTACATAGCTGTTCTGTTTTCAGTTTTATAAGAAATCTCCATACTGTTTTCCACAGTGGCTGTACCAGTTTGTTTTCACCAAGAATGTACAGGGTACCCTTTTCTGCACATTCTTGCCAGCATTTGTTATTTCTTGTTTTTTAATAATAGATATCCTAACAAGTGTGAAGTAATCTCATTGTGGTTTTAATTTGCGTTTCTCTGATTAGTGAATAAAAGCACTTTTTTATGTACCTATTGGCCCTTTGTATGTCTTCTATACAAAAATGTCTATTTAGGTTCTTTGCCCAATTAATTGTTCTTTTTGTTTGTTTTGTTTTGCCATTGAGTTCTATGAGTTCCTTGAATATTTCGGATATTAACCACTTATTGGAAATGTGGTTTGCAAATATTTTCTCCTATTCCATAGGTTGCCTTTTCATTTTGTTGATGGTTTCCTTTGTTGTACAGAAGCTTTTTAGTTTGATGTAGTCACACTTGTTTATTTTACTTCTGTTGCCTTAGCATTTGGTGTCAAATCCAAAAATCATTGTCAAGACCAATGTCAAGAAGCTTTTCAAAACAGGCTTCCCCAAGATGTGCTACTTTGGCATGTACATTATTTTGAAAGGCAACAGAGATTCTGTGAGCTTATAAAACACTTTTAACTTCCTTAAAGAATTTAAATGAGGGGCTTTGCCCATAATAAGTTATTCTCAGAAATAATTTTTATGACTTATCTATAGGGCAGGGCAAACTTCTAATTACTGAACATCTATCTGTTCACCTTATTGTCTGCCCCAAGGTGTCTTAACTCAGAATATTATATATACCTCATATTTCCTGTCTCTGGACCTCTCATGTATGTAAGGTTTCCAATACTTACAGATGTAATTAAACTTGGTTATTTTCTTTTGTTAATCTGTCTCATGTTGACTTAATTATTAGACTGGCTGGAAGAACCTAGAAGGGTAGAGGAAAGATTCTTCCTCCCCCAAACCTCTTATGCTTTCTTCTAAAAGTTTTACAGTTTCAGGTTATATGTTCAAGACTATGATTCATTTTCAGTTGATTTTTGCGTAATGAGAGGAGTCCAGTTTTATTCTTTTGCATGTGATATACAGTTTTCCCATCACCATTTATTGAAGGTCCTATCCTTCCCCCATTGTATAGTCTTGGTTCCTTTGTCAAAATAAGTTGACCATGTATTTATGGGTTTATTTCTGGGCTCTGTATTCTGTTCCATTCATCTATATGTCTGTTTTGATGCTAGTACCATACTATTTTGATTACTATAGCTTTGTAATATAGTTTGAATTCAGAAAGTATGATGACTCCAGCTTTGTTCTTCATTCTCAAGACTGTTTGTCTAATTTGGGTATTTTTGGTTCCATACAAATTTTAGGATTATTATTTTTTTTTTATTACTATGAAAAATGCCATTGAAATTTCGCTGGAGATTGCACTGAATCTGTAGATTTCTTTAAACAGAATAGGCATTTTAACAATATTAATTTTTCGAATCCATGAACACAGAATATCTTTCCATTTACTTGTGTCTTCGTCAATGTCTTTTCATCAATATTTTATAGTTTTCAGTGTACAGATCTCTCACCTCCTTGGTGAATTTATTTCTATTTTATTTTCATATGCTATTATGAACAGGATTATTTTCTTAATTTCTCTTGTGTCAGTTCATTGTTAGTGTATAGAAATACAACTGACTTTCGTATATTAATATTGCATCTTGACACTTTACTGAATTTGTTATAACAGTTTTTTGATGGAGTCTTTAGAATTTTCTATATCTATCATGTCATCTGCCAATAGTGATGGACTTACTTCTTTTTTTCTGATTTGGGTGTCTTTTATTTCCTGATTACTCTGGCTAGATTTCCAGTAGTATATTGAATAAAAGTGGTGAAAGTGGGCATTTTTGTCTTATTCTTGATTTCAGAGGAAAAGCTTGTAGCTTTTGATCACCGCCTATGATGTTAGCTGTGACCTCATATATGGCCTTTACTATATTGAGGTACATTCTTTTTATAATCAGTTTTTTATCTTGAAAGGATGTTGAATTTTGTCACATGCTTTTCCTGCACCTATAAAAATGATTATATGATTTTTATACTTCATTTTGTTAATGTGGAGTATTGCAAAGATTGGGTATGTTGAGCTATTCTTGCATCCCTGGAATAAATCCCTCTTGATTATGGTATATGATCCTTTGAATATACTACTCAACTTGGTTTGCTAATATTTTGTTGAGGATTTTTGCATCTATGTTCATTAGGGATAGTGGCTGGTAATTTTCTTTTTTTGTAATGTCTGTCATTTTGGTATCAGGGTAATGCTAGCCTTGTAAAATGAGTTTGGAAGTTATCCCTCCTCTTCAGTTTTTTGGAAAGGTTTGAGGACGACTGCTATTAAATAATTAAATGTTTGGTAGAATTCACGATTTGGTTCTGGACTTTTCTTTCTTGTGAGGTTTTTGATTGTTAATTCAATATCCTTATTAGTAATTGGTTTGTTAAGATTTTCTATTTCTTTATGATTCACTCTTTGTAAGTTCTGTGTTTCTAGAAATTTATCCATTTCTTCTAGGTTGTACAATGTGTTGCTATGTAATTGTTCATATTCTCTATGGTCCTTTGTATTGCTGTGGTACACCAATACATTTGCAATTGTATATCTTTGAGATTTTTTTTTCTTGATAAGTGTAGCTAAAAGTTTGACTAAGTTTGACTAAAGCTTGTTTCTATTTTTTTTTAAAGTTCTTAGTTGCATTCTTCCTTTTCTACTGTCTTTTTAGTCTCTATTTATTTCAACTCTGATCCTTGTTATTTCCTTCTTTCTTCTAACTTTGGGCTTAGTTTCTTCTTCAGCATGTTCTTTGAGGTATAAAGTTAGGTTATTTGAGACTGCCCGCCCCTCCCCTAAATGTAAGTATTTATTGTTATAAAGTTTCCTCTTAGAACTGCTTTTGCTGCATCCCATAAGTTTTGGCATGTTTGTCTCAAGATATTTCCTGAGTGAGCTTTCTGCCTCTAGCACCCATATAATGAATGGTCCTATAAATCATGGTGTTCTATAAATCTTTTAAGCTGTCTTCACTCTTTTTCATTCTTTGTTTCTTTTTTCTCCTGACTGGAAAAATCTCACTGCTCTTTTCCCTGTCTTTGATTTTGCTAATCTTTTTTTCCCTTGATATGGTCTACTGTTGAACCCCTCTAGTGGGATTTTCAGTTTAGTTACATATTCTTCAGCTTTGCGATTCTGTTTGGTGCTTTTTAATATTTCCTATCTCTTTGCTGAAATTCTCATTTTATTCATGCGTTACTCTCCTGACCTCATTGAACATCATAGTCTTATTAGTAGTATTATTTTGAAATTATTTCTTTATATTGTGACAAGAAGAGACCTTGTTAATGTCAAAAAAAAACCAAGAATTTCAGTAAAAATAAAAGTGTAAAAGTAAAATATCCTGTAATCTTAATTATGAATAGGAAATGATGGTATGAACTCATGATTTTAGTTAAAAAGCTCAAATTTTCTCTTTCTAAAAAATAATTATTTCCTATGTCTGCTCACTAAAAATGTCTAAAAGGTAAAAATATCTCAGTAGCAGTGAGCATATCTGGTTGCTTATTCTGATCACTAAATATCATTTCTCTTGAAAATGAACATAGGTTAAAATCTATGAGTTAATAATGACAGTAAAAAGAAATAAATTAATTGATAATTTTGAGGTGATTACTAAGGCACCAAATCACTACTTGGAAATTTCACATCTAAAGATACTTACCATGAATTTATTCTGTCATTTGTTTACAAACTATATTTAATAGTAACTTAACAGTTGGTAAGGAAAAGTTTTCTCAAGAATTCCAGTTAATGAGTATAGAAGGAATGTTATAATTAGAAATTATCATTTTATAGATGTCAGCAAAGATGGCCAAATAAGAATCTCTGAAAGTTCTCTCCATCATAAAACCAATGAGAATACTGGTAAATATTATCAAAATCGACTTTTGAGAAATCTGGAAATTAAAAGGCTTGCAGCTTTCCAGGAGCATTTATTCAAGAAAAGCAATGGAATTTTGATGAGAAGAATAAGTTTTGTGGTGTTCTAACCTACCCTATTCCTACTGTCCCTAGAACTTCACAACAGCCTTGAAAACCACTAGCCCACACTTATGCTTACCAACATGTGCATAATGGGAGTCCCTGAAATAGAGGAAGGAGTGTAAGACAGTATGAAGCAGAAAGATTATTTAAATAAATAATGGCCCGGAAAATTGCCAAATTTGATGAACAACATTAATCTACATATTTGAGAAGCTCAACCAACTCCAAGTAGCAAACTCAGTTCTCCACTCCCAGAAGCATCATAATCAAGCTGTTAAAAGCCAAAGAGAAAGCACCAAGAGAGAAAAGTAACTTATCATGTACAAGAGAGTTTAAATAAGCTGATATTTCAACAGCTGATGACTCATCAGAAACAATGAAGGTCTGAAGGCACTGGGATGATATGTTAAAATGCTGCAAGAAAAGGACTGTCAACTATGAAATTCTATATCTTGCAAAACTATCCTTCAACAGTGAATAATAAAGTTATTCCTTGATAAATAATCTGAGAGTGTTTACTGCTATTAGGCCTGCACTACATGAAATACTGATGGAGTCCTTCAGGCTGAAAGGAAAGGACACTAGACAGTAACCTGAATCCACATGAAAACACCACCAGTAAAAGTAAATACACAGTTAAACAGAGAAGACCTTACGTATGTATTTTTGTTTTTAACTTTTTTTCTCCTATCAGATTGAAATTGCAATTATTACAGATCTCTGTTAATGCACACAAAACGTGTAAAACATAACTTGCATAACAATAATAGCACAAAGGAAAAAAAGGAAATGGAGCTGTGTAAGAACGTAGTTTCTGTACACTATTAGAATTAAATTGGTATTTCAAATTAGGTCATTATAAGTTAAGATGTTAATTGAAATCTCCAGGGAAACCACTAAAAATATAACTTGAAATAATAAATTAAAAGAAATAAGGGAGTTATAATGGTATACTGGAAAATATCTATTGAACACAAAATAAGGCACGAAACAAAGATATAGACATCAATGATAAATTGGCAGACATAAATCTGACTTTATCAGTAAGTACATTTAATGTATATGGATTAAATAATACAATTAAAATGCAGAGGCTAAAAAATGGATTAAAAAACAATCCAATTATATGTTGCCTACAAGAGAAATGCTTTAGCTTCAAAGATGCAAATAGGCTGAAAATAAAAGGATGGAAAAAGAGATATGCAAATAGTGATCAAATGCGAACTGCAGTGTGAATACTAATATCAGACAAAACAGAATTTCAGACAATATTATTGTCTTAATAGTAAGTACTTAATAGGTAGAATAAAGAAGTACATTTTATAATAAAAGGACCAATCCATTAAGATGTAAAAATTGTAAACACATATGAACTTAAGAACAGAGCACCAAAATACATGAAGTAAAAAAATGACAGAATTAAAGGGAAAAATAGATAATTCATACTTCACTTTCAATAATGGATAGAACGACTGTACCAAAAATCAAAGAGAAAAAGATGAAAAATACTATAAATCAATTAGAATTCACAGACATTTAGAAAGCACTCCACTAAACAGTAAAATACACATTCTTCTCAAGTGAACATGGAACACTCTCTAGGACAGACTATGTCAGATTATAAAACATCAATATAATGCAAACTAGTTCTCTTATCAATGGAATAAAATTATGAATGAATAAGCAATGTTGGGTAATTAATAAATATATAGAAATAAAACAACGTACTCCAAATCAGTGAGTCAAAGGAAAAATAAGGGAAATTACAAAATACTTTGTGAAAAATGAAAATGAAAAGTGAACATACCAAAACTTTATGCAATGCAGCTAAAGAAGGCTGAGGAAAATTTAAAGTTTTAAATGCCTACATTAAAAAATATGAAATTTCTCAAATTAATAAACTTCCACTTTAAAAAAAAACTCGAAAAAAGAGCAAACTAATCCCAAAGCAAGCAGAATGTAGAAAATACTAAAGATTAGAGTAGAAATTAACAAAATAGAGGATAAGCAATAGAGAAAATCAAAGAAATCAAAAGTTAGTTCTTTGAAAATATCCACAATAATGACAAAAATATCTAGACTAACCAAGAAAAAAGAGAGAAGACCCAAATTATTAAAATTAGGAATGAAAAAGATGTAATTACTGACCTTATAAAAGCATTACAAGACAATATTATAGCAATGATATATCAACAAATTAGATAATGTAGATGAAATTGACAAATTCCTACAGACATATAAAGTACTGAAACTATCTCAAGAAGAAATAGGTAATCTGAATAGACCTACAACAAATTAAAAAATTAGTAATCAAAAAGTTTGTCACAAAGATAAGCCTAGGAGTGCATGCCTTTGCTAGTGAATTCCACCAAACATTTAAAGAATTAAATTAGATAATGTAGATGAAATGGACAAATTCCTACAGAAATATAAAGTACTGAAACTATCTCAAGAAGAAATAGGTAATCTGAATAGACCTACAACAAATTAAAAAATTAGTAATCAAAAAGTTTGTCACAAAGATAAGCCCAGGAGTGCATGCCTTTGCTGGTGAATTCCACCAAACATTTAAAGAATTAACTCTAATGCTTTACAAATTCTTCCAAAAAATAGAAGGAACACTTCTCAATGTATTCTATATGAAGCCAGCATTACTCTGATACCAAATACAAAGACATCACAAGAAAACTATAGACCAATATTTCTTATCAATACCACAAAGATAAGCCCAGGAGTGCATGCCTTTGCTGGTGAATTCCACCAAACATTTAAAGAATTAACTCTAATGCTTTACAAATTCTTCCAAAAAATAGAAGGAACACTTCTCAATGTATTCTATATGAAGCCAGCATTACCCTGATACCAAATACAAAGACATCACAAGAAAACTATAGACCAATATCTCTTATCAATATAGACGCAAAAATCCTCAATAAAATACTAGCAAACAGAATCCAGCAATGTTTAAAAAATATGCATTATGGCCCAGTTAGATGTATGCAATGCAATGTTGATCCAATATATAAAAATTAATATAATATACAACATTAAGAAAATAAAAGATAGGAACCACATGATCATCTTATTAGATGCAGAAAAAGCATTTGAGAAAAGTCCAGCACCCATTCATGATAAAAATACTCAACAAACTAGGATCAGGAAGAAACTTCTTCCACCTGATAAAGAGCAACTACAAAAAAAGAAAATAAAAGTACTGGTAGGATCATACTTAATGGCGAAAAACTGAAAGTTTCCCCCTAGAATCAGGAATAAGACAAAGATGTTTGCTCTTGCCAATTTTTTTCAATATCTATTGTAGGTTCTAGCCAGGGAAACTAGGCAAGAAAAATAGGGCACTCAGATTGGAAAGGAAGAAATTGAATTATTTTTATTTGTAGATGACATGATCTTATATGTAGTAAATCCAAAAGAATCTACCAAAAAAAATTAGCACTAATAAACTAGTTAAGTTTGCAAGATACAAGACTAATATATACAAATCAATTTTATTAATGTGAACTAGCAATGAACAATCCAAAAACGAAATAAAAATAATTCCACATAAACTCACATCAGAAAAATAAAATACTGAGAAATTTAAAAAGTATAGGATTTGTACACTGAAAACTATACACCATCATTAAAGAAATTAAAGACCTAAACAAATGTAAAGATATCTGTGTTAATAAATTGGAAGAAAATATTGATATCGGTAATCCTCAAATTGGTCTACCAATTCAACAGAATCACTGTCAAAATCCCAGATAGAGAAATTGACAAGTTGATCCTAAAATTCACAGGGAAACGAAAAGGTCTCAGAGTAGCCAAAACAATCTTGTAAAAGAAAAAGAGTTGGAGAACTTACATGTCTTAATTTCAACATTTACTATAAAACTATAGTAATTAATACCATGTAGTACTGACTTTTAAGGATAGATATGTAGATTAATGGAATAGAATTAAGATAGAAAAAAACCCATACATCTTTGTCAATTAATTTTCACAAGGGTGACAAAACCAATGGAGAAAAATAGCCTTTTCAACAAATAGTGCTGAGACGCTTGGATAGCCACATGCAAAAAAATAAAGTTAGACTCCTACTTTACATTATAAAATTAACAATGATCAAAGACCTAAACATAAGAGCTAAAACTATAATGCTCCGAAGAAAACACTTAACGTAAATCTTCACAGCCTTGGATTAGGCAATGGTTTCTGAGCTATGTCACTATAAGTGTAAGTAATATCTAAAAAATAGATAAATTTGATTTAATCAAAATTGAAAAATTTTTGTGCTTCAAGGATATTATCAAGAAAGTGAGGCGACAACCTACAGAATAAGGAGAAAATATTTGCAAACCACATATCTAATAAAGCTCTAATATCCAGAATACACAACTCTTACAACTCAAAAAACAATTTAAAAATGAACAAAGATTAAGTAGGCATTTCTCCAAAGAAGATATACGAATGGCCAATAATGCATGACATCATAAGTCATTAGAGAAATGCAAACCCCAAACAGGAGATACACTTCACACCCACTGGGAGGGCTATAATAAAAAAGACAGACAATTACTTTTGGTGAGAATGTGGAGATATTGGAACCTCCATATGTTGCTAGTAGGAATGAAAATGGTGCTTTGGAAGAAAGTTTTTGTTTGTTTGTTTTTTTTTTAAAACGACTATAGTGCCTGGTCTTCCTAGGTGGTCTCCCATCCAAGTACTAACCAGGCCCGACCCTGCTTAAGCTTCCGAGATCACACGAGATAGGGCACATTCAGGGCGGCTTGGTCTATGACTGGTACAGCTGCTTTGGAAAACAGTTTGACAGCTCCTCAAAAAGTTAAACATTAGAATTACCATATGATTAACAATGTCACTCCTAAGTATATACCTAAGATAACTGAAAACATACATCTACACAAAAACTTATATACGGGTTTTCGTGGCAGCATTATTCATAAGTAAGCAAAAGGTGGAAACAACCCAAACGTCCATTAACTGAAGAATGGATAAGGGAAATATAGTACATATATACACAATGGGCTATTATTCAATCATAAAAAGAAATAAGTACCAATTAATATAATATGGATAAACCTTTAAAACATTATACAAAGTGAAAGATAACAGACAGAAAGGCCAAATATTGTATGATTCCACTAATATGAAATGCCCAGAATAGGCAGATCTATACAAAGTTGATTAGTGGTTGACATTTAGGAGAGAGGAGAATTGGAAGTGAATGCCTAATGGGTATGGGGTTTCCTTTTGGGAGTGATGAAAATGTTGTACAACATTGTGAATATACTAAACCACTAAACTGTATATTTTAAAAGGGTGAATTTTAGGGTATGTGAATTATATCTCAAAAATATTCCTATATAACAAGTTGAAGTGACTTTAAGGTGATTTCTTACATGACGTGGCTAAATGGCATTTTTATTTCTATATGGGCCTTTCAAATATTGTCACAAATTAGCAGAGGGCAGCCTCATTGTAACATGGCACAGAATTTGGCTTATGGTTAAATGACAAATCAGTAGAGCAACTGTAATAAAAATAATTCATTTACATAACAGATTTTTAAAAAGATTCTCAACCTTTGAGTTACTACTTGGACTTCTGTGAAAAAAAGTTAAAAATTAGACTAATTTGAGGATTATTGATATCAACATTTTCTTCCACTTTATTATCAAACTTATGCAAACACAGAAAAACTAGTAAAATAAAGTGTATATAACAAATGTATACAGCATCAAAAAAATAATAAAATTATCGATTTGTAAACTTTAACAAAGTAATAGACACAGGCAATGATCATCAAAGGATATGCTAAGCCACCAAGAGAAAGTTTTCTGGGAAACTATGATGGATGACTCAAGCTTACAATTCCTAAACTATGTGAACATTTAACATCACTAGACATGGAACAAAGCAGATGTATGGCCCTCCTGATGGGTAAGAACTAGGATTATTTAATCACCACTTATGAAGCATTTTAGCCAGTATGTACATACATGTATACATTGTAACTTATTTAAGTCTCTAACTACCAGTACAGAAGATTCTGGGGATAGAGGAACGAGTGAAACAAAATGTGTGCAATCAGCCAACTCCAGAATGTGGGAATTTTTACAGAGCAAATTATATAGTCTCTTTAACAAATAAATTCATAAAAAAGAGGGAGAGAACTATTGTGAATCATAGAATTTATCTTCCAAACGGAGACACTTGTGAGAATGAAAGGAAATTCTATAAACAGTTATGCTAGACAATAAGTATGACCTGGGACCACCCTACACAAAATCAAGTGCAAGGTGTGGACTTTCTTTTCTCAATATCTTTTTACTTTTATTTATTTTTTGAAACAGGATCCAATCAAGAATTTGAACATGGTCTGAACATTAAATGATATTAAAGAATCATTGGCAATTTTAAGATGAATGATAATACCACGACTAGGTTTGGTCAGAAAAAAAAATCTTGTCAGATATATATATTGAAGAGTCTATAGGAGAGATGGTATGGTACCTGTATTTTGCTTTAAAATACTAGTGGGGGTAAAAAGTTGGGGAAAATATATGAAACAGTATTGGTAAAATGTTTATCAACGCCGAAGCTGTGTGATGGGCCCATGGTGATTTGTTATACTATACGTCTCTATTTAAGTATGTTTGAAAATTTTTACAATATAAAGTTTCTTCAAAAGTTAGACATCACTCAGTGTGGCGGTAGGCATTTCTGACTTTGACTTTCTTATAATGACAAATACGCTCCCACAATTCTTACTTGCCAAAAAAATATTGGTTAGGCTTAGTCATAAAATGGAAATCTCAAAGGGAAATCTTTAAAGGAGGAACAGCTGGTTTGGCTCAAAGGAAATGTAAAAATCCATTTTTGAATTTCCCACTGAAAGCTGCTCTCAGAGTTCTTTTCTGGATGCACAGTGGGTGGTTATGGTGTGTGTGGGCATCAGGATTTGTAAGAACTCAGTGATGAGGTTCACACAGCTTCAAACATTAAACTGAGTCAGCAGTCCCAATTTGAGATAATCCTCTGTTCTTGCCAAAAAGTCATAATTTAACTTCTGCCAGACATAAAGTAATATTAATTTTATAGGGTAGAAGAAACTTCAAAAGTAAATATGAGTGAAGTCTCTATTGCCACTGGTTAAGTATCTTTTTTAATGGTGTATCTCAAGGATATTTTTTGTTTTGGTTTTGGAGAATTGCCCTAAGTATGAATAGCCTAAAACTAAAATTTCATCTAAATAATTACTCATCTTTACTTTTAAATTCTAGATATAGATTGGCCTTTAAAATCTCCTAACTATGGGATGTGAACACACAATGCAATATCTATATATATAATTCAACAGTAAGGCATGTGCCTTACTGTTGAATTGTACACCTGAAACTTACTGGATTTCATTAACCGAGGTCACCATAAAAAAAGTCTTAATAATTGAAGTATGTCTTTTAATAGTTTTGTACTTGCCTCCTATTAAGACCAGTTAAATTAAAATTTTTCTTAGACTCTGGCCCAAATATCGTTCATGGTTTTGCAAATGCAAAATAACACACTTTACGAAAATTTTTAACATAAAATTTCTTTCTATATGTCAGATTCCATTTTAGGCAATGATCTTTATAGAAATTTTTAAAAGGCCTTAAGAGAAAAAATACCAGCGATGTATATTAATAAAAATTAAATCAATTACAAAGAATGTAAAATATAGTTGGTATGAAACTTCAAGATATTTAAATAAAACTACTGTCATTTTCACAAAATGTTCTTCAGTGGTTTAGAAGCTTAAGCCATCAAGTCTAAGGAAGTCTGCTTTAAAAAAAACAAGACAGTGTTACTGAATTTCTGAGAAAAATGCTAACACCAGCATCAGCTCAAAGTGCCTTAACTTTAATTTTCTTTCTGATTAAAGGCACTTACATACATTTTTAAAAGAGGAACGAGGGAAGTTAAGGTGAACTGAATAGTATTTTACACCTAAAGCAGTCTATCATAAGTTTGAGTCATGTGTTAGGTATGAATCAGCAACTTCTACCTTCCTTCATATCATCTGTTTAAGAGGATTTATGGCATTGAGGTACACACCATGACATTTTGGATTATATCTACCATAGAAAGCCAAGTAACACTACCATAGAGAAAAAGTCACTTTCCTAACCAGATTATTTATAGTTGATTTGCACTTCCTCATGACCCAGAAAGAGAATCTATGTTAACATAGAGTAAAACTGTACCAGTTAGAGTAATAGTCAGCAAAAGAACGAATTTGGTTAGCAATGGGTTGTTGGAATGAGCAGCATAGTATTTCCATAAGCTCAGTAAACTATTTTATAGTTTGGTGGATAGAAAGGAAAGGAGACTAAAGGAAGAAGTACAAAATTAAAATGATTTTAAAACCAATTGTGAGTAAAATAAGTGCTGTAGGATTTTGGTGTAGCATGGTAAATTTTCTTATATTCTTTGAATGTTGTACAAGAATAGCACAGCAGGAGAATAAAAAAAAAAAAAGCAGCAGCAGCAGCAGCTTTTCTAGGTGAAGATTTAAACTCCCTGCAAGTGGAGGGGGTTACAAACAAAACCCACAAAGAAAAACATGCTAACACTTGGATGCACTAAATATATTTAACTGCGAAACCCTGTTCTTCTGTTCCTAATATATATATGCCTGGAAAAGAATGCATATCCAGAGCCACTAAATCCTCAATTATTTAGTAGTGGCAAAAATGGAAGAAATTTTTATTATTATTGTAGAAATAAACTAGATTAAACTGAAGTCAAAATCAGTTTGTTCTCTATAACTTCTATAGGCCTTGCATTTTTGTGTTTGCTACATATATATTAAGGTCCTTGACCTGGGAATCCTATAGTTTCTCACCAAACTTACTTTCTGTTTCAAATTCTGCAATTTAGAAATGGTGTCAAGACTTTTTAATGTGGTGACCAGGCACATACAAGGGTTGTCACTTGCAGCAAGTGGATACACAAGTATTTTCGAGTTTACAGTATGATTGAGTTCCTGTGCGTACAGACCCTCTGACTTCCAGCAAGCTGCTCCTAACTAATGGCTACCCTGCCTGAAAGTACAAAATAGTTAATGAAATCAACTCGAACTGCCCATGTTAGCAAATACAACCTCCTACTGCATGACTGAAGCAGGCATATTGATCCCCATTTTATAAATGTAAAAATGCAGGTTCAGCTGTCTTCCTTCCAACCAACGATCAGGCTTTCCTAAGAGTGGAAAGAGAGGAGAGGCCCTGACTTCACTTACTCTTCATTCAGGGCACACCGACGGTTGGTGAGCGTGCCATATTTCTTCAGCGTCTCGGTGAGCTCCGAGTAGAGTTTGTCAGCCAGAGACAGTGGGATTCCTTCCCACACCAGGATGAGAATCACAATCACTGCAGCCTCACAGGTGTGGCCAGCTCGCTCCCGCACCAAACACAGTAGCTTCTCCTCAATGCAGCTTCTGCGCACCACCTGTGCGGGTCACCATTCCACCCCAACACCCCCCACCCCAACCAAAACAAAACAAGGGTCACTTGCAGCAGATGAGAGCATTGATTTATGTATGTATATTTTTTTCACGTCTGGGTCACGGTAAGGACAACATTTACCACCACCTGCCATTGCCTTTTGCTGCCCATTTACAAAGTGGGGGCTTGCCCTGGGGTCAGAACCAGGAGAGAGAAAAAAAAAAACTGCTCAATGTTTAGCAGACTACTCTATACCCAGTACAATGAGGGCTATGCCCCCTGATTAAAGCCAGAGCTAGATGGAAGACATGTAGGTATTTTTCATAAAGTTCAAGATTTTCATAAAATGACAATATAAAGATTAACTGATTAAGGACCACTTCTTTACATTCTAAGAAGAATTATACTTTTAGCAGGTACCTGAAGGGACCTCCCTCTCACCATTAAATTCTTTCAGTTAAATATGGTTAGTACATGATTTTAAAACTAATCTGCCTCTCTTTTTCTTAAGAGATAACACGTGATAAAATAAATGTAAGCAATATCTCTTTAGCTGACATAAATGACTCATCTGGGTAACCCACGTCTCAGGGTTAGATTAATGAATCAAAATACCCAAGACTGAAGACCAAAACCTTGTCAATTCACACTTACCCATTTGGCAATAGGACATCCCTGAGAACTTTTGCCTTCTTTACCAGTATAGATGACTCTTTCAATCCTAATAGCTTTACCCTTCTGTCCAAACCTTAAAGAAATCCACAGAAACACACACATGTAAAATTAGCAAATGAATCCAAGTGGCATCCAAAATACCGAACATTTGAGCATAACTTTATTCTACGACCACATCCTGAGAAATGAATAATTTATTTTTTTAAATAGCTCTAAGCCAAGCAAACTGGATAACAGACTTTAAGCCTTGTTTTACTTCAGTATCAAAATATGTTGATAATTGTAATAAACCATTTTGAAATTATATGTTGGGTGAAAATAATGGGAAAGCTTATTTTACACATAATATCCAAAATATGAAACTTTTTTAAGTTAGCTAAATTCAGTCTTTTAAGATACATACTATTTGATTTTTGTCCTTTACTAAATTTAGCTATTTTAAAATTTAGGGAATCAATAGATTTTAGTTAGAACTGTTCCTCAAAGACGCACTCATACTTTTAAAAAGAAGGCTGGCAAATAACTAGAATCCGGCAATTTTGAAATTATAGGCTAGTTCTAGAAATAGTTTATATTTTCCCTTATGACCAAGTCACTACTTACTACTCACTAATAAAGAAAAAAAAAAAAAAGGCACCAGATAATTATTTAGTGAATTTCTACATGCTAATTTAGAAATGGGGCAAGAATTATGCAAAATATGTCCTTGCTGCCCAAAGTGTCTTCTAATGTATTTTAATAACACCGCCTACCTCTTAAAGAAAAGGCACCCTAGCACAGCAACAGCTCAAGAGCTGTGGATACCTATATGAAAGTCTCTGCATTAATTATCTTGCTCTTATGAGTATTTTATATGCAGGAGTAATTGTGTAGATTCAGGTAAATACTTGCATACCTGTGGCTGACAGTATAAAAGAAAATTCGTCTATAAATAGAATCTGTCTCCATTTCTCTTCAGTATATCACACTTGCCCTTTGTCCATACAAAGGGACAACTTTCTTAGAGATAACTACTCCTTTACAATGCTAGGTGAATTTAACTCAACGGTTCCTTTTTTATACCACATCCCCCCCTCTTCCTCTTTGACACTTTATCATCAAGTGGGAGAGCCAGAGTGGGCCTCTCCTTGCAGTCCGTGCCAGCACTCTTGTGTCTGACAGGCTGGCTGGCTGGTTCTTGTTCATGCCTGGGTTTTCTGGCATCCATCTCAAAGTGGGCAGCCTGTGCCAGCTCGCAGACTATTAGTCCTGTCAAATATTGTGACTCTCCGGTGAATAGCACAGTGTGTAGTGTTGGCAATCCTGGAATAGCTAAGCCTACTAATAATTACTCAATTTACAATTGTTTACTGCTTTGTTTGTGAAAGCTGGAAAAATTCTGACATATACAAAAGGATAAACGTTAATCTGCCCTGTGCCTTTGCGTTAATTACCTTTCTTCCATGATTTCTCTAATAGCTGCCACATTAGGACCTGCTCCTAGATGGGTATAAAAAGGACCTTCATCTTTTTCAATAATTTGCTCTGTTGAGATAATAGAAGATTATTATTTTAGACCTCAATTATACTAAATATAAAGGCTACATCCACAAAGCTTATCCCCCAACTGCACATTAAGGGCCCTAAATGTGACTTTACACATTTTTTTCTTTAAAATGAGTAAATTGATGGACTAATCTATTAGAAAATGTGCAAAATAATTAAGTATATGTACATGCTGGCTGTTGGATAAAAATATATTAAATTATATTTCAGATATGGGATAAGAAATTATTTTATACCAAATAAGTGGAACAAAGAAAACAGTATGGGAATTTTGATATATATATTATATGTAATATCAACTAAAATAAAATTTTTTAACCTGAAAAAAATTTTTTTATGGCTAACTCGAATCATGCCTGGGACTAGGATGTTAAAAGAGTAAAAATAAAATTTCCTGTCTTATCTCACCCCCAGGATATTGCTTTTTATTGTCAAGATACCTTTTTCTCCTCTGGTTTCTCCACAACATTCAGTTACTGTTTTGAAAACAAAAACATTGACCTCAGACCCATATTTGTATGTACTTTAGAACAATTTAAGATGAGAGAAATAATGGAGAGAGGGTCAGGTAAAAGGAAGAGGCTCTTGCAAAATATCAAAGATGAAAAAGGGATGGGGGGAAGAGTTAGAGTGCTAGGAGAAGGAAGTGAAGGCGCTTATAACTTACCTAATGTTATCTATGACATGTGTGGCACTTTAGCCCCGTAAGGCAACCTAATACTGACCACACACGAAAAGGCAGTAGGCATCTTCCCTCCATTCTTCTATAAAATGTGTTGTGTCCCGTGGTAAGAGGAGTAACATCAGGTGGGTGGACCATTAGCGACATTAGTTTAACAATTTTTTTTTTTTCAAATGTCTTCTATTGTATCCCAGCTGAGTAGCTATAATTACGATCTCCACATATATATGTATAAAATCTGCATTTATCAGCAAAATGTTTCCCTATTCCATCAGACTTATCATGTGTCTTGAATTTTATCAAAAAGGTGTTTAAAAAAAGGAAATGTCATATTTTATATCAAAAAGATGAAACTTTAAAGAGGAAATAGAACCAAAATGAATATAAATCACATAATATTTCAAGTGTATAAACAGAGAAAGGACAACTTCATGAGTATTCAGAACTTCAGCATTACAATTTCCCCCATCTCACCAAGACTGAAGATAATTGCTCCCTTTTCTAGAAATTAATCTTGTAAAACTATTAATACATTCAACCCTGAATTAAAAATATTAAAAGCTTCTATGTTTGTTTGCATATGGCAGTTATTTTCTCATTTTAATAGATGTTTTTAATACCTGGCTGCTCTTCAGAAAATGATATATAAGGAGTTAAATAGATTGATTAAACATAAAGATACCTTTATATTTCGAAGGGTTTGAATAGGCGGAAAAATGAGCATGCACAATTGTTTTAATTTTTGGAAGAATTGAATGCAAGTGAAGTTCTCTCTTGCACAGCAAAAGCATTTGTAATTTAAAGACAAGAAATGTAAGCTTCAGATTTTTTATGGGCCTTTACATTGCTGCCAGACTCAAGATTTTTTTTTTTAAAAAAAGAAAAAAAATCCCATATCTGAAGATAAATTTGCTAATTCTGGATAAACACCATGTGTCTCGGGACATTTTTAGCACTTACCTACACATCTGCATGATGGGAAATCATATTGAGTCTTGACAGGTGTATCCAATAAATTTTTTATAGGAGTATCTAGTAATTTGGATGGTGACTCTAAAAAATTATTGAGAACAGAACCAACTGTTCTTTTGGTTGGTGTCTTTTCTGAAGAAGGAGTTGCTTGCTGCTCTAAAGCTGGGGTGTGGCTATCAAGCTCTGCAGCAGTTGTTTGTCTAGTTAAAACCGTGACTGGCCCTGACATCTCAACTTTTACTTGCTTCTGTGATTTGAGAGTAAGAGCCTTATGGTCAAATAATGATTTGACTGGAAACTGCTTCAGATGTTGCTCCATGGTCTCAAGGATGCTCCTTTGCTGTACATTATCACAGCTTGGAGGTGGAATCTCTTGCTTAGTTATCTTTTTCCATGATTTGTTTTCTGACATGGGATGCATACAAGCATGGGGCTTGGATCCAGGTTCAACCTTAATTGGCCTCTGAGTCTGATTATGGCAAGACTCAGTTTGGAATTGTTGGGCTTGCTGCTGCTCTTGCTTCTGTAAGAGGTGCCACCTTAGAGCAGCATGCTTTTGAATGTCCTTCTGAGGAGGGGTGTGAATGTGACTTCCTCCCTGGTCAGGCACAGGGAAAGCATTTGCTTGGTTTTGCATCAGGTACCTTTGCTGAGTGAGTTGTGCAGCTTGTTGGCCAGACGTATCCTGGTTTTTACTTTTATATCCCTGTAGAACTGAAGCTTGTTGAGGCTTCTGCTCTTGTTCTTGAAAGCACCTGTGAAGAGCATCTTGCTTTGGGGTCACATTATTTGGAAAATATTGCATGTGATGCAAGTTTTGAGTCTTGTTTCCTGCAAAAAGTTCAGGATTTATAGTCTGTTCTTTATTCTCTGGAACTAGGTGTGTATTGTTTGAACAAGAAATCTGCACTTTGCTTGCACTCGATTTCAAGATCTGACCATAGAGAGAATTTCTACTGTTCATATTCTGTATGTGCTCCAATCTCACTTGGGAATTATGAGTCTGGAACTCACTTGATTTCGAATACTGATTTTCACCACGAAAGCATTCTTCCACTTTAACCTGGCTAAAGAATGATCCTTCTCTTTGCTGATCATTGTTGCCTTGGGGATGAGAAAAAGTCTGGGGCATTTGTTCTTTATTCTTCATGTGTAATTTTTGCTGCTGCTGCTGGTTTTGAGGGAGATGTGAATTCTGGGATGTCTGCGTTTGTGCTGCCTGCTTATGAGGCTTATGTTGTAAAAGGTATGAGTTTGAAAATGGCTCAGTCTCTGAAGCCTGTTGATTCAAGTGCTGCTTCAATGTTGAGGGCATGAGTTTCTCAGTTTGGGAATCTGGTCTTTGTTGAAAATGAAGTCTAGGGGCACACAGTGACTGCATGTGAGCTTCGGATGAAAGGTCTGTCTTGAAGTGCACCTGGAGTGAGGGTTTTTGGAACTGGAGATGCTGGTCCACCGTACCTTGAGACTGCCCTTGTTTTATCTCAATTTGGTACCTTTGTGGCCTCTGCTCCGGCTGCATTATTTTCTGGATATAAGCTTGCCCTGGGAGGCCCCCAGGCGTGTTGGAATTTCCAGTGTATTGTTTGGAGGTCATTTGATTGGAGGAGTTGGACTGACATTGAAGAATTGACCGCAGTGATGCGTCATTATATCTTAGATGGGATTCTGCTTGATGAAAGTGAGGGGCCTTCAATTCAATCCATCCTGGTTTCAGATAGGGCTGTTTTGGGAGCACAAAATCTCGTGTTTGTTCCTTGTCTCGACCCTTCAGAATCTCTCGCTCTTTGTGTCCCATCGACTGTTGGCAGTGGTCCTGTGAAACCCCACTGCTACCAAGAATTGGTGAATTATGTTTCAGATGTTCTGATACTAGCCTTGTCTTCTCAGAACACAATGGAACAGTCATTGTTCCTGGAGTCCTTATGTCATTCTTGTTAACACAATTACTCTGAAGCCTTTCTGGAAGCATCAGAGAGTGGTTGGATGTATGTGTAGATGGATTAGGACTCTGGGATGGTGGTGCCTTGGACTGACCCTCTATTTTCACTTCCCTTAAAGGAGTTGTATCACTTTGGTTGTGGTAGCGATGGTGTTCTTCCAAAACACCATCATTCAGGGTGCTTTTTCCTTCTGAAGGAAGCTGAGGAACCTCTGGAAGAGGAGGAGGGGGAGAAAGAAGCAATTGTGATGGTGGTGGTGTGACAGTGGCAGAAAAGGAATCCTTAGTGAACACTGAACTTTGCTTGAAGTGAGCACCATTCATTTCATTTTGTTTTAAATACCGTTCAGAGCTGCCACCAGGAGCTTGCAAATTGCTGCTGGAACCTGAACAGAATTCTGCACCAGATAATAGCTTTGTGGTTCCTTGGATGTTATTGTTTTCTGTAGGAGATGGGCAAATCTCAAAAACCGATTTCTGTTTTTCTGGTTTCTGAAAGGGACAGGTACCTAGCACTGCAGCTGGTTTACAGCCATTATCAGCATCACAGGCCTCAGTCACCACTGCAGCTGGCTCTGGAGGCAGCTCAGAGTTCGAGGTCTGTGGGAAATTGATCTGCCCTGAGGTATGCAATGGGTGAGTGATCTCACAGGACAACTCATTAGTAGCCTGACTGTTAATGGCATGTATGTGAGATGTGGTTTTCTGCACCGCAATGGAAACACAATCTGGATAATATTGAGACAGTGTTTTTTCCAGGAGTTCACCATGTGTATTTTCCATGGAAGAGGCAGAAACTGTAGCACCATTAGGCATTAGCACTGATTTGTTTTTAAGAAGTAATACAATGTTCTTGTCATGGTAGTTAGCATTTTTCCCCTCATGCTCATTGAGAATCTGAAGCTCTGGACTTTCACGCCCACTGCAGTTATGTGTTGAAAAACTGGTGACATCTTTAACTGCATTTGCTGGGGCTACAGAGCTCACAGATTCTCTCTTATCATTCAAATTGGAGACATTTGGTTGACTGCTGCCTTTGCCTGGATTTCTTTCTTGGCTTTCCCCGAAGTTCGTTCTTTCTCCATTAGCCTTTTGGTCTTGTTTCAATTTCTTGTTCTGATGGAGCCCAGAGAGAGAAGGTTCACTAACCGTGCGTTTTATTCCTCCATTTTGCAAACACCTGGAATACTCTCTACCTTCTTGTATAAAGTCTGGACTCACACGGCTGTTCTGGCTTCCTTTCATATAGGGTATTCCATGATAACTTCTGAAAGACTGCCACTTGGTGTCTCCGTTTACTTCTGGATAAGGTCTCTCAGTTAATGGGCTTCCATTCTGGAGCTTTATAGCCAGAGGTTCTGTCTGGCAAACAGGAGAAGGAGATGGTGTCAGGAATGGACTTAGTCTGTTGCCCTCAACATGGTTGGTTCTATCCTGTTCCATCAGGCTTGCTTCGGGGCCATCCACAAGGCTGCCCTCTGGATGAATTCTAAGAGCACGGAAACAAAAATTAAAATGCATCAATCAATACATATCTAACACTAATAATACATCTTAGAAAACAATCATGTCATTAATAGTACTGTAATTTCTAGACACAGCAAACTATGACACTCGTTTTCATGTTTCAGGGTGACAACCAATAGCTACTCAGGAAATGATTATTCTTGTCTTCCCAGCAACTCTCTAATATTTATGGTCATGAAGAACAAAGATGATCAGATTCACCGATTAATGTGACAAATAACTCCCGGTGTCAAAATGCTAAGAAAATAGAGAAAGACAACCTCCTTTCTGTCTTCTCTAGCACTTTACATAGCAAATCACTTCCTAAATTCTATCAATTCCATTTCCTGTATATTCCCTGAATTATCGTCACTGCCACTCGATAACCAGATCTACATTATCTTGCTTCATTATCGACTGCAGTAGCCTTTTAAAGGGTTTTTTTCCTCAGCCTGTTCTCTCCCCAGTCCTTAAGGCTCTTCAAATTGTCATCAAAGAGAAGGTTCTAAAATGCAAATCGCTGTCGTGCTCTCCTCAGCACACTTTACTGGCTCCACATTGCCTGCATCAGTAGTTCTCACACTCTGTCACTCAAATACACCTGAAAGATAAGGCACACTCCCTGTAGTAACATCCCAGGGGATGGGATAGGGGTGAAAAGTGTTATTTATAAAGTGCCCTTTCTAGGTGATTCTGTGTTTTCTTCTATAGGGGCTGGCTACTCATTTCAATTGAGAATTCCTTCCTAATGGTTTTTCATATGCAGGTTTCTATTTTTCTCTCCTCCTACTTCCTCTCACAGTTTATACTCCAGCTGTTAACAACAGCTTGTAAATATACAAACATGTAAGCTGTTTCAGACCTCCATAATGTTGTTTTATCTGCCCAGAGAGCTTTCTTAGTCCCCTTATTTGCCCAGTGACTCCTATGTGTTCCTCTAAAACTGTCTCAGATATCACCTCCTCTAGGATTCCTCCTTTGATTTTTCCAAGAGAATTAATCACCCCCATTTTTACGCTGCTTATATATCTTACATACGGTCTACCACTGAACAGATCACATTCAATTGTATTTTTTTTTTAACTCTTACTGGACTTTGAACTCCTTAAGAATACTCTACTCTGTTCATGTTTGTACTTAGTATCGAGTGAGCATCCAATCAGTTTTACTGGATTAATATAAAATTGCTCGTTTTATGATCATTTAATCATTCAAACATTTTTTAGACCACTACTGATAGAGATTTCAAAGTCCAAGTGACAGAGAAAGCAGGAAGAAATAGGTATTAAAAAACATAAATAATCCATTATATAAAGTAAATGCTGTACCATTCATGATACAGTCATGCTTTATTTTCCCACAGTTTTTCTCACTACATTTATTTTAAGGATGTAAGTAGAAAAAAAATCAAGACTACTTTGTCTTTGGGCAATAAAAAAAGCTCTATTAAAATAATCAATGCTTACTAACTAAGACAAATAAAACAAAGGAAGAAATAAGATGTAAACACTGGAAATCAACACTAAAATTATCATTATTTGTAGATAATAAGATTGAATACTGGTCAACCAAGAGAATCAATGGAAAAACTGTTGCAGTTGATGAGAATTCAGTAAAGTACCTGAAGAAAAAAAAAATCAATAGCCTTGACATATAAAAACAAGTCAGAAGCTTTAGTGGAATAAAATACTGTGATAGAAAAAAATATTTTTGAAACACTAGGAATACACTTAAAAAGAAACATGGAAGACCTATTTGAATAAACTTTTAAAACAGTAATGAAGAGTACACAAACACAAAAACAAAACAAGTAGAAAGGTATAATATGTTCTTTGATAGTTGTCAAATTAAACCATTCAATGTACTTTCAATAAAAATACTAACAGAATGTTTTCAGGAATTAAAGAAGCTGACTTTAAAGTTTATGTGGAAAAATAAACAAATTGGATGGCCAAGAATAATCTGAAAAAGATTTGTAATAGGGCCTGGACAGGGCAATAGCCAAATTAAAAGATATTAAAAAGCAACAAAAGCTATCATATTTAAAACAGCTTTGCCATCAGTAGGTAACAGAGTGTTAATAAGACCGATGGAATTGAATAGAATGTCCAGAAGTAGATACAAACAGAAATATGGTTTGAGGCAATGATGACATTTCAAATAAATCTGATATTGGAACAACTGTATAGTCTTTTGAAAAAAAAAAAGATAAAATTGTATCTATCCCTTACATCTCATACAAAAATGAATTCTAGATAGATTTAACATTTGAAAATGGAAAACAGCCCCTCCACCCAAAATTAAAAACTCTGAGAAAACCTGAAAAAAAATATAATGACTAGATAAGTTCTTTGTGATACAAAATCTAAAAGCCATTATATACTAAAAAGTTCTGTAAAATTTATACGTGCAAAAATAAACCAATAAGCAAAGTTAAAAAGTCACATAAAACTTTTCCAAATATAAAAAACACACAAAGTGACAAGGAAAAGTCCAACCATCCAATAGAAAAATGAGCAAAGGACATGGGCAGTTCACGGAAAATGAAATGCAACTGGCATTTAAATATTTAAAAAGATATCCTGTACCATTCGTAAAAATAAATGCATATTAGAACTGCAATACTGTTCTAATATGCATGAGATACTGTTTTTTTCTAAAATTGGCAAAGATAAAAAGGTTGATAATACACCATGTTGGTTAGCATGCAGGGAAACAGACACTCCCTTGGATGGTTCTCAGGAGTCAAAACTGATATTAATGCAATTGAGGACAATTTACTGATATCTACAGTATTCCACAGAAACTTTCTTTGACCCTTCAGTTTCAGGACTTATCTAACAAATATGCTATTATATGTTAAAAGATGTATGCACAATCTTTTGTAATGGCAAAAATAAACAACCTATATTTTTAGATGGAAGTATTTGCAAGTAATTAAATGAAATAAAGCAAGCTGCAGAACAGTATGTATAAAAATGCCACAATCTGTACATTTACAAAAATAAATATAAAGTCAGTTCTGCAAGAATATACAACAAACTGGTAATAATACTTTGCCTCCAGGGAAAGGAATGGGGAGGCTGGAAAATAGCAGTGGGAAGGAGATTAAACTGTTTGTTGTTTCTATAACTTTTATGCATATGTATTAATTAATTAATAAAACAAATTAAAAAGTCATAATTCCTATTGGACAAAAAATAGCAGAGCAAATAAGTGTTTTTAGTTCCACTGCTAGACCTCCTTCCAAATATTAAGGGATGGGTTAGATATGCATAGCCCCTAGTTACATAAGGCTATTGAGCCCTTGACATGTGGTTAGTCCAAACTGAGATGGGCTATAAATATAAATACACACTGGATTTTAAAGACCTTAGTGTGGAACAAACAAATCCATAAAATAACTCATTTTAAAAATTATTTATTACACGTTGAAATGTACTATTTTGGATATGAGTAAAATATGTCATTAAATTAATTTCATTTGTTTCTTTTTACTTGTTTTAATGTGGGTACTAAAAAATCTAAAATTTCATATGTGGCTTATATGTTGTAGTTCTGTTGGATAGCTTTGAGCTAGACTAATACTCTTAATTATCAACAGCCCTTAATAAAAAAACTCTAGGTTTTAGAATCATTAAAATTAATTTGTAGTTTTTGATATAAAACAATGCTCCAAAATCAGGAGTACTACTACTTTTCAAAAATTAAGAAGCACAGAAATAAACCCAAATAAATCCTTCATAGACTAGGTCAATTAGTTTTCCAAACACAACAAAAAAATATTTTCTTTTGGCAACTGTAAGGTTAATTCACATATACACCAATCAAAAGGTATTTACATGTACACGTGTACACTTGTTATATAAAACTTGCATGATCCATGTACAATATATATTGTCCTACTTAATTTTCTAGGTATACATATTTTCAGCATTTAATATATTATGGTCTATTATGCCCACAATTTGGATATTCTTTGAAATGTTAAGGCCAGAATTACAATAGATGGGAGTTTGCAAATCTTTTATGAGCATAATAACAGCTCCTAAGAAGAAACGAAGGTGACTTAAAATGAAATTTATTTCAATATGGAGTTTTTAAACACAGTAAGCATTTTTAAACACTAATTTAAACGAATTATCAGAACTATTGTGTGACAGCAATTCCTTTATTGAGCACAACCACTGGATGTGGAAAATTAATGGTTAACTTTTTCAGGGAAGGCAGGAAATTTATATATTATGTTTCCATTTTAGAATGAAGATAATTTGTTATTCAAGGATTATTTTTTATTGGCTTATGAAACTGATTCAGAAAATGTAAACCAATAAAGTGCCATTTTAGAGGGGAAAAAAAATATTTTCTTTGATTCAATAGGTCCTAAACCACACTTTTTGTGTATATATCCTGGAATATTACATGATCCTGTAACTCACTTGCACAGCACTCTTTCAATCACCCAGTGCTTTTATACTGACACTGGCAAGCATTATTTATTTTTAATAAAATAAAAAACAAATGAGATCTGTCCATTTTGCTCATTGTAGAAACACTGAAAAAGCTTTTGTGTTGTAATTTTTATAGGGTCATTTTTACAAAGTTTTTTCAAGCTTACATAAAGTCAATAATTTATACAGAAAACAAAAAAATCTTTTGAGATAATCTTTGCAGATATCTACCTGTTAATCAGGGGAAATAGAGTTAATAATTTTTACAGATTTAGGGGGAAAATTTTTTTTCCCAAAGTTAAACTGGTTTTTGAAAGAATATAAACTTTTGCTATAGAGATATTTTCGTGTGACATTGCTTTTTCTTCTCAGAGACCAAGAACTAAGAGAGTTGTTATTCATTCATATCTGCTCTTGTAAGTGACTGGTATCAGAAATACTTTGAATTCTCATACTTTGGTTTTTTTTTTTTTTCGAGTTTGAGATTAAATATCCTTATTTTTTTTTTTATACCAGAACCCATTTA
>NW_006441953.1:3992164-4002626 GCF_000325575.1 Pteropus alecto | reverse complement strand
TAGTACCAATGAGGATACTACTTCCTTATGCAACTGAATATTAAAAAGCTTTTTAAAGTAATAGCAGCTATTGAAGATTTGTATGTGGTAATATATGCCAAATAAAATCGTATCCATAAAAATACATTATTTTAGAATGAGACTCAATTCTACAACAGGGACAATGACTCATCTAAGAGGACATTGGCCAATCAAAATTAAGGTGCTAATTTTTTCTTAAAACTGTTTTGAAGTTTATATGCAAGAGCATAAGCAGAAGAGCCTATGGCAAACCTGGAAAGGATGATTGGTTGTTTACCAGGCATGTTTTACATGGTGTCAATACTTCATATACTTCATGTTATAGTATTTAGTTGCAATGTTAAAATGAATAGAAGCTTTTATCATATTCCTTATGAGATGCTCTTATGGGTCATGAATGATTTCAAGCTATCAACCACTATTTCATGAAATTCCTGAAATTTTCACAATCTGCTCTTGCAAACTTACAATCTGGTTCTAAGCACACTACTACTGCAACTACCAAAATATTAACAAATTATATTACTACCTCCCCTTTTGCCAAAAGAATGAAAGTTCCCTGAGATCAAATACATGCTACATTATTTTGGTAGCCTTCCTTTTGCCCATAGAATTACTGAACAGTATTTGAATTTCCAGAAGGCTAAAATATTTTAAAGTGACATATTCAAAATGAGTGATAAGATGTGACAATGATGGTGCTAACAAATGTATTTAAAACATTCAGAATATAATAAAGGATCTAGGTCCATTCTCTTATTTTACAGATATAAAAATTGAATAATTTATTCAAGGTTAGGCAACAAAATAATCACTCTCACAGGGGCTAGACTGGCAGCTCCACAGAGCTTCCTGCCACATAATACTAAGAAAAACACACAATTCAGGGAGTAGGTTAATAAATTCACACTTAGCGAACATTTGAGTTTTTTCCAGGTTTAGGAAAAAAAAATTATGATTACATGTCTGTAGGCCTGTAATTATTAGCATTATTAAAGGCATTTTGCATGTTATTTCATCAAGGTATCATTTCTTTGTGTGGATTGGAATAGATAAAAAAAGAAAACGTAAACATTTAGTACAGGGAATTTGAAGTTACCACAGAGTTATTCTGATCCCTTCTTTGCTACCTTTTTTGATTACCTTTTCAATCAATGCTGGGTTGCTAATGATTTTTCTCTGAAATATTTGAGGACAATTTATGCAGATCCACTGATAATGTCATTGAGAGAATTGGAGCTCTATGCTCATTAGTTCATTTGTGAAGTTGATAGTTCACAGTTCATTAGTCAAGCATTATTTAAACTCCCCTCAGTGCAAGCGCTATGGAGTAGAGCTAGCACAAAGATGCACAGGTGCTACACTGCCCTGGACTATGGTTATCGTAAGAGAAAGTGACTGTTCAAGTGCCACAGGAGCACAGGAGAGGGGAAAAGCACTTTTAGATGTCAGGTTCTGCCTACCATATCAACCTTCATTGCCTCTTGTGTTAGTAAAAAATACATGTCCCATTAAGTCAAAGTTAATTTTAAAAGGATGACAATGAACATTCAGCAAACATATCCATTAATATCACTGAGGCAGAACTAGTGCCCTAAGTAAAACACTTATCAGTTGTCATCAAGTACAGAGGAGACTATGTAAAAAAAAAAACAAACCCAACTAAATGGCGTACATTAAAAAAAAATAATATTCAACAAATGACTTATGAAAGTTTTTCTGATTATTGAACCCTTGACCTAGGAAAAGTTTATCTGCTTTACTCTAACGGTTATCTTTGCTAATCAAAATGTAATAAGTAGCTCATTATTTAAATTGTACACACACACACACACACACACACACACACACACACACACGTGCGTGTGTTTTTTGATTACATGGTACGGCAGGAGTTTTCTTCACAGGTTTACTAAAAAGGCAACAAAGTGACTTAAACTTAAGAATGGACAAAACGTAACACTCAAGTTCTCAAACCAGCTTTGGCATTTTTTTTAAAGCCTAAAGAGGCAGTTTTAGAAATTACTTACATAAATGACAGGTGTTAATTAAATTACAATTTTAAATGTCATGATTTAGATCCTAGAAGACATATAATGTTTATCCTTTTATTCTAATAGTCTAATATTCCCCATAAAGTATGGCCTTCTAAGGAACCAAAAAGAGTTTTATCAGTTACAAATTCCACCAATATTTTTGGAAATTCTAAAGGTCAAATTATAGCCAGGTAATGTAATATAAATAGGATTATGCAATAATATGTTATGGCCACTCTATGATTTCAGTTAATGCTCCAGAATAATTTTTCAAAAGCTGAGAGAGAGAGAGTGAGACAGAGATTGAGAACTTTAAATAAAAATGCCATGAATGTAAACCTTCATCCTCTATGTCAGAAGTACACATTTATAAAGCATGTTTATCTCAGTTAAAAGTACTGGCCTTTTGAACAGTAGCTAACATTTAGGTTTCCTAAGCCCAAAACAGGTTTTAGCTACAGCAGTTTTCCTTTGGTATTTGATTTTGCTCCTTCTCCCGCCTCTTTGACAGTAATTTATTATGAATTCAAGTCACATCGGCAGCATCTGTGAAACAATTACTGCATCTAGGACTGACTCTGCAGTCTAATCCATCATAATTATGACAGGCCTCTTTGAAGATGCTATGATGCATGACTTAAAAATAGCACATTAGTGTGCAAATGGATCAGCATCTCATTTCACCAATATGCATTTAGGGTTGTAATTTAGCTCAATACCATTTGACTCTTTTTGAATCACTCAAGAATGGAGGCTGTATCTCTCACCACATAAAGCTGTAGATGATGCTCAAAATTTGTGAAGAGGGCTTTTGTTTTTGCTTTTATTTTTTGGTTTATTGATTTTGTTGGTGGTGTGTCTTTTACTGCTCTAAGAGAAAAAAATACACATCATTTAAATCTTATGTCAGCTTTTTTCAAGGAGACAAGAGTCAATTTATAGATCTATATAGTTGCTTTATTATAAGGCAATACATTTTTTTCTATAAAAAAATCTTTGACTTCATGTTCTAATGTTAAAAGTATATAAAATACTCTGCCATCATCAGATGAGTCCTGTTTATTGATTTATGCAAATTATTGGGGGGTCAGTTCTTAAGACTAATTACTTGCAGGAACTGTATCTACTGAAAGACCACATCAGCTTTAGGAAACTACTATGTATGTCTCTGTCACCTCCACTGACAGGCTTTGCCCCTGTTAGTAATTTGGGTCCTAGGAATTAATTAGTTCTTGACATGGAAAATGTTGAATAAAGACGATATATTTGTCAACATGTCTTATGTAGATGGCACTATTTCCAAAACTATTCTAGAGTCTTCCTACCAAAATGGGATATGATTTTGTGTCAATTACACCTTTATTTCAAGATATGTACAAGACAATAGGCCTCAGCATTATCTGGTGAATGTCTCTGGGGACAATGCTCTAAAATGTTGGTTTCGATCCCTAGCTTCTGAATCTATCAAATTCCCTCTATTTAATTTGACTTTCTTTCTTAATTTATATATAATATTAGTATGGTGGTTAAGTCCCACTCTGGTAGCAAGCAAAGTGTTTTTTATAGGGCATTACTTATGTTATTAAAAACTTCTTTATTAATTTAATATTAAAGCTAAAATTTTAAAGGAAAATAATCAATTCAAAACATTTATTTTCAACAGCAGAATTAAGGTACCCAAGCTACATGTTAAGTTTGGAATAGAATGCTTTATATATGCATTAAGTATGGAGAATATGAAGTGAATTAATATTTTATGGCAAAACTGATATTTATATTTCTTATGAGAAATTTAAATCTTCATATTAAGAAATCTGTGAAGATGTATTTCACACTCTTGAAAAAAAACCAATGTCAAAGTCTCAGAGAATGTTCTTGTTAGTTCCGGAAGTGCATTAATTAAACAAGCAGCTACACACGCATGATGGGCACACGCACTGAGCACACCATGGTGTGTTGCACGCTTACAGGGAGGACTTGTCAGGTTTTTTATAATCCTCAGTAGATACTATTTAATTCCAATGTTTGAAGTTTTAAAATTGTTTCTTATCTCAAAATAACAGTAAAGACAAAATTTAATAACGTATAGATTGTTTGAGGGAAGAGTGTCAGGAGGAGTGTCACTGAAGATTAGAGAAGAGGCTTACAGACAGAAGTCTGAGTTTAAGATGAGGAGACAACTGACAGTTCGGAAATAAATCTGCTTACAGTCTGAAGTTCTAGTCAACCGGTTTTCCAACCGATAAGATGGGCATGATGATCCTTTTGTCAGGTCTCAACTATCCATCCATATATCTGTTAATCCTGGGATTGTTTTTCAAATTTGGGCTTATTCCTGGTCTCGCTTTAACTTTCATCAAACTAATATGTGCTGAGGAAAAATATCATCAAACATAATTAGAAATGTAATTTGTCACAAGCACATTATTTGTTTCTCATAAATTATAAAAATTGCTTAGATTTATCAGCTTCCGTCTACTCCATCATTACAATGGCTACTTGTGAGCTGGTTGATCTTACTAGGACACTCTCTAGGACATACTTATTAGGATATACTTTATCCAAAGCTTGACATTTTTAATTTTCTTAAAAATGTACTAGAGAAGCTGTAGTTGTTTGTATTTGATCTTGCTGATACCCTATCTGAGAATCTGTCCAGTGGGCAAGTAGACCCCAGCAGAAAGGTGGACTCTGCAGGCAAAGCTGAAGTGGGTCTGGTGATAGAAGAGATGAATAGGAGACAGACTTTCTGTATCAGGGAGCTGTACAGTAAGAGGCCCCTGCAGGTCCCTCTGAGAATGCATATGTGCCAAGAGAGAGCTAGTCTTTGGATGTCTGCCTCACAGAGGGCATCCAATGGCCAGTCTATATCAGCTACTAAAATAGAAACACCCAAAGTCCCGCAGCCTTGTTTAGGTCCATATGGAGCTCTAAGCTTTTTTTTCATTTTTTCTTGCCCTGCCAACCTCCTAGTGTCTGGTGCTTAAAAGAGAGGGGTGGGGTGGGGTGGGGGTAGGGATTCAGAATGAGACTTTCCTGTTCTCAGGCCCAAGTGTTGGAGCAAGAGGTTAAGCCTGTGCTGGGGAAGGAGAGGAGTATTGATTCAGGTTTGACTGGGAGTTTTAAGATAAATAGGGCTGAGTTTCAAAGACCTTAATAAAATTGTTCTAATAACCAAAAGATGCTATAAAAATAATGGAATCTAGTGAAGAAGACACCATAGGGAGGATGCGTGGGATGAGACTATCATGGTATATTTGATGGGCAATTATAGGACAAAAATACTTTTATATATTGAGGTATGATTTTTCTAATAAAACTGTTATATAAATCCAATAAAATGATTTCTAGTGATAATAGAACATTATATAATTTAGGACAGGGTTCATAATCATTCAATGTTTTTATATGACAGTGGCAGTCATAAAAATAACCTGTCAATGAATCCATTCTGTTATTCAACAAATATTGTTAAACATATCCTATGTGCTAGGCACTGCTGTAGCCAATAGCAGTATACCACTGAACAAAAGAGACAAACATCCCCGCCCTCTTAGACCTGATATTCTAGTGGGGAGAGAAACAATAAACATAATAAGGAATAAATTATATGGTATAGTAAGAAGACGATGAGAGCTAGAGAAAGAAGAAGAAATAATAGGACAAGATCAAGAGTATGCGAGATCAAGAGTATGGGGGAGGGGCTGCAGTTTGCAGTCTTAAATACTGTAGTTAGAGTAAGTCTCACTGACAGAGTGAGATCTAAATAAAGTCTTGGAGCCAAATTATATAATAAACATTCCAATTCACCAAGGTGATCTTAATCGCTTTGATATTTCGATATTACTAGATACACTGTCCCTAAAATCAAGAATAGAAAAAGAAAACTATAAGATGTAGAAGACAACTCTGTTAGTGTCAAAGAAATTGTTACATCCTTGGGGCATCTAAAATATTAATGTGAAACAAACTAATAACATACCTAACATTTTATTGAAAAGCTCTATAATAGTGATCCTTGCAACACAGGCATTTTGGCAATTATGCACTGTAGTATATTCATCAAATCTGCTCCTTCTCAAAAGTGTTTTATTCCCTACAAATTGCCTCAAAAGGCATGCCATCTGTGTTTCTGAAAAGTTCTGTACAACCTTGAACAGCTCCATTTTCATACCGATCTAGTCCTAATTTGCTACAGTTACCATGACAACCTAGTCATTTTTTTCTTTTTCTTATTCTGGAACAATTAGTGGTTATTGTGTTTTAGTTAACTTTGTAGGGTGTAACAAAGCTATTCTTGAGGATAAAATAAATATACTTAAAGATTACTAATGGATATGCCATTAAACCCATTATTCATCAATGAGTTATTAGCTTAAGATATTTCCATATGTGCCAGGCCTAAAGAAAACTGCCAACATTATTTCATAATATAAATAAAGTAATTTTAGTCCATCCAGAGGAAAAAATAAAATAAAAGAAATTCTCTAGTGGGTAAAGCATTAGGGAAATGAGAAACAGCAACTACATAGATGTTTTAAAAGGACTTCATATAACCCTGTATTCATCAGAAACACATTCTCCCACACATTATGAAGACTGCTCTCATCTTCTTCATCTTATGTGATCTGTTAAAACATCTGATAAACACGTTAGATCACCTCAAATTATAGTACACCTTTTAAATGGTATCAAAAAATATATATAGAAAGACTGTAATTTTTTTTTCCTTGGAAAAGGTTCTTACTTCTGGAAATACAATCTATGGGATCCAGAATTAATATCAAATACAGTCTCTATCTTTACAGATTTTTAATTTATTTAATTGGCAAATAAGATACATATATGTTAGAACAGCTATTCAAAACAAGAAAGCTCATTTCTAGTTTTGGATATAAATATTTGAGCAAGTTACAACCTCTGCAAATTACAACCAAAAATAAAAGAACTCTAATGTAATATGAGGGAAATGAACATCTAAGGTCTTTATGAGTTCTAAAATGCAATAATTCTTTAAAATTGGCAATGATAAATATCTACTGGGGTGTCATTGAAATGTCATTACAAAGACTATCTTTAGTTTGGGAGGTACAATTTTTACCCCATTTCCATATAAGTAAACAGAAGCTAAAAAAGTAAAGTAGGTTGGCATAGCTGATACGAGGCAGAGGTAGATATGAAATTCGGGCTTGTCCAACTTCCGAGCCAAAGTGTAAATAGATGGGGGTTGGTCAGTTCAGGGCAAAGAAGCAGATTTGGCACTTGTTATCAATATTCTCCTGGGAAGAGAAACTCCAGGTTGGCCAACGTGAGTACAGTCACTAGGCAAGCAAATTCTTCTATGGGACATGATGACTAAGCAGCTTTCTTCATTGAGGTCTAAATAATAAAATATCACTTAAGACACTTTGCCTCCAAGAAACATTGGGTACCCTTAACGCATTTACTTGGACTATGAACACAAATCATATTTTGATCACTGGAAATGTGAGTTCCTGATTAGGAATTGATAAATGTATAAATGTGTTTAAACACCAACCTCTTGTGGGTTTGATTAAAACAAATCACTTTACCTCAATCAAATTAACTCTGAGGAAAAGATAAAGTTGGGTTTTTGAATTTTCAAATTAAGAAGCAAATCCTGGGCAGTGGTGTCCACCCCAACGTGACATCTTCTTGACATCTCTATCAAGTCTCTTTATAAGTGCACTGTTAATAAACTAGACATAACTCTGCGTACCTAGGCACATGAGCACAAATGTAGACCCACACTTCTGGGACAGAGTCACATCATCTGCAATCGATAAAGCTGTAATTCCATTGGATATTAATATATATATATTTTTTTTAAAAAAAAAGAAGGGCCAGGCTGAGGTAGAATAAGGAAAACTGGGTTAAAAATAAATTTAAAACTTTCATTAACAAAAGGCCTCAAAGCTTTTAATATGATTATGGGATCTCTAAAAGGGTGCTGTGATACATAGCATTTCACAGACACGGCTTGGGTACCGAACAGTTGTTTACAGAGTATCCTGCAAAACCAACATCTCGTGGAATAGCACACATTGGAAAACTCTAATTCAGATGTATATGATGATTGATTTTATGCAGTTTTAATGTGTACATGGATCTTAAGGCACTGATGAGAACTTGTGGTCTAGGAAAATATAAATTCATATCACTACTCATAACTTAGCTGTGAAGAGCTCTGTGTCAACTTCAAGAGCTAAGGATGTATACATTGCAAATCTTGCTTTAACTTCAAATTAAACATGTATAACCTTAAAGAGATGCTGTAGGAAATTAACTCTTGTTTACATCAATTAGCCTATGGTAAAACTGGTTTCTTTATCTGTCCTGTTTAAAGTTGCTGAATCTACCCACAATGTTAAGTGAAGGCTTGCTGTATTGTGAGAGAAATGAGTACTTAGTCTTAAGATGAAATCTTGTAAACTAGCCTTTGTGATCTCTACATTTCCATCTGCCACATCAAGAAAGCCACTCCTAATTGTAATTGTTCAATACCAGATCACAAGAAAAGTAATGAAAGCATGAGTATTGACATAAGGTAGGTTTTTATGTTCTAAGTATAAATAATAGAAATAAAATCAGATTAGAGTTGAGAAACTATTGTAATATAAGAATCCAATTAAGGGTAATATTGAATAAAATAGGAATGGAAAACTTAGCTTTTTATAATTATTTTCTAAATACCAGAAATGCTATTATGCTCATATATTAAAGAGAAATAGTTCTATCAAAGATTTCATCAGCCTTGAAGTTAACAATTAAAAGTTTGGATAACATGACCACAAAAACGGTTTTCTTCTAAATCCTTTCAAATATGCCATTATTAGATAGACTATTCTTTAGCACTAATGTAGACTATAAAACAACACTGAAGCATAATTTAAAAAATGAAATAAACAGGAAAATTCAGATTCCCAGCTAAATTTTTATTTATATTAAACTATCCTGTGTAATGCTTTACTTTTCCAAATTACACAGAAAATCATTAAATTTTTTGCATGAGCTAAATAGATCATTTAAGTTATGTCTTTAAAGAGAAAAGTTGGCTCTCAGGGTGTAATCTGGGTGATTGTTCCTTTAATGTGTCATTTAACTGATGTGTATCTTCACAAGACATGCCAGAAAGAACAAGAAGAAAAGGATATTAAAAAAAAAAAGATTGTAAATTTAATAAATTTAAGCATTGAGAAAAACTAAAAATATACTTCCAAGTGTGTCTGCATTAAAAATACCACTGAATTCAAAATAAGACCTAATTACCTGCAAAGTAATTTCCATATAACCATAGCATTAGATGTCAGAAGTTTACATGTCACACAAAATGGTACATTTAATATTAATTTGGCCAGTGGCTTGCCCAACACACACAGCTATACATCTGTTATCATGACTATAACTAAATCTGTTAAAAGATGAATTAGTCTTTTGTTTGAAAATAGCTTCAAATTAATAGATTAGTGAATGATAACAGTTTATGGCATTTTTTTCACAGTACAAAATGGAATTTTCTAGAAAAATATTAGAAAATATAACTTTTCTGACTTGTTTATCATATAAATTTTCTTGTGTCAAATCATTCTACATTTCAATTATATTTGAATGTGGTATATGCAATATAAGTCTGATACACTGTACACTTAAAATGTCACCAACCCCTAAAAGTAGCTTTCCCTTGTTTCTTTCTGCTTTCCATCTTTCAGTGGGTATAAGAACTCTGATTTTAATTGCCATCTTAAAAATACTGCACCATAAGATAAGTCCACCAGTTATAACAAGCACTGAATTAGGATGAAGAAAAAGAACTCAGATTAACTCTTAAAAGTTACAGAACTCTATTAACCTGAAGCACCAACATTTCCACGAAAGGACTTTGTTAAAATTCACAACAGTATTTCCTTTGAACTCTCCTCCCCCTCACCTGTTTCAAAGAATTAAAGTGAAATAAGCATATTTGAACTTGAACATTCATTTGTTTTAGTCTTTAAAAATATTAATATCTATTCTACTTGTCCTCTTCCATCCCCCAGAAACTCTAACCAAACTCCAAGTCCACTAACTCTAATACTAACAGTGTGGAAATGTTTTACATTGTCTTCTAAACCCACGGTTAGCATAAAGATCATAAAACACTCTGAAGTTAAATTATTTTTATTTGAGGGAAGAGTAAAGGGTAGAAGAAAATGGTGGTTAGTATTCTAATGAGAAAATTGCTTTAGTCATATATGAAGGAAACAGAATCCTAACATCAGACATTTCTACTCTAAGATATTGACTTACAGTTAAAATATTACTCAGGCCACCCATTTATGGTATTGCATAAAAATTCAACACTGCTCTGTTGAAAGAGGTTATGGGTTAGAATCCCAGAACTGAGT
>NW_006441953.1:3973911-3992118 GCF_000325575.1 Pteropus alecto | reverse complement strand
TGTAGCAACATGCACCATGAAGAGATAGTGAAATCACTGGAGCCAAAAGAAAAAAGAAAAAAGAAAGAAAAAGAAAGAAAAGAAAATTGCTTGATTTTATCTTAACAACAGTTAATGCTTTCAGATGATGTTTAAAATGGCATTATTGAAGCAATGCTGGGAAAATGCTATATTCCTTTCTGTGTCTTTGTTCAAAATACTTTAAAAACTCTCAGTCTTTCCTCAGAATACACTCTGGTGTTTCCAGCTTTGGGAGACTGTCACAGAGCTACTGATTTTATGAAGATTTAAAGTCCCTCCTAGCTAATTTAAATTTTAAATAATTGAAATTATAATTCAGGCTTTTTGGTAATAAATGTAAGTTAACTGTCACCAATTTTTAAAATCTTTCATTGACTTTCTTGAACATATATTTCATACTCTGGCAAGTGATCATAAGATGTTATTATAGGGAGACACTGAAAAAAACCATTCTTTGCAGTTTAAATATTGCTTAGTTTAAGAAAATTAGATATTATAAAAATGTCTCATGACATTTTCTGTAAGAATAAGCATTATATCTTTACTACTATACATGGCAAACATTTATGGTATACTTTTTAACACATATTTTCAAATCTTTAGTTCAGCTTATTGTTTGTTGAGCCTGCGAGCTGAGTACTGTGCTAGGTACCATAAGAAATATGATGATGACTGATCATAGTGCTCTCAGGGAGCTTACACCTAAATTTAGAGGTAAATTAATGAATTATAATAAGATAATTGCCATCAGGGTCATACAAACACAGAACTCTGAAAATATACATCTAAATTGAGATGATTTTGGTAAAGAAACTTAAGAATTTTTAGGATATTTTCAGTTATAGTGAGAGAAGAGAAAATTAAGTGAAGGGAAATGCTTGAGAAAATTAAGTGAAGGGAAATGCTTGAGAAAGTTTAAAACATAGAACTCTTAAGATAACAAGAAATCCATATGGTCAAGCATAGATATATATAAAACCTTAGAGTGAGAAGGGTACAGATGTGATAGTAATTAAGATATCATTTTGTGTAGGGCTATTTGTGATTGCCAGTACAAGCTTTAATGCATAATCACTCAACTTGATTAAAATTGGCTAAAAATATTTAGTATACTTCTTTTAGATTTTACTTCTTCTGAATGTATTTTAAAAGCTGAGACTCTTCCTAAGTTTCACCTTTCTGACTTTATGTAAACCACATAAGTATATTGTCAAATTTCAGTAGATTATGTCAGTAGCTTATAGATATTGAGTTCTAGTCCTAAAAGGAATCACTATGGGCTATTTCATACCGTAGCTGTACATTTTCATGTCAGGGTTAAGGGTTGAGTCAAGATTTAAACTCAAGACTTCATGCAGTTGAAAAGAGAATATATGAACTAATGCATTTGTAAAATAAAACTTCTATGGAGTCTTTTGGTGGGGAAGGGTGGGGTGGAGAATACATACATTTTTTAATAATAGAAAATTAGAAACTTGAGATGAATAACAGTAATTCAAATTTTAATGTATTTAAGATGGAAAGAAGAGCACTAAAAGATACAGCCCTTACAATTTTAGTTTCTAAAATTTCGGGAATCCTAACTTTGATTTAGTGTACACAAATCAATAATTTTACTCTAGTTTAAAGTATAGATGTGCATCCAAACTCAAAGCAGAAGGAAAAAATAATAAAGATTAGAGCAGAAATAAACAAAATTAAGAACCAAAAACATTAGAAAAGATTCACAAAACTAAGAGATGATTTGTTGAAAAGATAAACAAAATTGACAATTTTTTTAGCTAGACTAGCTAATAAAAGAAGCAAGAAGACCCAAATAAATACAATTAATTAGAAATGAAAGAGAAGACATTATAACTGATACCACAGAAATAAAGAAGATCATAAGAGACTATTATGAACAACTATAAACCAACAAATTGGACACCCTAGTAGAAATGAATATATTCTTAGAAACATACAAACTATCAAGACTGAATCATAAAGAAATAGAAAAACATGAATAGATCAATAATGAGGAAGGAAATTGACTTAGAAATTAAAAACTTTCCAACAAAAAAGTTCCAGATGGTTTCACTGGTATATTTCACTAAACACTTAAAGAATTAGCACCAATCCTTCTCAATCTCTTCCGGAAAAGTGAAGAGGAGGGAAAACACTGAAACTCATTTTACGAGGCCAGCATCACCTGAACCCAAAGCCAAATAAATATACCATAAGAAAAAACGATAGGTCAATATGCCTAATGAATATAAACACTCTTAAGAAAATACTAGCAAACCAAATTCAACAGTACATTAAATAAGGGGTCAACAAGAGAAAAAGCCATTATTGCTCTTTCTTGTTCTCGCCTCTTATTTACTGATGCTTAATGGAGATTTTGAGTAGAAGCTGGACCATTTTTATTTTTATTTTAAAACTAAAACTTTCTCCTAAGTCAATTTAAAAAATTTACTGCCTTATATTTTTTGGTTTCATTTTTTTTTTTTTTTACTAAAAAACAACTTTGAATCCTTAATAAAATAAAACAAAGAATTCATACAACTTACTAGGAAAAACGAAACAAAGCAAATAGTCCCTTTAAAATGTGGACAATAGAACTGAATATACATTTTTCCAAAGAAGACATACAGATGAGCAAAGGGTGCTCACCATCACTAATCATTAGGGAAATTCAAATCAAAACCATAATGAAATATCACCTCGTACCTTTTAGAATGGCTAGCATCAAAAAGCCAAGAGATAATTGCTAGTGAGGGTATGGGAAAAGGGAACGCTTGCGCACTGTTGTTGAGACTGTAAATCAGTGCAGCCACTATGACAAACAGTATGGAAGTTCCTCAAAAAATTTTAAGTAGAATTATCATATGATCTAGTAATTCCACTTCTGAGTATATATCTGAAGGAAATGAAAACACTATGTTGAAGAGACATCTGCACCCTCATGTTCATACTGTTCATAGCACCATTATTTACAATAGCCAATACAAGGAGACAATCTAAATGTCCATCAATGGATGAGTGGATTAAAAAAATGTGGCATATAGACACAATGGCAAATTATTCAGCCATACAAAAGAATGAAATCCTGGCATTTATAGCAACATGTATGAACCTTGAGGGCACTATGCTAAGTAAAATAAATTAGATGGAGAAAGACAAATACTGTATGATATCGCTTATGTGAAATCTAAAAGCAAAACAAACAAAAAACCCATAGATACAAAGAACAGACTGGTGGTTGCCAGAGGCTGGGAGTGGGGTGTATGTTTGTGTATGAAATGGGTGAAGATGGTTAATAGGTACACAATTCCAGTTATAAAATACATAAGTCTTTGGGATGTAATGTACAGCACGGTGATAGTCTGTATTGTATATTTGTATATTTGAAAGTTGCTAGAAGAATAGATCCTAAAAGTTCTCATCAGAAGAAAAAAAATTATTAACTATATGAGGTAATGGACATTAATTAAATTTACTAAATGATCATTTTACAATATGTCTATCAAATTATTATGTTGTGCACATTAAACACACAATGTTGTATGTCAATTATATTTCAAAACAGGCAAAAAAGCAAAATATAGGTGTATACCAATAAATATGGCAAATATAAGTAAATGATCCACCACAAATTATAAGTAATCGATTTTGAATATATAAGAAAACTGATTCAATACCTAAAACTATCATAAGCTTATTAATTTAATAGTTTTGTGATTAAGTACAATCTTTTGAAAGTCTGCTGTTCCTCTCAACGTGAAAGGTGCATCAAGTTATCTGTACAGATCGTTCTGCAATACAGAACAATAAGAGAAACAAAGAGGTGCTCTTGCTCACACCTCTGAGTAAACTGGACTCCCCAGCCATCTAACACTTTCAAATTCTCTTATTTGGGGACAGATAAAGGGCCAAAATGAGAATAGTTAATTTTATCCTCAACTCAATTTCCCTTGAGACTATAATGGGAATATTCAAAGTTAAGAGTATCTGTCTCCATTGCCACCCTGTTAGTTTGTACCTCCTTCAAGGGCTTACTGTTACCTGCATGGTGAATGTGAAGTAACTGTAGAAAATCTCAATGACTTAAGCTAGAGTAAGAACGTAGGCTTTGCTGTCAGCTAGACATTTAAATTCTCATTATCCTACTTACTGTGTGATCCTGATTGAGCCTTTGTTTCTTAGTCTAGTGACAACACCAACACCAAAGAGGTTACTCTCAATATTAAATGAGATAAGTGAAAGACGACTGGGATGATTACTCTCCTAACAGGCCTGTATCTTCTGCCTCTATGCCTTTGCACCTCCATTCACATCTTCTTACAGGATTTCTCTGCCTATCTTCCCAGGTTAATAAAAATTTACTTCCTCCATACAGCTTTTCCCATTCCCTTTCAGCCCTCTTCTGAACTCTCTTTACCTTTAGACCCGTATTAGGGCATCTCACTTTAGTGACACCTTGCACTTAGTTGTCCTCTCTCTCTCACTGCTCTTTCACAGTGTCTCATCAAGCTGTTCCTCCTCTGCTTATTCTGTAAATGCTGGTATCCTCAGGATTCTAGTCTAGAGTCATTCATCTAGTTATTCTTTCTATTTAACATGTAGCTATAATCAAGATATTGCTTTGAGTTCTAGGGATGTACAAGTGGACAAGATAGTCTGGGTCCTTCATTAGTGAAGTTTATTTAGAGAAACAAGTAGACAAATAGGCAATAGCAGATTGATAAGTGCTAGTAAGGAAACAGATCTGAATGACAGGATAGAGAGGGACTGAAACGGGACTATTTAGGTAGAGAAGATAGGAAAGACTCTCTGAGTTGCTTAAATCTATGTGAGCTGAATGAAAAAGCCAGTGGTAGAATGAGCTGGGGAAAGAATACACCAGTGAGAAGGAACAGAAAGTACAAAGGCATTGAAGCATAAATGAGGCTGGCATATCTGAGGAACAGAGAAACTAGTCTAGATGGTTCTAGGTGAGCGAGAGTGAGAGAGAGAGGTTTTAAGATGAGTATAGAGGTATACAAAGGCCAGGGAGAGATAAGTGCTTAGATTACTATTAAATCCAATGGAAAGCCATCAGAGCATTACACGTAGAAGAGTTGTATGAACTGATTTGGACTCTGGTAGTTTGCAGAGAATAACTGAAGGCATTAAGAGTAGATATATGAAGTTGGGGACTGTAGCAATCCAAGAGAAATGACGTGATATCCTGGATTAGGGTGACAGCAGTAGAAATAGAGAGCAGTTGATGGATTTAGGATACACTTTGGAGGCAGAAACAAAACAACTTGGTAATGGATTGGATGTGAGGGAGTGAATAAAAGGGAAGAAACAAGGAAAATGACTACAGTTTTGGCTCGAGCCAAAAGGTTAAAGGTAGTGCCATGTACTAAGACAAAGGTGGATGGGAGGAACAAGATTGATGGGAAAATTATGAGTTCTGTCTTGAACAAGCTAAGTTTGAAATGCATATTATCATTCAACTGAGTATATTATTAGGAAGGCATTTGAGTATAAAAGTCAAGAAATAAGTAAGAGGTCTAAGCTCGGGATAGCCTTGAGCTATATCAGCCTATATCAATGGTATTTAAAGTCATAGGACTGGATGAGATCATCCTAAGAGAGAGTACAGTTAGAGAAGATGGCCAAGACTGGGACCTGGAAAACTCTAGAGTTTAGAGCTCTGCAAAGAGAAAGTAAAGAGAGCAAAGTGACTCAACACATGGCCAGAAAGATAGTGAGATAACTGTCTTTTGCTGGATGACCTATTTAACTCCCATGAACTTACACTGCAGATCCGTCTCAGAACTCCACTTCCAGTCCTCAGCAGAGTTCCCAATTTGACCTTACAACTGTCTCCCAGTCACCTGTATATCCAAAACTGAATTCATTTTCTTTCATTCTAAACACGCCCTCTCTTGTATGTTCCCTAGCAGAGTGGATGGTAATATCTACCTACCTAGTTACTTAAAAAGAAACCTTAATGTTTAATTCTTTCTTTCCTCTTATAAGCATCCCATCAAATACCAGGTATTATTGGTTCTACCTCCTCATTGTCTCTGAAATAGATAAATGATCCACATCCTTGCTCTTACCACCATGTCTTTTGCTGCCACCATCTCGTTCCTGGATTACTACAACAGTCCCTTAAATGAACTTCTTGCCTCTAATATTGTTCATCTTCTATTTTACATACTAAATAAAGTTCAGTGCTGAACATCATAACTTCTCTACTTACTTCCCACCCTTAAGTAGGTCTTCTTAGCCTTCCATACTCCTTAATTTGAGCCTAAGGCCTTCTCTCTAACCTTTTTTTCTCACGTCCATTTACACCAGCCTCTTGTTTATATATTTATAATTTACAGTTCCTTTAACACACCACATTCTCTCCTGTTCCTATGCCTTTGCATCTGTTGTCCCTCTCACTGCAGCAAATCTTCCCTCTCTCCTCTTTACTCCTCTCACTCTGAACAAATTAACTCTTACTTATTCTATTCAAGTTTTAGTATATACAACACTTCCTTTATGAAGTCTTCGATGACTTTCCAAGAGGGTGTTAGATGCTCTCTTGGATGTTCCAAGAACACCTGCTATTTTTCCTCATCATAGCACTTAACGCACTATGCTGCATCTGCCTATTTCCTTATCTGCATCTTCCACCCAGCTTAAACTTCTTGCAGAGTAAGAGCTGTGTCTATTGGTTTCATAGTCATAACCATAATACTTAACTCAGTACCTGATGGAAAGTATTTGTTGAATGAATTGTGTACATATTCTCTTTTCTACTGGTTTATAGGATTCTTAAGATCCACATTTAGCGATTACATCTTTTAACGCAAATTTATTTTAGTGGCTAAGTGCATTAAGAACTGGAACACATAAAACTTCTAATAAAGAGCAAATGTATAGGATCACATATATGGTGACAGAAGGAGACTAAACATTGGGTGGTGAGACATAATGTGATATACAGATGATGTGTAATATTGTATGCTTGAAACTTTATATAATCTTATTAACCAATGTCCCCCCACGAATAAATTTAATTAAGAAAGAGCAAAAGTATGTACTATCAGGTACAGAAATGATGATACTTAGAAAAAATGTATCTAATCATTGAATTGGCAATTGAGGAAAAACAAATTTAAAGTCTCTTCCCATTCATGTTTATTTTCAGCCTGGGTCCCAATATACAAAAAATAAATCTTCATAAAATGACTGTGACTACAATATAAATGATTCAGTTTCTTTTTTAAGCAGTTTGGATAAAAGTGCAAAGACCTCACATAGGAATCTGGAGACCTAAATTCTCTTAGTGATTCTCCTTGTAATCACTAACAAGGTTTGTCCTTTGACTCAGTTATTTCTGAACTACCTATGGGCAAATTCCATGTCTTATCTGCCTTCCCTCTCTATCTTAAAGTCTAGCACCCGTATGCAGCAGGTACTCAACATTTTTCTGTTGATTGAATGAAAATAGAATAGATAGGATTATCCTTTGATAGGCTCCACTGTTAAACAAACAAACAAACCCTTAAATGTCTTTAAAATATCTGTAACTGAATATTTTATACCAAGGTGGGGGCGGGGGAGGGGGAATGCAGGGTGTGGAATATTAGTACTGGTGTTTCCAGATGATTAAAAATAATCTGAGTTTTCTGTTTTCATTTAAGATAGTTATTTCATAGCTGGCTAGAAGTTTACGATTTCTCAATTTTCTTAAAGATATCTATTATTAATAAAATATCTTCACTGTGGAAGAGTAAAATCACATATTTAATTTCACTAACACACACACACACACACACGAGAGAAATCTGTTGTCAGATTTCTGTTTTGTTTCCATTGTGACAAACTAACCTGGCCTAGGTACAATTTTAAATAAAAGAAAGTTGTCAGAAGCATATCATGTCAGCCATTAACAAGAATCAATGGGCACAGTGTATTAAGACTAACCCTGGAAATCAGTTTAAGCTGACTATTTAATATAAACATCCAAAGTCAGTGGGTTCTGTGTCCAGGATCGTGCAGAGCATTTCCATCAGGGTACGAACAGAAATTTCAAATTTCCTCCCAGAAAAGGTTAAAGACTCATTTTGATCCAGAAACCTGTTATTATACTTGGCTTATCCTAGAACAAATTCAGACTTCAAATACTCTTAATCAGATGCAAATTTAGAGTTATATTGTTACAAACTTAATCACCTTGGTTGAATAACTCATAACTGAAATGAACACCAATGGTGAATACATAAAAAATATTCATGCAGATATTCATCACAGTGTATTTAGTTTTGCCGGATGCAGCCACCATCCAAACATATACACCATACAAGAGGCATCTATTTGTATTTCTGCTATGCAAGTTGTAACTTATGGAATTCCAAACTTAATTAAACTGGCATGCATTTTAATCATTTTCCAGCAGATGTTGAAATTTAATAGCTTTGTCCTTTTATTCCTGTTTCTTTTAAAACACTATCATTATTTGAATTTGAGTTTACATTTGCTGACATTTCAATTCTTTGGTGGAAGGAGACTGGTTTTAATTGTTAACAAGCTTCCTGTTGTTTCCTCTTTCTTATGGCAGGTCATTATGTAAAAAAAAAAAAAAAACCCAAAAAACAAAAAACCAAGAAGACATCAAAGAATAGAATTAATACTAAATTAATCCCAAACTTTGAGGTTAATTGGAAACACCATCTTCTCACCACTGTGCCTTTATGCTCTCGTATTTTATTCTTCTTTATCCTATAAACTAGTAAATGAAGTTGTGCACACTCACCAACTCTTCCATGATTGGTAAAGATTCAAGAAATATAAAAGAGTTAACTAGTAAAATAAAGATGCCCTAGTTAGGTATTTTAAATTGTTGCATATAAAAATAAATCAAGTATCTCTGTCCCTTATACTTTATTTAACAGCAAGAAAAAATAATTAGATAATAAAAATAAAAACAGAGTTTCCCAATTTGGAAAACTGACTTTACAGATGACTCAAAATATAATTTGGAGAAATATATTAGAGAGTCCTGCTCAGTGCTGGGCAGTAGATTATTCACAAATTAAATAATCAACTTCTTTAATTTTTGTAGAAAACTGTTCTACCAGTTCCCACCGAAATAAAAGAACACGAAAATACTCATGCATCTGAAGAGTGAGCATTATTTATTCTGCTAATGGCTAACTGTATAACACAGGTATTTATCGTGACTTCCACAGACAAAAAGTTTGTGTTAAAGAGAAAAATAGCTGGACTCTTTTCCCTTCTGAAATCACATAAATACAGAGTAGCTATCATGACCAATCATTTCAGTTTCTTCTTATGTTACCTTAATACAGACACTGAAATAGAAACTAAAAACTCATAAGATAGTGAATTTTTGCTTTAGTTTTCTTATACATTTATAGCATTGGTTCCTTAGCTTTGAGATCCTGTTAAGAATCTTATGAAAGCAACTGGTCTCCTCTTCCTAGCAAAATTTTTGTAAAATTTCCAATGGGTTTATAGTGTCCCATAAATTAACGCTTAGAATATTTAGCAGCTAAAAACCAACTGAACATGCTTACACCACTTGTCTTTTAAAACTCCCTCCCCGTTCTCCTGCAGCATGCCAGAGGAACTACGAAACACAGAATCTTGCTTAAAATTGTTGGTTATTCTGGATACACTTCAAGTCATCACAAATCCAGTTTTCTACACTCCAGTTTCAGCCTCTACTCTCCTTTTAAGGAGAGTTTCCATGCTTAAAGTTTTCATGTTTGTGTTAAAGCAATCACTAATGGAATTAAATTTATTATCCAAACTAGAAACTCATAAGATAGTGAATTTTCACTTTAGTTTTCTTATACATTTATAGCATTGGTTCCTTAGCTTTGAGATCCTGTTAAGAATCTTATGAAAGCAACTGGTCTCCTCTTCCTAGCAAAATTTTTGTAAAATTTCCAATGGGTTTATAGAATCCCATAAATTAATGCTTAGAATCCTTATCAGCTAAAGATTTTGGCTCTTCAGTTTCATTTGAAGAGTTCAACCTTGGAAATGTAAAACAAAGTTGACTCTAAAACCTGTTGGTTTATTTTTGTCCTCGTGAGACTGGCTGATAATTTATTCTCTCTTCTTGAAAGCTCATGTTATTTTTTGAATTTCCTCAAAAGCGGCATGCAATATTAAGTCAATTTAAGGAGCTAATTTTCATCATGTTCATGAACAAACTTAGGCTGGAAGACTTGTAGAGAAGTGGTAACATAAGAGCAGAAGTCCAAGCCCTCTTTCTAGTAAATGACTGAAATAATCAACGAAAAACAAAAAAATTGGAAAATATCCTGCATTAGCACTAAAAAACAAATGAATAGTGTCAGCTGAGAGGCAGAAAGTTTGAGGAATTTCTAAATAACATGTAGAAGAATCCATATTAAGAGACATCACTAAGAATCTAATGACAACTCTCCTTCCTAAGCCAGTTATGGAATGCTGTGGAAAATAAGAAAACCTGAGCCGACTGCCTAACACTCCTTACTTTGGAGGACATGGGTTGAAGTAGACAGGGCTCACAGGAAAAGGGACACTTTGTAATTGAAGCCCTACACTCCTGTCCCATAGCTGAGAAGGAATTAGAAACATAATAGAAACTCAACAGTGCTGTGGTTTCTCTCTCTAGTTGCATGTTCCTGTGGCAGGCTCGCCATGACACAGGAGAGCTGTTTTCCCAACCAAAAGGCATCCTCCTAATGTAGAGTGGCAAAAACTAAAGAAGAGGGAACCTTTGGAGAAACAGGTATGTCTTATTTACCATGAAGCAGCCAAAGAAAGCTGTGTTTGGGAAAGAAAACATGCATGAACTCTCTGAACAGAACACTTATGGGTGACAAAACTCTTCTCCAACCTGGCTTCTCATTGAGAGTGGACTGACCTTGATTAAGAGTGCTCAATTTCCTCAACTGGTAGGGCTCACTGGGGGAGGGGAGCCCAATATGAGATTGAGCTCTTCCCTAACTAAGTGGGCTGAAGCACCAAAAAAGAAAGTCAAATGAAAACAAATTATGAACCTGGACTAGATGTTACGACAAGTGAAAGAGAGACGATGGCAGCAGCTTGGGGACGAGGTGAGGGTTTAGGATCTGATCTCTTAAGCAGTATTTTCAACAAACAGAAAAAAGTTTTATAGTGATAATGTATTAAATATACCATTAAAGGAATGTTTTCAACAATCTAAGATGACTCTATCAAACTTTTACGGTAGCAGGTGAGTTGGTCCTCTTTCAAAGATATATAAAAAGAGGGAACAAATCCAGAATAATATCTATGAAAAAACACAAAACTTCAACTAAAAGAGGAAAATAAATGTACTTTCAAGAGTAGAAGAAGAGTATGCTTTCAGAAATGAATTGCTTAGTGTTCTAGAAATAAACTTAGACCTCATGTGCCTTATCCTGCCCATGAAAGTTTTCATAAGTACTCTTTGAAACAGTTGAATAATTAGATTATAAAATAGGCTAAAATTAAGAAGGAAATTAAGAAGTTAAGGAAAATAAACCAGGTAACATAATTTCACAGCAAAATATAAAACAATTAAAAGATGCATCCCCCACTCACAAAGAAACTAACATTACAAATAATAAAATTATGTCAAGTAGAGAATAAGCTGAAGAGATGTTTCTATTTCTAAATAAGTTTTTGCTCAAAAAATAAATTAAAACTTAAACAAATAATTTCTAATAAATGGTAATAAATACAGCACATCTCAAAATGCATAAGCTGTAGCCAATTTATAATCAAAGTCTTAAAGTCCTTTTACTGACAACAGAAAATAGAATAAAAATAAATGACATAAGTATTCTAACACAATAATTTAGGAAAATAAAACAACAAATTTAAGCAAAGGAGAAAAGTAATTAGCAATAAGAGAATTAATAACAAAAACATATGTAGTAGGCTTAATAAATAAAGCCAAGAATTAGATTATTCGATAGGAATTACATGGACAAAAAAGATCACTACAGCAACACACACACATACACACACACACACACACACACACACACACACAAACCAGTGTAGACAGAGGTGCTATATTTATAGATACAGAGAATATTAAAATAATAATAAAATGGCATATACTTTAGACCAATAAATTAGAAAATCTAGATAGATTAAATGAGGTTACAGGGAGATATATATTGCTAGGATCAGCTCAAAAAAAAAAAAATGGTAAACATATATATGCTTACTGTTAAAGTGTACAGCTGAAACTTATTGGATTTCATTAACCAATGTCACCATAAAAAATAAATTAAAAAAAAAGAAATTACTTATCTAAAATTCAAATAAGAAAAAGGTATAAAACCTAAGGCTATATATATATTTTTTATTCTAAATAAAATACATTTAAAATGCCCAGTATCCAATTCTGCATTTGATGTGGGAAGTTTATTTACCTTCCTCTAAAACTCCGGTTTTAATAATCACTTTACTGTTTGGTTAGGGAACCTGAAGCTCAGAAGTCTTTCCTAAAATGCTCGCTAGAGATCCACCATATTTGACTTAGCCTCTCACGCTTGCATATATATTCTCAGCTATGTCTTCTTAACAGTGCAAAGCACCTGGATGGCAATACCAAACATATGGCCTCCCCTAAGAGCCTACATTCTAAAGTACACAGACCACTTTCCTCCTCTTATCTGAGGGTGAAAAACAGAACAAAACAAAACAAACAAACAAAAAAACTGTTGTATAAGAAAATCTATCACCAACAAAACTTTCTGGAAATTTCAAAACATTTCTTCTATTCCTGTCTTAAAACAAGGTCTTGAGTGTGTTTATTCATCAAAAGTATCACCTAATAAACATCGAATATCTACAACAGCTTTCAAATTTATTTTCCTATAGTGAAACATTTATGTTCATCAATACTACTGAAATTAGAACACTGACTACATCCCTAAAGTCTTCTGAAATAGCCAACAAAAGCTCAAGTCCCAACTGTAATAAATGTAATTGGGGTAGGATACTTTGGTGGGGTGGGGTGGGGGGGGTAGTATCAAATGTTACAAATGTTACTTATACAAGTATTTTGTCACAATTGATTCTCTGAGGTTCTAGCTCTGAAATAATTTAACTTTGTATATGAGATTTCCATGCCTAGACACCTAAAGTTCCAACTGCCCACCCCCACAGTTCTTCCACTCCACCCTACCCCTTCCACCATGGGCAGTTGTGGTATCCATTCCAAGAAGGAGCCAGAGAGGATAAAGAAAAAGAAAAGATATGAAAAACATCACAAAGTGAATTCATTCTTTTGAAGAGTATGATTAAGTGTCTACTGTGTAGTGCATGATATTAAGTATAAGGAGATAAGACACAGCCTTTGTCCTAGGGATTTCAGAGTTTGTAGAGAAGACAGGCACAAATGACTACAGTAAGTATGATGTTGAGAACAACAGTGCCACAAATATAAGGCTTTGCTGATGAGAAACCTGAGCTGGGCTTTTAAGGAGAAAGGGCAAGTATCTAAGAGAGGAACAGCAAATACAAAGGCTTAAATCTGTGAATTGTTTTGTTTGAGACCTGTAGTTAGGAATAATTACATTACAGAATCTGAGGGACAATATGATGACAAGGAGGTTGAAGAATAATCAGGAATCAGCTCAGGGATATGAAGCACAGAGTTTGGTTTCTTGTAGGCCAGTGGTTTTTCAAACCGAGTTCTTTAGATACTAAGGAAAAAAGTGATAAGAATGAAGGTGTAGGTAAGTGAGATTTGGGGTTTTGTGTGGGAAAGAAAGGTAGAAATTCTTGCCCAACAAGTTCAACATTCTCAACAAAGTAAGAAACAAGCTATCTAGGAGGATTTAAGGAGGCTGTCGTGTACACGTGTATGCACATATGTGTGTGCACATGTGTAAGTGTGCAAGGAGATTCAAGATCTTGAGAAGATGGCCAAGATTTTTTTTAAGTTCCTCCAAGACCCCCAGCAAGATTCAAAAACTATACATGCCTTTGTTTGAGAATTACAAGTTATACATATATAACATTATACAATCACAGATTCTCCCAGAAACCCATTACTTGTTCTCCCAATCTTCTCAACATAAAAAAAGTTAAAATAACACATTAATTTCACATTTTTTAGGAAAAGGTTAGGTCAGATTAACATGTGTAAAGGTGGGTGAACATTTCTAGGGCCTTCATTTGCATTGGAGCTTTCTTTCAGAATACAAAGTGTTTTCACTAAGACTTTCATTTCCGCTTAAAATATACTATGAGATCAACAGAGGCGACTGATGCTTCATCTTTTGGTAAGGAAACTGAAACACAAGAATGGTGAAAACAACTTTCATAGGGTCCAGTCATGGCTTTACTTGTTCTAATCTCAAAGTACATGTCATATATAGATAAGCATTAATACCAAAAATGCTATAGTGCTATTTGTGTATTTAGAGATTGCCTAAGTTCTCAGCAGAATCCCAAGAGAGTGCCCATAGTCTTCCATAATTCAGTCTCTTGGGACATAGAGACTATGAGGCCATTCTGGGCTTTAAAATACACACAAGATACTGCATATAAAAAGGTTTTGTTTTCACACAGTCCGGTCATGACTTGTACCATAATGTGGCATGTGTAATAGAGAGAGTAAAAAAATGTATAAAGAAAGAGTTGTAGTGCTATTGTAAATAGAAAAATAAACATTTTCTCCTTTAAATACTCTTTCTGCTTACTTTCTAGATAATTATATTTTATTAAAAACAAGAAGACCCTTAATAACAAACATATGGGTAGCAGAACAGTTTGAAGAACACTGCATTTGATGATCTCTAGGGTCTATTTTTGCTAAAAGTCCTGTTTCAAAGGTTAAATTTATCAAGCTTGTTAAAACAATGACCATGAATTTCAATTTATAAGATTGATCTGTAAGAAAGGGACTTTTAAAGCCTTAATTTTAAAGTCCAGGTGGTGATTTAAATTTGAGATAACCAAAACCATTTTTCTTCTGAAAGAGAAACAGGAAAAAAGTACAATGATAGAAATACTATTACATCTCAAACTACTAAAGAGATAGAAAGATGACTTATTTTAAATCAGAAAACATCAACAATGACTAGGTTAAAGAATCTAAGCGTCTACAAGCAATGACCCTCTTCTAGTCTTATCAATGCTTCTTTGACCCTTTCTAAACAAGGTAGATCTGTTTAATAAAAGAGGATAAAAATATCTGCATTAATTAGAAAAATAGCTACAAAACAGTGCTAATGGGCCAATCCAAACCTTCTAACTCTATTCTACACAAGCAAGCTGGAAAAATACAAACTACTAACACTTCTTACAGCCAGAGTCGAGAGTTGGGGTGAGGGGTGCTCTCAGTATGGAGATCTAAGGCCAGTCCAGTTTCTGCCAATAGCTAATAGCATGTCCTTAGGGAAGTCATGTTTCACCTTTGGCCATCCTAACTTCCTTATTTCCTTTAATGCCAAACTTGAAAAGAAACTTTTCCTCTCCTTTATTTCTCATGCAATTCACAATTAAATCCTCATGATTTTTCCTTAAAAGATAACAAATCTATCTTTTTTCAGTCTTATCTCTATTATCATAATCCATGTTTGCAACCTCACTCCTAAATCACTACAACCATCTCCCTACTCTTCTAAACTTGTCAAAACAGAAATATTGTTACAAAACAGAAATTCACGTTACATATCTCTTTCAATTTTCCTCAATATGTGGAGGATAGCATGTAATAATCTTTAGGGTTTTAGAAAATTTGGCCTCACCTACTTTTCCATCTTCTCTGCCACTGTTTGCCAACTCTACACAAGGTGACCTGCCCCAGTTCCCTCCCCTCCACACACACACACACACACACACACACACTGCCTGGGCAGGGTGCTGTAGGTTGTGAGTCAAAGTTCTCATTTTATATATAGTCTGGCCATTGTCCATTTGTATATTAAGTCTCTCAGGTATAATTTAACCAGAATGGGGTGAAGGTCTTATCATTTCAAATTTATAATTGTTTTATGTCTTACAATTATAAAATTAAGTACTTTTAAGAAATTCTCCTATGAATTACAGTTATGTATAATGGTTTTATATAACCTTTAACATTGAAATTATAGTATTTACTTATTTGTTATAAATATATATATATTTACTCATTGGTCATAGGAAAATTAGTGTAGTACTATTTAACCTACTTACTACTATGATTTAAATGATATTGTTATAATTAATTCAAACACTATAAAAACTATTCAAATTCTCTTAAAGATGGGAAAATTCATCTTTTTGCTTCCATCAATTATGCTGACCTGCCCCAGTTCCCTCCCCTCCACACACACACACACACACACACACACACTGCCTTATGTCTAGTGGATCCCTGCCCTCGAAGCCAACATCTTGACTTCACTCCAACTCATGCTGTTTCTCCTCCACTTCTCTCAACTGGGGTGTCATTCCTGAGTGTGTATGTGTGTGTTGTTTTATGGCAGGCAGTGTGAGTGCTATGTGACTATACCATTAAATAACATTAATTAGAACTTTTTCCTTGGAGGGTTCCTTTTTTTCAGACTCACTGCAGTATAAATAACAAAACTGTAAGCTATGTAAAGTGTACAATATAACAGTTTGATAGACATATATGTTGTGAATTCCCCCAAGTTAATTATCACATCATTTTGCATATTTAGCTTTTTTTCTTTCTTTTTTTTTTTTTTTTTTTGTGAGAACATTTAGGTTCTACTCTCTTAGAAAATGTCAATTATCAAATTTTAATACAGTGTTAGCAATTATAGTCACCATGTTATACATTAGATCCTCAGACCTTATTCATCTTACAACTGAAATTTGTACCCTTTTACCAACTATCTACATTCTTCCTTTCCTTCAGGACTCGGGCTACAATCTGCCACTTCCCTTTGTGAAGTCTTCCCTGTTTCAGTCTAAATGACACTTGCTGTTCCTTGAACTTCCAAATTTCTTATCTGTTATCACTTACTTGGGTACATGGGTCAATGTTTATTGGTGACATAAGATGCTCTGATTCTCTTTAATTCACTTTGGAAAACCTTTTATTGACCTAGGGCTTTGTGCCTTTCCCCGTCTACCTGGAATGCTCTTCCCCCATGTGACTTTCTGGTTATGTTTTATTCCTTTTTCACACTTCAACTAAAAAAAAAAAAATTCTGATGAGGTCTTTCTTGACTACTCTATCTTCAATTACTACCTCAACATAACCCTAATTTCCTTTTTCTAATTAAAATATTTGCTTAGCACTTCTTGGTACTGAACATACTATACATTTTATTTGTTTTTGTTTATATCTGTCTCCCACTCTAGGTTCTAAGCTAAACAAGGAGAGAGACTTTTGTGTATTTTGCTCATTAATGTATCTCAGTTCTTAAAGAGTGCCTGGTATTTGATAAGTGCTCAAGAAATACTTGATTGATTGATTTCACTATTAAAAAACTGAAAGCAACATTAATAATAGTAATTGATAAGAAAAAATGCTGATATAAAATTGAGACCTTACTATGTGTCAGGCCCTGCACATATTATCCATATAATATTATATGAGCTCATTAGTTTTAACTATGACCTATTTTCCTCCTTGCCCCCCCTCCAAAAAAAAAGGGCTTAAAGAGGTTAAATAATTTTAAAGAGGTTAAATAATTAGCAAGAACACAGAGCTAATAAATGTTACTAAAAATAAGCCCTGGGCTTATTTGCTACTGAAAATAAGTCCTAGACTGAACTTATCCAACTGTAAAAAATAAATGCCAAAGTTTTTTGGATATGAGGGAAGGACTCCAAGAGTTACTTTTAAAATCTTTTATACAAGCAGCTAATATTTTAATTTCCTGCTATCTTTTCTTGTTAGTAACTTATTTTATACTTTGCCCTAACTTTTGCACTTTCTTACTTACCCACCCTTCATTTTCAAGGAGAAAATCTTATGACTTCACTGCAGAGATAAAAATTCCATTAAAAAAATTTGTCTCCGTTCTCATGTTAAGCCCAACTACAGAATGAGTAGCCACAGCCCCCACAGTGAGAGGCAAAGTGTCCACTAAGGGAGGAGGGGGAAAGCAAAGAATGCTTTATTCATAATTACCTAAGATTTTCCAGCATGAGAGGGGAAAGAGGAAGTCTATTTTCAGTGACAATGATTACTCTAAAAACATTAACATG
>NW_006441953.1:3948179-3973849 GCF_000325575.1 Pteropus alecto | reverse complement strand
AAATTCCCAGGGCAGAGAGGTAATCTAGGCAGATGCACTTGCCCCATGTCTCGAAAATGGCAACATCCAGGAATCATGGGAGTTTAACTGAGGACACACTGGGAAGGATTTCTCAGCACCAGGTCAGACTCTAAGAAGTATCAAGTGGCAGAATGCATACTTATATCCTCAGGCTTCTGGGGTGAGGGCAGGGATTACAGCTACACAGGCTTTTTAGAAGATTTGTTATGCTGAAAGCATAAACAGGATTCAAGAAACCAAAGCTGAATTACCTGCCAGAGTTATAAAGGTGGGGGAAAAAAAGACTCATTCTCCCTTTTCTCTGCCTAACTTCCACTTTATTTCTTACAAGGCCTCCGTAATTTTAATTGGCTTATAGTACAGACAAAGCTATATATACACTACAGTTCATTCCAGTCTTCATCTTAAATATTTTGGAAAAGAATACATCAGTTCCCTACTTCTGTACATCCACATAAGTGGTAATGAACTGATAAATATCCCTTAGGTTGTGACATTCATTAGGATGTCAGTGACTTTCAGAACAAATTGATCTTTATTAAGATCAACTTTAAGAACTTGATATATAAAGTATTTGGTGTCTCCCTCTCTGTTAGTACCTCTGTTTGTCTTTTCAGAGAAATCATATAGGTTCTCCTGAGTTCTGTTATTCTATACTTTAGTTCTCCACTAGTTTTGTGGAACCAAATTGTCATGAAACTGGGCTGCCTCAGCTCAAGAGGTGCTCATTTTTCAGTCCAGCAAATAACCACAAACATCACCTTTTTGGTTTCCAACAGGATAGAGATAAAATGGCCATAAGTGAGGTAAAATGGACAGGAGAAGTACCGTGACAAGTGGTTATAGATATCACATTTTTCCATGCTCCTTGCTATATTTGAATGGTTCTTATATCTCTTATTTAAATTCACAGACATTGAGAATCTGATGAAAATTTTTTGTCCAGAATAAAAATGTATATATATACAAAAGCATACAACTTTAGAGAATTCATAGATCTTAAAATTTAAGCTATATGTTCAAAGTGCAGATAATAAAGATATTTTAAAGAGTACAGAGTAATTTAGAGTTGAAGACTGGAAGAGACATTGGTCATTAAAGTGGGAAGAAACTTATAGTCCTTGCAAATCAAGCATCAGCTGCCCCCACGGTCTCAAGCATTCCCTCACTGCTCCTCCTGGATCATGGCCTGTTGGCTGCTGCTGAGCCCATCTCCTGCTTCCAAGCGTAACTCAACAGGAGCAAGGGCGAGTAAACAATCTTGAGAGGGTCTGCTGCTGAATGTTGGCCAGCCTGGGAAAGACACAGAGGTTGAACATTTTTAAGTTAGTAAAAAGGAACAAGGCATGTACATCTGGTATGAAAGCTATTACATATAGTTTAAAAGGTTTAAGATGCCTATAATTGGCTACTTCTACTACACCGTTGGCTGTTAACAACAACAACAAAAGGATTCAAGGATCTTTCTCAAAGCAGCGAAACTGCCAAAGGCACATAATAACACTGTCTAACACGTAGAGAGCACTTGGGATGCCCAAAGTATCTCCACTTACATCGGTGCCCCTCACATCTTCATTGTGATAACCGATTGGGCTTAGGACCCACTGGTTTATATTCCTTCATCTGTTGAATCCAATGGCTCTCAGCTTTGGTTGTAAATAGTATCACCTGTGGCGTAATAGTATTACGCCGCTGCTTAGAGATTGTGATTTGTTGGGCTAAGATGAAGCCTCATTCCCCAGGTGATTCTAAGGTGCAGCCATTTGTACTTGCTGAGATGTAACACTAACTATACTACTATATCAAGGCAATGTGCTAAGTGCTATGGAAAAGGTAAAGCATTATAACAAGCAATCTGGGTGCTCAAGGGGCTTAAATTTAGCTAGAGAGATTAGATACGAACTTTAAAAAAGATCACCTGATTAAAAAAAATACTTTGAAAATATAACTAAAGAAAAGGCTTCATTAGTCAAAGATGTAGTGAAAATCTTGGGTGCTACAAAAAGTGGAGATAACCATGAAATAAAGGAAAAAAATTAATGCATGAGGAAATTTTTCTGAGTTCTAAGGGTGACATTCAGAGAAAGACAGAGAAGAACAGGAAGAGAGCACTGTTTTCAAGCAGATAGAGCTGCACGAATATGTACAGCAAATTGAGGGAGACACAAAGCCCATTCTGACTAAAAGATTTCTATAAAAGAGCAGTAGAAGAATTTAGACAGGAAGATTTGAACGAGAACATAAAGAGTATTGGTAAAGTGGCTAAAGGAGTTGAGACATTTTCCCAAATATCTGGAAATAGTATCTGGAATAGTGTTGGAAACTCTTGAAGGCTGATGTCCCAAAGGGTCTTAGTTAATTTACTGAGTTCTTACTAAATGCCAAAAACTGTGCTGGATGCACTACATATGTTACCTCATTTAATTAACACAAACAGCTGGTGAGGTAGTTATTATTATCACTATTATACAGAGTAAAAAGAGAGGTCACTTAATTTTCTCAAGGTTACATAGCTAGAAACAGTAAGCTGAGACTGTGGCACGCTGTTTCTTTAGAAACATGGCATCATATAAGTCATGCATTAAGATTTAGGGTTTTGAAAAACTGAGATATGATTCACATACCATAAAATTCATCCTTTTAAAATATACAATTCAGCAGTTTTTATTATAGTTAAAAAGTTATATCATTATTGCCACCATATAATTCCAGAATATGATTTCATCATTTCCAAAATACATCCAGATTTTCATCTTCTCAAACTGAAACTCTGTACCCACTAAACCCTAACTTCCTATTTCCCCTCTCCCAAGCCCCTGGTAAACACAATTCTACTTTTTGTCTCCATGAATTTGACTATTCTATGTGCCTCATAGCTATTTTATTTAGCATAATGTCTTCGATATTCATACATATTATAGCATGTGTCCTAATTTCCTTCCTTTTTAAGGCTGAACTGTATTCCATTATATATACTATGTTTTGTTCATCCATTCATCTGTTGATGGACACTTGGGTTGCTTCCACCTTTAGGCTATTGTGAATAACGCTGCCTTAAAATAGGGATTTATTACTTATAAGTTTTTGTTTGGATATATGTTTTCATTTTCAGTTCTCGGGGAGCAGAATTGCTGGGTGGGTCATATGGTAATTCTATGTTTAACCTTTAGAGGAACTGTCAAACTATTTTGCAAAGTAGCTGTACTATTTTACATTCTCATCAGCAATGTATGAGTGTTGCAGTTTTTCCACATCCTCACCAACACTTATCGTCTATATTATGAGCATCCACATGTGAAGTAGTAGAAGATTTGGGTGTTATGACTGTTCAATGCAAGATACTGGCTTATTGTAGGAGTTCAGGCATAAAGATAAGAGAATCTTTGCTTATCAGAGGAAATGAAATAAAATGATCAAGTAGGGAAATACTAATTGAGAAATGAATGGATTTTAGTAACATTGTAGATATAGGGAGAAAAACAACTTAATTTAGTAATAAAGTTTTGAGTTTGGTAGCTTGGAAGAATGATGGTATTAATCAAAGAAATAGACAATTCTAGAAAGAATCTGAAATGACAAAATAAATTCTTGACATGATATATTTGAGGAAGATACACATTCCAAATAAATAATTACCAGACAGGTAGAGTTCAGGAGGTCAAGGTTGGAGACAATATCTCTCGTTTTTAGAAAGGGTCAAAGCAGCATTGGTAAGACTCAACAAGGGTCAGTGTCTGTATATGCTTAGATTCCTAAGGCTGGATTTAGCAACTTCTGGACCAAACATCGAGAAAGGCAGAGCAACAGAACTATATACTTGCCTTCATGTTTTCTGTTTAAAATAGCTAAACAAAACTTAAATAGTAAAAATAACATTCTTTACACTCAGAGTTTTATTGGAACTTTAGCTGTAAATCCATTAAGTTGGTGGTAGATTTTTTTATCTATAGATTGGAGCATTCAGAACAGCAGTGCCCATGGCTCGGGATGGTATAAGCAGGCTTAATGGGACTGCCCTCTAAGGCCTGGCACAGGATTGGGAGTCCTAGATGAATGAGTGTCACTATAAGCAGTTATCTGGTTGGCTGGGAACCAACCTGGCAAACTATCAAGGAGAAACGTGAAGTTCTAGTTCGCTATGCTTCTAACAACCCCCTTATAAAAAGAGGCTATCCCACAAATAGAATGTACATCTGTAAGAGACCACAGGTCTCTTGTTAGAACACAGTTCCTCAACGGTCAACAATCCTGACTTTGTTCAGTTTTGGAAAGTCTCCAATATGATAACATTCAGGAATCAATACAGTAATGACTCATATGCTTGGATAACTGTTTTGAAAGGGAAGCTTAATGATACTATTTAGGATGCTATAGTAAATATTCTCAAAGAAGGTGCAAAATATTGTCAGTCAGCTTATACACTGTTTTCCCTCTGACCTGATATACCTAGATTATAAGAAAAAAATCACTTAGAAGGCAAAACAGAATAAACATGAAGAGTAACTGCTGAAAACAGGTTAAGAACCATAGAGAAAAAGAGAAAAACAGGAAGAGAGCAGTATCAAAAATAAAAGGTTATGAGTACATTTAAATGTTCTTATTCCTGTACACACATCTACATTTTTAATGAAATGAAATAAACCTTACTATCAAAGTTGCAGTCTTTCTGAGAATAATGTGGTTGCAAGACAGATTTTTCTTTGTTTCCCTAAATTGAAACCTCTTCTAGTATATTTTATCTTCATGAACTGTTCACTGTGTTTCAAAATGATGATGTCTACTTTCTGTAGTTTTTTCAGAATATAGATGAAAAATAATAAAAATAAAAATAGCTAAGATTTATTGAATGTCCTAGTCATTTAATCTTCAGATACTATCGGTCATATCTCTTGGCACACATTTTGTAGGTGGCAGGCCTCCAGAGTCTGTGCTCTTAGCCACCATGCCTCACAGCCTCCACCAGCTTGCAGGAGAATCAATGAAGAAAACACTTCATTTGGGTGGAAGGTCAGTTATTCTATATTTCAAACTTAGATGTGGATATTTTCTCTCAAAAAGTAAACACAACTTTTCTATACAAATTAGTCACTCCACCTATAAACATGGATGTATCAATACAAGCTACGCATCATGTATGAAAATCTTTCTTTAGGGACTTAAATACATTGTCCTTTCAACAGATGGACCCATCAATGATCAAAAGCCATTAAATACTTCCCTTACAAACAGGGGACTGATATCCTGCTGGATCTAGTCCTTCCTTTCCCCTGTCTCTTCAAAGATTACAGGCAATAGCTGTTTCCTTCTGCTGTGATGCTGCCTCAGCTGCTTCCCGGCTCACTGGAGTTCACGCAACAGCAGGTTACTGACTTCAGAGGACATGCCCACAAAACGGTTTTCCTCCCCCTTCTCTATCTCCCTCTCTCTCCTTTTTCTCCTCCTTCTCCACCCCCAACACACACCCTCTTTCTGCAAGTAAATGATCCCAACTGTATGACGCCCAAAGGGAAGTGCTATTTCAGAATGTCAGATACTTTGCAGCAATGGTTATTCTATTCATTTTTTTTTTAATCACTACAGTAGTTAAGCTCTAAGAAGAAAACTAAAGGAAGTCCTCATACTTATTTACTCTCTGCACTTCCTAACACAAAGTGGTGACTCCAAGGAAAAATTCAGTAAGCGTTTACAGAACAAATTCCACTAAGATAAAAACAAACATACATCAAACAAGATTGTTTCTAATCAACTGTGTGGATAGAACTAAAATTGCCAAACAAGGCTGAAATATTAGGCAGCAGTTATAAACTGTTTGGCATAGTATTTCCATTGCACAAAAAAATTATTTAAGAACCAAACACAGAAATGGAGAGGTGCAGGTATGAATTCACTTGGCATTGTTCGTAGGTTATCAGATCAACTTATATACCTTCCAGAAACAACCAAAAAAAAAAAAAAAGTTATGAGAAAATGTTTTTTAAAAATCAAGATGGAAAATCCACATTAGAAAAAAATTGAGTAAAAATCAAGCAGAGAAGCATATATAAATTCTTGCATGTGAAGCACAAATATTTCTATGATACTCTGTCATCTGCTAATATTTGACCTGTTTGATTGGAGACTGGGCTATTACAAACCAGTGGAGGTGTATTCAATATCTTTACTCTGAAAAGCCAGTAGAGGATATGGTTTATTTTTCATTCACTAAAACAGGAAACATAATTCTCTACAAAAGCATTCTCATCTCTAAAGTACAAGTATTTTGGGGCTCCCCTCTAGAAACTTCATGTATAAAGGAGAAGAAAGGGTAAAGGAGAAGAAAGAGATAAAGTGTTTACACTGATTTTAATGATCCGTCTGTCATTTCCTTCTTCCTCCACACAAGGAACTTTAGGCATTGGCAATTGTATTTATGTGGTTGACTGCAGGACAATAATTCTGTTGGGAGCTGAATCTCAGTAGAAATTTCTCTACCATAACTCTCATAAACCCATAAGCAAACTAAGGTAGTAGGTAGGTAGAAGAGATAACCAAATTATAAATCCATCTCAAGTTCTAATTCTGACACTAATTCTCCATAACTTCCTGATCTTGAGCCAATTACTTAAGAAAAATGAGGACTAGAGAAGTCTATCAAATGTTGAATTGTATTATCTCTGTTCCAAACCAGGTTTAAGGCTTTATGATTCTATGACTTAGATACTGTCTAATTTGATGCAGATAGAACAAACATATAAATAAGAAAAAGAGGCATTGCACAAATGAATAAAATATACTTATGTAATATTAAAACTTTATAATGAATAACCCTTAAATTGTAATATGTAACTGTAACTGATAGTCACAATGCTCATTATTGATTCCAAAGAAATTTTTATAATGTCTATTCTTTTAGATTTGGTAATTTCATATAATAAGTGTAATGGATTTTTCAGAGTAATGAAGTTATTACCATGGTTCATTTAGATCAAACTGCTAATTACATCCATTTATAACAGCAATATATTGAGGATCGATAAGTTGGTAGACTGTAAGTGCTTTTTAAAAAACTGCTTCGAATCTATAACATTAACCTAGATATCCAAAAAATGTGTTCATTTTCTCTACTCTTTAGGTGTATATTAACCCCACCTTCCCATTTCTTTAAGACAGATAAGAAGTAAAAGAATACATTTTTAAATCAATTAATTAAGATATAAATTATTCAACAGCCCAAAGAATATCTTTATGCAAGGATGCTGTAAGTCATGCGAGCTATATGAGTGAAGATTTAAAGCCACTGCATTAATAACATCAGTACAAACACCAAAGGATCAATGAGAAAAATTCTAATGCTTGATGAGATGGCAAGCAGTATATAAAATGAAATTTTATGCCATATATAAAAATGCCAACATTTGATTTAGTACTGTTTTTAAAAACAATATTACTTCAGCTATAAAATTGTTGACATTTTGCATTCTTAAAATGTAAACAAGGAAATTTCAACAAATCTTATTTCGAATAAAGAGGCAAAGGAAAGAGAAAAACTCTGCAAATTTCCCAAAGATTCTAATTTTATCTTGTTCCTTAAAAATGGACTATTATACTGAAAAAGATTTCAGAACATACAGGAAAACTCTAGAATAATGTTTATTTGGATTGTTAAAAAAAAATCATGCATTTTGCAAAATTGAAAGAGTCATTAAGATGACATAAATTACTTCTATCATAAGGTATTCTTAAAAAGTTTAGTAAACGTCAAGTTAAGACAAATAAATGATGATTCTCTTGTCATACACGAGTGATAATCAAAATATTTAACAGCTGGCATGTCTAAAAAACATGGGTCATAGTGCTGAAGGAGGGCCCTAGAGGCCACTTACAAGCTTTATATAATTATTATAGTTGCAGGATTGTGGGGAGGCCCAGAGAGCAATGAAGAGACAGCCATAGTGGCTTAGGACAGCAGAATCCTCCCGCTACCTTGGAAATATTTCAGTAACCATCAGCATAGCCACACTCATGTACACCTGCTGCGTATCAGTTCTGGGTGTTTGTATGATTCTTAAATAAGGGATAGAAATGGACAGTAAGCAATTGTTAAGTCTTTGCAAATCTACCACTTGTTATTGGAGAAAATGTAACTTAATTTCGGCAGTAGCTAGAAAGCAACATCGTGGAGAAAATTTGATGAGAGGAATAAAATATTAAAAAGATTTTTTATTTTCAAAATTAAACATGAAAATTATATAAAATATTTTATGACAATTTTAAAATTATTTAAAAATGAAAATATAAGGTTAAATCTTCAAGTAACTGCAATGGCAGAATTTAAATATATTTCTCCCTAACTAAAGAAGACAGTATAAAAAGATATAAATTCAATCACACTTAAGACTACAGGAGAAATTGAAATAGATATTTTAACATAATTTTGACATTTTTCATAAAATTATAATTTTCATATTAAATTGAATTTGTATACATTAAATTTCCTGGATATGCTGTCAACTACTGCTACTTAAAAGTTGATTCCTTATGAACAAGTATATTGTAATGATGAAGAAATGTGAGCCTAATTAAAAAAAAATCTGATGCCATGTTAGAGACGTAAGGGGTAGTCTGTATAGAATTGCACATTTTTGAAAAATGTTTTAAATAATTTTTTATTTACTAGATTTTCTAGATGAAATATATAGGGTTTATATATAGGAAATATAAAGGGAACAGGAAATTGTTGTTGAATGTCTTCTTGTTGAAAGGGATTAAAGTCACCTAGCAACCTCTGTGTTGTAGAAACCAAAATAAAAGAAGAGTTGGTCGTCTACCAGTTCTTCCAGAAGAGAAGAGTACAGCAAGTAGAAAAGCACTATTTGTGTTGTAGAGCTTTGAAATACATTTTTCATCACATGACAAAGGAAAATTCATCAAGAAATTCTCAGGAAAAGAAATCCTTTAAAGGCACATTGATTGTAACTAAAGCGAGAATTTACAAACCACGCCACACAGACACACACACACACACACACTCCAAAAATAAAACAAACAAATAACAAAAGACTTGACCAAAGAGTACATAGATCATAGTTTGGGGTGATAGGGGGTTAAATGATGAAAACTTTTGTAAGGTCTTTAAAATATTCTAAGTAGAATATAAATGAGCATAATGTTAATAATAATTTGTAGAACCAGAGACTTTATTTTTAAACTTACCTTTATAAAGGCAAACGAGGAATGAATATTAAAGACAGGAAGTAGTTAGGGAAAATAACTTTAACATAGAGGAATAAATATGAGAATTTCAGTAATAAAGAATGATAAAAGGACAACCAATTAGATGTGAAATAGTTTGTGATAATAGTAAATGATAGACAATGTTTATATTTCAGAAAGTTTTTCTGAGTGTCATATTTCAGAGTGCAGAAAATAATCTCTGAAATCATCATAACTTAACTCTAGTAAAACAAACCTACTATATATTTTAAAACAATAGAGCTCAATAATTTTAGAACATGTATGCATATATTTTATACATGTTTAAGTGTGAGAACAGAAAAGAGCAGGCATGTGAGAATTTGTATTTTCCTCTATATATTAATGACTGGGGTTTTGGAATGTGGGGCAGTAGTTTTAGATAGTGAAAAAATAAAATCAGCATTTTTAAATTATCGTTGAGCAAAATGGAGTTTGGGGAAAAAAAGGAGCTACTGACTGCCTTTAGAGAAAGATGTCTAGGAAAAGCTCTTTGTGCCAAGTTAACTCGGGTTCATAGGCCATGGAAATCAATATTAATGTCTTGATTCTTCATTGTCTCTGAGTGGATGAGAAGCTAAATGAAAACTGGAGCATCTAACTTTTTATACTTGGGGGTATGAAAGTGTTATTTCTAAGAAAGATCAATTGTCAGAAAACCAGAAAAGCATACCTACTCTAACCTCCAAGAATGAACCAGTAAAAGAAGGGAAACAAAGGAACAACTGTTAGTGTATGCATGTTTGGCTTTTTTTCAGCTCAGAAGCCATTAAAAGCCAGATACTCTGCATGCTAGAAAAACCTTTTTCCTTTTGAGAAAGATGAGTAAAATTAAAGAACCTATAAATGTGGAGTAAACTTAAATCAGTTCCCACTAGGAATGCAGCTGCTTTACAGAACCTCACTATAGATAGTATTATAGTGGGAATTCACGCTTCCCTCCGAGTGCCACTAAAATGACTTAACACTCTAGGTTTATCACTGGTCAGTGTACACAGGTCACCTCCAGAGCCACGAATGAGGTCATGCTTTATCAGAAAGCAGGTCAGAGGTGACATAAATCATCTAAATAAAACAGCTATCTAAAAATAAGTTTCTATTATAAGCAGTAATTTCTTAAATAAAGAGGATATATACCCTTCATTTTCTGAGGTGTGATGAGGAGGGAAATCTTCATTTAAAACCAACTAAGACTTTTTCATCTTCAACATTCTAAGAAAAGACATGGAGTCTGTAAGTACATAAACCTGGTTTATCGCCTTTGATGTACGATGGGCACTCAATGAAGCCAACTGAACTCTGCCCACTGACTCCCTTCTGGAAATCCCCTATCCGCATCTCCACTTGCCTTTCTTTGAAGGACTGGTGCTAACTGTTCATTGCAAAAAAGTTGTGGGTCAGTTAAGAAGGATTGGGTTTCTTTCCTTAACTTCAGGTTGGAAAACTGAGTGTCAAAAGAGGACTTGTATTTAAACACTGTAGCTACCCATAAGAAAGAGAAGCCATACTTTTATTGCCTAGTTTCTTTCTATAAGGGCTTTTGCAGAATTTTACTTTTTAATGAATAAACTTTATTTTTGAGAACAGATTTAGGTTCTCTCTAAAATTTAGCAAAGAATAAAGAGCTGTCATATACTTCTGTTCCCACACATGCATACCTTTCTAAACATCCCCCTCCTGAGGGGCATATTTGTTATAGCTGATGAACCTACACTGACGCATCATTATCACCCAGAGACCAGAGTTTACATTAGGGGGGAATGTTGTACATTCTATGTCACAGCTGTCCCCAACCTTTTTGGCACCAGGGACTGGTGCTCCTATGAGAAGCTAATGCTTGATGACATGACGTGGAGCTGAGGCAGTGATGCTAGCACTGGGGAGCAGCTGCAAAAACAGATGCTTTATTCACTGGCCCGTTGCTCACCTTCTGCTGTGCAGCCCGGTTCCTAATAGGCCAGAGACCGGTACTGGTCTGCGGCCCGGGGATTGGGGAACCCTGCTCTATAAATTTTGATGGATATAAAATGTCATGTATCCACTATTGCTGTATATTATAGAATAGTTCCAATGCCCTGAAAATCCTCTGTACTCTGCCTATTCACCCTTCCTATCTTTTACTCTCTCGAAACCGCTAATCTTTTTACTGTCTCCATAGTTTTGCGTTTTCCAGAATGAAATACAATGAATCAAGCAGTGTGTAGTTTTTATAGAATGACTTATTTAACTTAGTAATATGCATTTAACGTTACTACGTGTATTGTCACGGTTTGGTAGCTTATTTCCTTTTAGTGCTGAATAATATTCCATTGTCTGAATACCACAGTTTATCCATTCACCTACTGAAGGAGATCTTGTTTGCTACCAAGTTTGGGCAGTTGTGAAGAAAGCTGCTATAAACATCTGTGTGCAGGTTTTTGCGAAGATTTAACTTTTCAACTCATTTGGTAAATACCAAGGAGCACAATTCCTGAATTGCATGGTTAGAGTAAGTTTAATTTTGTAAGAATCTGCCAAACTTTCTTCCAAAGTGACTGTACCATTCTGCATTCCAATCAGCAATAAATGAAGAGTTTTTGTTGCTCCACGTCACCAGCATTTGCTGTTGTCAGTTTTTTAGATTTTGACTATTCTAATATCTATGTAGTACAATCTTGTCGTTTTAATTTGCGATTCTCTAATGACATATTATGTTGAACATCTTTTCAATATACCTAGTTGTTATCTGCACATTTTCTTTGGTAAAATGTCTGTTAATGTCTTTTGCCCATTTTTAAAATCAGATTTTTCATTTTTTTTATTAAGAGTCTGAAGAGTACTTTGTATAGTATATTTTGAACAGTCCTTTATCATATCTGTCTTTTGCAAATATTTTTTCCCAGTTTGTTGCTTGTGTTCTCATTCTCTTGACATTCATCTGAATGAATTCCAGCTTATAAATTATTACTTTCATGTGTCATCTTTGGTGTTGCACTAAAGTGTCATTGCCATACCCAAGATCATCTAGGTTTTTTCCTATGTTATCTTCTAGAAGTTTTATAATTTTGCATTTTACATTTGGGTCCATGATCCATTTTTTGTTGATTTTGTGAAGAGTGTAAGGTCTGTATCTAGATTCCTTTTTCTGCATGTAGATGTTTGCTTGTTTCAGCACCATTTGTTAAAAAGATTGTCTTTGCTCCTAGTTGGCCTTTGTCAAACAAAGATCAGTTGACTTAATTTATGTGGGTCTATTTCTGAGCTCTCTATTCTGTCTGTTCCACTGATCCAGTTGTCTGTCCTTTCACCAATATCATACTGTATTGATTGTTGTAGTTTTATAGTTAAGACTTGAGGCAGGTTGTGTCTTCCAACTTTGTTCTTCTCCTTCAATATTGTATTTGAATATTAGTTTTCTGCTTCTCCATATAAAATTTAAAATGTTTGTTGATATTCACAAAATAATTTGCTGGAATTTTGATTCAAATTATGTTGGATCTATAGGTTAAGTTGTGAATAACTGACATCTTAACAATATTGAGTCATCTTATCCATGAACATGTACTACTGCTTCATTTATTTAGTTCTTTTTTGATATCTTTCATCATAATTTTGTAGTTTTCCTCATATAGATGTTATACATATTCTGTTAGATATATGCCTAAGTATCTCATTTTGGGGGATTTTAATGTAAATGGTAATGAATTTTCGATTTCAAATTCTACTTGTTCATTGTTGGTACATAGGAAAGTGACTGACTTTTATATATGAATCTTGTACCCTGCAACTTGCTATAATTGTTTAGTAGTTGCTGGAGTATTTTTGTTGATTATTTCAGATTTTTTCCATAGAAGATCGTGTCATCTAGGAACAAAGACAGTTTTATTTCTTCTTTCCCAATCTCTTATTTCCTTTTCTTATCTTGTTGCATTAGCTAGGACTTTCAGTACTATGCTGAAGAGCAATAGTGAGAGGGAACATTCTTACCTTGTTCCTAACTTTAGTGAGAAAACTTTGAGTTTCTTATCACAAGTGTGATATTAGCTGTAGGTTTTTTATTGGTGTTCTTTTTCAAGTTAAGAGAATTCTATTCTTAGTTTGAGAGTTTTTATCACGCACGGTGTTGGATTTTGTCAAATGCTTTTTCTGCATCTATTGATATCACATTTTTTTCTTCTTCTTCAATATTGTTAACATGATCAATTACATTAATTGATTTTTGAATGTTGAACCAGCCTTGAATACCTGACATAAATCCAACTTGGTCAGAGCATATAATTCTTTTTATATATCGTGGGATTTGATTTCCTAATATTTTTTTGAGGATTTCTGCATCTATGTTCATGAGTGATATTGATCTATAGTTTTCTTTTCTTGTAATGTCTTTCTCTAGTTTTAGAACTAGGATAATGGCCTCATAAAATAATTTAGAAAGTATTCCCTCTGCTTCCATTCTCTGAAAGAGACTGTAGAGAATTGGTATAATTTCTTACTTAAATCTTTGGTAGAATTCACCAGTGAACCCATATGGGCCTGGTACTTTCTGTTTTGGAAGGTAATTAACTGAGTCAATTTCTTTAGTAGAAGATATAGGCCTATTCAGATTACCTAATTATTGTGATTTTTGGCAGATTGTGCTTTTCAAGGAACTGGTCCTTTTCATTTAGGTTATCGAATTCATGGGCATAGAGTTGTTCATAGTATTCTTCTATTATTCCTTTAATGTCCATGAGATCTGTAGTGCTATCCCATTTTTTATATATCTGATATTAGAAAGTTGTGTTCTCTCTTATCTTAGTTAGCTTGACTAGAGGTTCATTAATTTTATTGATCTTTTCAAAAACACTAGATTTAATTTTGTTGGTTTACTCAATTATCTGTTTTCAATTTCATTGATTTCTGCTATAATTTTTTATTTTTCTTCCACTTACTTTGGATTTAATTTGCTTTTCTTTTTCTAGTTTCCTAACATGGAAGCTTAGATTATTGATCTTAGATCTTCCTTCTTTTCTAATACACACATTCAATACTAAAAAATTTCCTCTAAGCACTGTTTCATTGCATTCCACAAATTTTGATAAGCTTTTTCATTCTCATTTAGTTCAAAATATTTTTATATTCCTCTTGAGATTCCATCCTTGACCCATGTGTTATTTACAAATGTGTTGTAAAATCTCCAAGTATTCTGAGATTTTCCAATGATCTTTCTGTTATTGATTTCTGGTTTAAAATCTTACAGTCTGAGAGCAGACATTATATGATTTCTATTCTTTTAAACTTGATGTGTGTTTTATGACCCAGTATATAGTTTCTCTTGGCGAATGTTCCATGAGAGCTTGAAAAGAATATGTTAGCTGCTGCTGGTAGACAAAGTAGTCTATATGTCAATTATATCCAGATGATTGACAGTGCTATTGAGTTTAGCAATGTTCTTACTGATTTTCTTCCTGCTGGATCTGTCCATTTTTGATAGAGGGATGTTAAAGTTTCCAATTATAACAGTGAATTCATCTATTTCTCTTTGCAGTTCTATCAGATTTTGCCTCACATATCTTGATACTGTTGTTAGGTACATTAAGGATTATCTCTTCTTGGAGTATTGGCCTTTTTATCATTATGCAATGCCCTTATCACGCCTGATAGCTTTCTTTACTCTGATGTCTGCTCTGTCTGAAATTAACATAGCTCTTCCAGCTTTTCTTTTGATTACTGTTAGCATGGTATATTTTTAGTTTTGGCAGACTGTCCCTTTAGTTTTAATATATGTCTTTATATTTAAAGTGGGTATCTTATAGACAATACATAGTTGGGTCTTGCATTTTGATTCCCTCTGATGATCTGCCTTTTAATTGGTGAATTTAGATCACTGATATTTAAGGTGATTATTCACAGAGCTGATTTAATATCTGCCATCTATTACTGTTTTCTAATTGTTGCCTTGTTCTTTGTTCCTATTTTTGTCTTCCACACTTTCTGTCTTTTAGGTTTTAATTGAGGTTTTCTCTCCTTTCTCAGCATGTCAGATATACTTGTTTTTAAAATTTTTTTTAGTGGTTGCCCTAGAGTTTGCAATACACATTGACAACTTATCCAAGTCCACTTTCAAACAACACTATACTGCTTCATGGGTAGTGCAAATATTTTACTAAAAATAAAAATTCCAAATTCTACCCTCCTGTCCCTATATCATTGCTGTTATTTATTTCATTTATATACGAGCATATATATAAAACTTAGTACACTGTTAGTCTTACTATTTTGAAGAAACTGTTATGTGATAGACCAACTAAGAATAAGGAAAATAAGTTTTTATTTTACCTTCAATTATTTATTCTCCAATGTTCTTCCTTGCATTATGTAGATCCTAGTTTCTGGCCTATGTCATTTTCCTTCTCCCTGAAATACTTTTAACATTTCTGACAAGGAAGTCTATTGGCAACAAATTCCCTAAATATATATATATTTTTTTGTCTGAAAAAGTATTTCTCCTTCATTTTTGCAGGATAATTTCACAGAGCATAGAATTCTAGGCTGGTGTTTTTTTTTTAAATCTCAATACTTTAAATATCTTCTTCTATTCTCTTCTCACTTGCCTAGTATCACAGGAGAGGTTGAATGTAATTCTTATCTTAACTCCTCTGTAGGTAAGGTGTTTTTTACTTCTGGCTTCTCTCAAGATTTTTTTTAAATTTTGATTTTTTGAAGTCTGAGAATGATATGTCTAAGTGTAGTTCTTTGTTTTGTGTTTGCTTTATTTACTAATTTAATTTAATTTATTTATTTTGGCATTTATCCTGCTTGGTGTTCCCTGAGCTTCCTGGATCTGTGGTTTGGTGTCTGATATTAACAGGAAAATTCTCACTCACCATTGCTTCAAATATTGCCTCTGTTCCTTTTTCTCTTTCCAATATTCCTATTATGTCTATATTATATCTTTTGTAACTGTTCCACAGTTCTTGGATATTCTGGGTTTTTTTTTTTTTCCTTTTCTTTTCGGTTTTGGAAGTTTGTATTGTCATATTCTCAAGTTCAGAGGTTCTTTCTTCAGTCATATCCAGTCTACTAATGAGGCTATCAAAGGTATTCTACATTTCTGTTACCGTGTTCTTGATCTCTAGCATTTCTTTTTCTTTCTTAAATTTTCCATCTCTCTGCTTACATTATCCATCTGCTCTTCCATGTTGTCTAAAAAAGCTCTTAGGATGTTGTTAATCATAGTTTTAAAAAATTCCTGGTCTGTTGATTCCAACATTCTGGCCATATCTTGTTCAGTTTCTTCAAACTGCAATTTTTGCCTTTTAGTATATCTGGTAATTTTTTGTGGCAAGGTGGACATGATTTATTGGGGGAAAAGGAACTGCAGTAAATAGGCCGTTAGTAATGTACTGGTAAGGTGTGGAGGGATGGAAGCTTTCCGTGGTCTTGTGATTAGGTCTCATCTCAGCCTTCTGTTGAGCCTGTGTCCCAGGGCTGTAAACTTCACCAGTGCTTCTCAGGGTCCAATCCCCAGCCCCACTCACTTCGGTAGGATAGGACAGCTGAAAATGTTGAGGGTGCATATTTCCCTTCCCCCATGTGGAAGGTTAGAGGAAGCTGCAGTTGGGCATTTCCATTGCCCAGGTATTTTAAGCTCTAGTAAAATAGTTTCTGCTGAGGGGAGGCCTCATGAAGAACAGAATGCTCTAATATATTTCAAAATGCTTCTCCCTCCACTGAAGTACAAGAGAATTTTCTAATATCTACCGTAAAGATATGCTAGCGCTTCTGGAGGCAAAACTGACAAAATGTGTGGGCTCCCTATAACTGAGTTCCTCTGAAGTTTTTGACTTTCTGATTTATCTACACTGAGTCTCCAGCAATTTGTTGATTATAGTTCAGGCTTTTCTACCCAGGCACTGGTTCCTATGGAGGTTTCTACTCCTGGCTTTCCACTACAATAAGTTGTGATTCTCTGTAGCTGCCTGTCTGTCTCTCCAATTTGGGGGACAGTGTTTGCCCTGTGACCTCACTTCTCTGACAAAACTAAGAAGAGCAGCTAATTATTTTTCCCCAGTTTGTTCAGCTTTTTACTTGTCAGGATTGTAGTACCTTACATGCTGAACTGAAAATTGGAAATCTTAGTACTTTTTAAAAAGATTAAAAAAAAATAAAAAACTTTTAACCATAGTAATCCTAGTAATATATCAATTTTTTTTCCAACTATGTATTAGGAAATACTGGTGACTAAAAATTCTGTGGTCATGGTGAGCTGCTTCTCAAAAAAGGTTTTTACAATGTCAAAATAAAATTTTTTAGAAGAAAGCACTGGTGAAATATCTTTTAAGGCTTATTGAATTAGGTGTGGGCTTACCATTGTTTCATAAATATATATATATGTATGTATATATGTATACATATGCATATATATATATACACACTCTTTTCTCTCTTTAATATCCCTAAAATTTTATTCATATATGTTCTACAGTTACAGAACAAATTGAGGTGAAAACAGAATTAGCATATTAAGTATGTGTTTATAATAATTTTGTCAATGGGTATGTTGACAGGGAGATCTGTGGTCTTTTGAAATCATTACTACCTACTATCCTACTATTAAGAAATGATATACACTGTTTTTATTAGAATGGGTAAAATATTTATATTTCAATGTATCTATCTACCCTCAGTCAATATTTTGTTAAATGAGGTCCTGAAGAAGTCTCAAGATTTTTCCTAATTCGTATTAATCTATGTTTAATTGTAATCCTATTTATACATCAGTTTGTTAAGAGTTCTCCTAAGGATATTGGCCTGATTTCAAAAACATTTTAATTTACCATGTAATTAATAACTGAATAAATGAATTTTGCATTGGTGAGGATATAGAGAAAAGGGAACTGTTGATGGGACTGTAAATTAATACAGCCACTATGGAAAACAATTTGGAGGTTCCTCAAAAAATTAAAAATAGAACTACCATACTAATCAGCAACTCCACTTCTGGGTGTTTATCCAAAGAAGACAAAAACACTAATTCGAAATGACAAATGCATCCCTATCAGGATTATTTACAATAGCCAGGATATGGAAGCAACCTAAGTGTCCATCAATAGATAAATGGATAAAGAAGTGGTACAATTACACAATGGAATATTACTTGGCCATAAGAAAGAATGAAATCTTGCACATTTGTGACAACATGGACGGACCTAGAGGATATTATGCTAAGTGAAATAAATCAGACAGAGAAGACAAATACCACTTACATGTGAAATCTAAAAAACAAAATGAACAAACAAAACAGAAACGAACTCACAGGTACAGAGAACAAACTGATGACTGCCAGATTGGGGGAGCCGGGGGTTGTCGAGGGGATGGGTGAAAAGGTAAAAGGATTGAGAAGTACAAATTGGCAGTTATAAAAATAGTCATGGGGATGTAAAGTACAGCATAAGGAATACAGTCAACAATATTGCAATAACTATGCATGGTGTCAGATGGGTACTAAACTTATCAGGGTGATCACTTCATAAGGTACATAAATGTCTAACATTATGTTGTACATCTGAAACTAATATAATATTGTACGTCAACTACAATTGAAAAAAATTTTTTTTTAAATAATTAAAGTTTGGCTTATAGAAATATGACCAAAGTAACTTTGCTCTCTGCTCTGTCAGAAAAGCAGTATCATTGTATAACAAGATAGTAGTAGCAGAGGCAACTTACAAAAAAAATCCCTGCTAATTGTCCCTATCAATTCCATTCCCCAAAATATGTCATTTATTAGAACACTTCCAATGAATACTTTTTCCCTCCCTAAAACATCTTCTTTTAAGTTGGGCAAAGAATCAGTAAGTTTCACCTCTTAAGGCCACTAATATTATGAGAACTATTATAGAAAATATAAAGAGAATCTATAAGAAACCCTAAATTTAACCTTCATAGTTCTGAAATGTTTACACAGGCATTCAAATGTAATACTATTTTTGTCCTTGAAAGGAAATAACAAGATCACTTACAAAATGCAATAAAACAAATATTTAATATTTGTGATATGCTACAAGTAGTCACACATAATATATATCTAACTATGCTGGATTTGAAGTTTAATGAAATTTCAGAAAATGTTATCTTGTCTAAGTCCTTCATTTTATAGATGAGGACATGTGCAGTACGCGTCCTACCCAACATCACATGGAAAGTCAAAGATTTCATTTAAAGTCAACCATTCCTTTCTGCAGTACAAAATGTGTACGAATCCTGTTTGGCCTCTCTGAGAAATGCATGCTATGGGCATGTGATAGAGATGATAAGCCTTGGAAGAAATTTAGAAAACAGACTCCATAACAGGTAAAGACAAGCATATGAAAATAAATAATGCAATCTGGAGGAAAGAGCCCAGTCTATTTCTGTAGGTCTATTCCCAGGTATAAATGCTACCCTACCCGTGTCAACATCCCAGGTACCACAATGTACTTTCAACATTGTAAATAGGCAGATATAACTAACTCTGGCAGCAAGGACCAGAATCCTTTATCAAGGAGCAGCTGTAGATCAAGAGTTGCATCTTGGTAGCACTATTATAGAATTTAAAGATTTCAGAAGATGCTTCGCTAAGTTATATTGTATATTAGAATTTTTTTTGATCTGATTTTAAAAATTCTTATCTTCCTGCTATTTTTTATTTTAAAGAATAGAAGATCGGCGAGGGACTGCTTGGCTTTTTAAATCTAGTTATGGTTACATATTATGTTCATAAAAGATATTTAAACTCATAAATCAATTCTTTGTTTTCAGAAAGTTCTCTATAGTTGGGAAAAAAGTAAAGAAAGAAATACTCTATCAATCTGTATTTCACTTTAATAGTATCAAGTAGAGTATTATCACTATGGGTTTTTTATGCTACTAAATCTTTGGCATGAGAATTCTCTAAAAGTATTGGTCTACAGTCAACAAACATTGATTGTGAGCTTACAATGTTCCAGCACTGGGAATAAAACTTTGAACAAAACAGAACTAGAACCCCCATCATGAAGCTTACAAATCAAACCCGAATTCTGCTGGATTTTGAGCCTTCAATAATAAAAATAATAATAGCAGCAAGAAAAATGCATTCAAAACACTACAGAATTATTGTAGCCACTTTAAAAATAAAGAAGGTATTTAAAAACTGATGGAAAACTTGCATATGAAGAATTATCTACTTATGAAGATTTTTCACTATGAAATAAATGCCAAGGACACTCAGACTCAGAACTAAGGAACGAGCTGAACAATAGTATTTCATGATAATAGGAGATACTAAGAGATAGTAGAAATGGTGCTCTTTCTCCTAGCCTAAAAGGAAGGTGGTAGCCACACAACTGAAAGAAAGGATGCAGAATGAAAACCACAAGAAGTGCTCATCTTTGAGGAGGCTTCAGTTCCAGAATACTATTTATAAACCACTGTTAAAACTTAAAGTAGTTTTGCAAATCATGTTTATATTTTGAAATAGCCACAAAAGTCTTTTAAACACACAATGTAACTGAAATACTATCCAATTATAATAACACCAGAAAGAAGTATAGTTGCCAGTATGTATAATATTTTAGCTACAAATGTTTCCCTGGCCCTGGAAGCTCCTGGGAGATTGTCTCAGCTATGCCACATGGATATAAAAGCTTAATTTTACCTATGTGTGCTCAATAGATATTTTATCTATCTTTAATTTCAGATAGGGTGAAATAAGGAAAGAGAACAGAACACTGGGTAGTTTTAAAGAGAAAAGCAGTTAAAATAACATTATATCATTGCCATCTATTTTCTTGACCATTTTCATTCACCCATACATTCACCAAATATTTACCGAGTGCCTACCATGAGCCAGCCACTGTTTTATGTGCTGAAGCTACACCAATGATCCAGACAATGCCTTGTTCTCGTAGAACTCCAACTACTGCGGGGAGCAGACAATAAACAATTTTTTTAAAGCTTAAAGAAAACAAATACTCTGCCAAGTGATAATAAACCTTATGAAAGAAAACAAGGCAAAGTAAAGAGCAGCAGTTGTGTTAGAATGGTTATGGAATGTGTCTCTGAGAACAACACTTGAGGAGAGATCAAGAGGAAAGGAAGAAATGACATGTGGATAGCTGAAGGAAGAGTGTTCCAGGAAGAAGGAACAGCACGTGAGAAATCCTGGAAGAAAGAGGATGCTCATCTTCTTGCCGGGATAGCAAGAAAGCCATGGAGATTTGAGTGAGGGAGAACAGTGGCCAGAAATGGAATCAGAAATGTAAACGGTGGCCAAATCACCTTACACTTTGTAGGCCATGGAAGAGACTTTGGCTTTCACTCTGAATGAAACAGGGATCCATCAATGGTTGTAAGTAGAGGAGAAGCATGATCTGACTTTATTGATCTAAATTTTAAATGATCACTTGAATTTCTGAGTTTGGATAGAAGACCATGGCAAAGGGAAGGAGGGAGAACAAAGCCAGGAGCAGGGAGACTCAGTAGCGGGCTACTGCAGTAATCAAAGTGAGATATGATAGTGGCTTCGAAGAGTTTGGAAATGCTAGAACAGTAAAAAATGGGAAGATTCTGGACATATTTCAAAGATAGAGTGAACAGATTTTGTTGAAGGATTGGATATTCCTTGTCTATCTGTTGTTCCTAGTGTTCCTTTCATTCCTTGAAGTTAGAGAAGTGAGGCTCTCAGAAAAGATTATGTCCCTGTGGATTTTGCATTTATTTTTAGAGATGACTGAGCTGTGCAAAATGAAATTTAAGTTTCGTTTCTTTTCCTTACTTTCTAGAACCTGTTACTGAGCAGCAATATAGGAAAACAATATGAAGATAAGCAAAGTATCATCAGAGGTCTAAAAATTAGATAGTCAACCTTAGATCTGCATAGGATGAACCCCTACTGTTAGGACTAATAAGCAAAATCTATGCCTGGGGAATTTATACTGATGCATGATGGAGGAATAGTGAGGGCTTAGTAAATAACAATACACACCAAGTTTTGAAGATGAGTCAGTAATGGACTCTAGCTCTATATTATTATTTTTAAAGGGAGTATAAAGTACCAGTGAAACTATATGTACATTATCTATGTACATATATAAAGTATGCACATACATTTTTAAAGATTGGTTAATTTGTTTCTTGGAGATAGTTAAGATAAAATTTAACTCTTTCTTTGCTTCTTTGCTTCTCGAATTTTTCTATAAAATTTAATGTGTTCCATAGAATTTGAGCTGAAAAACAGGCTGCCATCAAAAATAATCAAAGGATAAAAAAATTTTGAGAACTTAAAAAATTGTTAACTTTAAAAGATCAAGAGAGCTGGAAAAATAAAGTAGAGAGAAAATAGATGGAAAATATGAGGGGGAATTTAATAAACAAGAAAAATAAACTGAGGAGGTCTAATGTACAGTTAATAGGAGTTCCCTAAAGATAGAGAAGAAAGAAATAGAGGGAGAGAAACAATCAAAGGCTTAAGAGAAGAAAAAGTTCCTAAAGTAGAATAAAGATACTTGTTTCCAGATTGTACAGGATCATTTAATGCTGAAAGAGATACATTTTAAAAGAGCTATGGCTAGACACATTTGGACTTATATTTTCCTGTGAGCTTTTAATTTTCTGAATTTTAGAGCTGAAAAGATAAAGATACTAATAAGCATTTAAATAAGAAAAAAGTTATCTAAAGAATGGAATCAAATTTGTATCAGATGTCTCTTAAGCAAAACAGGATGAAACAGCACTGTACCAATGTCTCCCAAGTTCAGAGGGGAAATTACTTTGAATCCAGAGTCACATACACAATAATTTATTAATTAACTCTGTGGAATAATTTAAGACATTTTAGACATGCAAGGATTCAGTTTGCCACCTACACACTATTTCTGGAGGGAAAAAAACCTGGGGATATATGCCAGTAAAAAAAAAAAAAATCAAATACATAGAAAGAAATGGGACTAAAGTAACAGTAAACCGAAAAGGAAAATAATAAAAAGAAACTCTAATTCAAAATAGAAAGATTAGAGAACATAAAGAATATTGACTTTAAGAAGTATATTTTATTTACCAAGTAGTATAATTAAGAAATTAGAAAAATTATTGCGATATGATCAAAACACATTTCTTCTCCCAAGAACAAAGGAGATCAGAATTTTCAAGAAAAATTAAAAGTTTACAGGAAAAATCTAAGTCTAAATGTGAAAGAAACTAAAATGTGGCACAATTTTGAGGAATTAAAGAAATTTAAGAAAATGGAATCCATTTTACCTTAAAGTGTAAATATTAGTCTTGGAACATACCAAGATTTGGTGCCATGTGATCATTTTTTTCTTTTTCTTTCATGTTCAATCATAGTTCTTGGTATTACAGTGTGCTCTGTTTATTAGATCATAACATTGTAAATGCTGGGGTTCTTTTTTTCCAATTAGCACTGAGCAACAAAGCACAGGAGAAGTAGCTACAGATGCAGAATAGAATATTATAAATGTAACAATATAGATTAATTGTAGAGAATTCAGAAGTTGGCAGAAGGTGGGGGAAGAAAAGTAGACAGAAATGAGGAATACTAATTTTCGTATCTTACATCGTGAGAAGTCGGGAAGCTATGGTCTAACATTCGTAATTTTGAAATTTAAATGTGTTACTGTAGGAGAGAATAAAGACATACTTCTGATTGAATTAAATTGTTTGGTGGTGTTGTTATATATACTTGGAATTTTTGAAAAGTCATTGTACAATCTGACCAATCAATCATACGTCCCCATTTTGGGTTATTTCCTTGATGACAGTTCAGACTTAAAATGATACTCAAGAATGTTTCCAACCTATATATGATGACAATGTATCAGTAAGTATGTATGTATATGTGTATGTTGAGGATCTGCTATGCATTTGGCTGCATGCTAATTACTGTGGGAAATTCAACACACACATACACAAGATGTGATCCTGGCTCTCAACGAAATTTCAATCTTGATGAAAGAAGACAGTTGCTGACACATAAATAGCTGATATATTTTAAACTGTTAACTAATTGGGAGACACTCCAAAACATCTTTAACATGGGCCCCAAATCCCATGACACCACCATGTAAGGAATTTTCATTCTCATGGGAAGCTCCTGGGATGAGCACAACAAGACTATCATCTATCTTTAAGCAGGGCATGCCAAAGTATCTGTTCCTGTTCCTAAAAATGGGATATGAAACACAGTAAGAACAGTAACATCTATAATCCTTAGTAGTTTTTAAACCATGCATGCTATTTTATATTTCTATAGACAAGCTTGTATCCTCCCAGTGTACCTAATAAAGATAGTAAAGGATGACTATGAATAGATAAAACTATGGGCTCATAGTTTGTATCCTAATTGAAACCATACAAGAGATGGAAATAATCTTTTATGTCTTCCCCCTGGGGGCACTTTTCAGAGATTATGCTGTTAGACCTCTGTAATCTTGGTCAGGCCCCAATGTTGAGAGAACTATGCCAGCTCTAGTACCTAGGGCCATTCAGGCAATTGAGGTATCATATCTTTGAGCAAAGGGCTAGAAGCATCCTGGGAAACTCCTCACACAACCAGTCTGTGAATCCTAGAATTTCCATTCTTTCCTATGAATCTGGATACTCCACAAGGACAAGGACGACAGTGCTCTTCTTTCCTAATACAGAGATGCTCAACATAGGCTTGAGGAAGGAACAAATATTTATTCAATCATTGCAATTTTGCCAAGTAATACACTGGATGTTTTACTCATGTTAAGTCATCTGACCATCTCAGGAGCATGTGAGATAAGTTTTACTAGCTGTTCCAATTTTACAGATGGAGCAGCAGATTCAGAGAGGTTAAAGCTACTACGCTGAGTAAAAACTACACAGCTTATAAGAGGCAAAGTCAAGAATTCAAAACTAGATCTTCCTAACTCCAAAGACCAGATGGTTTGATGGCATCCAGCAGTTTAGGAGTTGATTTTGATCTTTTAGAAATAAGGAGGCAATGTAGATTCCATTTGGGTAAAAATATGGTGAAAAACAGAAATAACTGGAAGTCGATGGGAAAGAAAGGTCAAACACGTGAGAACACCATGGGGGGAAGAAATTACAGTTACAACAGAATGAAGTGAAAAAAGGATAGTGCGAGGGAAGCAGAAATGGAAAGAGGCAACGCAAATTAACACGGTAAAACATTCTATAGGGTGTAGTGGAAAATTTGCAAATAGGGAGATGTCAAAGATAATTTAAAATGTATAGGGAAGTTATTTAACCCTATATCCTAGTTTCTTCCTCAGTAAAATGGGAGTCATAAAAGCACTAACAAAAATAGAGGTGATGTGCGAATTAAGTAAAACAGTCTCTGGAAAGTGCCTAGCATGCTACTTAACGCAATGTAAGAACTTATTCAATATTGGCTATTATTAGAATAATATTATCTTACTATGCAGCTTGAG
>NW_006441953.1:3934225-3948156 GCF_000325575.1 Pteropus alecto | reverse complement strand
TTCCCTTCCCAGGACTCCATTCTCTCATTTGTAAATACAACAGATAGTCTGTAAAGTCTTTTTCAGCCAGTAGCAGTCTATGTGTGATAATGAACTACATTTTTGTAAATCTGATGAATAATTTATTGAAATATTGAAGTAAAGGTGGTGGGAAACCAGGTGGCAATATTTTACAAGTAGTTGGGAACATCTCTAGTTTACATTGCTAATCTAAAATATAACAACATACTCAAACACAAACATTCATGCACACAGAATTAAATCCACAGTCCAAAAATATTAAAAGTTCAAAGATAGATAAAGAATTTTTTGATAGTTTTTTTTTGATAATTTGTAACAAATAGGAAACAGAGCTTGAAACATCTTTTAAATGTTCATAATTTGTAGAGCATTTATTCATTGAAAACTCTTCATAGTCTCATTTTTTACATGTTTTCCCCTTATTGTTGTAGGTACTTTTTTGTGTTAAACATATTTGCTGATATTCAGTTGAATATCACTACTTTATTATTATAAAAATTCCAAAATTAGCAGTCACCTTTTCTTTTCCTTTATCAGGATTCTACCAGATAAGGAGCCGCCCTCTACACCATCCCCATATTGCTGCAGACATAGGCTCTTAAACAGATTATAATGTTAAGAAAAGTAGTTCTATACATATTTTGTGATTTTGGAAAGCATTTCTATATGCAATAGGAAAGACATACTTTCAAAAATAAAACAAATAATGGGTGAGAAACAATTTCAAAACAAGAAAAAATGGCAGCTCTCATTCCAATTGTCTGTTTCCATCCAGATATGTAGTAATATTATTTGAGAGGGTAAGTTGCCATAACTTCTAAAAGAGTCTGAGTCAGCTTGGTTATGAAAGACAGTGACACTCTTAAGAGCTTCATCACCTCCAGCCTTCGGAAACTAAAGCACTTACTCATTTGCCCTAGTTAAAAGCTACTATTTTAAGTTCAAAGTAAAAAACTCTTTTGGGGTGGTAATGGTAGTTTAAAACAATGTGGGGGATCACGGGGAAGCCTCCTTTAAGCATCCACAATGTCACCCTCGCCCCCACTCCGTCAAGTTTTACTACAATCAGTGCTTCCTTATTCTGTATCGGTATTCATGATCCAGGTCATTAAATATTTTGAGATACAGACCACTCCTTCTGCCCCCACGGTTACATCACTGGTGTTCAGAATCCTGGAACAGTGTGTGTAAATATTAAAGCCATGTGTGCTTGACCACATGAGAGGGCATCAGGATGATCTGGAACTCCTATGCAAGAAAGAACACCAGTGGCGACAGTCTTAACATCACCAAGCCAACCGTTTGCTTTAATGTGTGAGCTCCTATGTGATTCCTCCGCTGTCTTCCAAAAGGGCTGTATAAAGGCAGTTTGTACAAAAGATCTTAAGGATTTTGTGCAACTTCATGATATTTAGAAAAATACATGACATTCATATTTTTTCATTTTATATTCATAGACAGAGACTTTTACTGTGGTTCGTTTAACCATTTCTATCAAGAGGACTAAACTCATGTATCAAAAGTCCAAAACAGGTGTGAGTGAAAACATGTGTGCATGTGCGCACACATACAAATACACACACACACACATACACTCTGGTTATGGAAAAGAGATAATCAGCCTAAATTTCCACATTGCTTTTTGGTATGTATATTTCACATTCAATCTACCATTTTGATATTTTATAATACAGAAACACCTGCAACTAAGTCTCGTCTTTATGAAGATAGCCCAACCATTGAATAAATCAATTTTTACTGCAGGCTTGCCACTTTAATGAAACTATAGTCAAATAAAAGTTATATTTAAATCCCTTTCTGAGCAGAAATGCACTAACCTATAGCCTTTATGAAATTCTGAATACTTTCAGATTATAACCATATATGATTTACTGTTCAACAAAGGTGTAAGAAAAGAAGAAAATATTAATGTTCCAACACAGGATAAGATGATTCTTGTGAAAGCCTAAGAGTGTTCAGACATGGCACTGCTCTTAGTGGGAAAGTATACCCATAAGTAATTTCATGCAAACTTGGACTATTTGGGCCTGAAGTGATTGAGATAAATATGTCATCTTCAGGCCAAAACAATAAAAAGCAAGCAAATAAAACAAAGAAATGAAAAGACTCTTTTAAAGCTTATAATCTATGTTTACCATGTCTTAATTTGATGCATTAGAAATGTACAGTATCTTATAACTGACAAACACTAAATAAGTTATATCTTTTCAAATCCAGAACAAACTTTTATTCAGCAACAGAGATGAAAAACATCCATCCTTAGATTTAATTGTGTTGGTTAAATGAATCACTCTTTTGGTAATTTCTTTCAAATGAGAACAAATTCAGATGTTAAACAGCTAAATTTATTTAAATAAATTTAATAACTAAAAGTGACTTCTAAGCCTCATATGTAAATAATATATTTGGACAGATAATTTTTAACTATTACAGATCTAAACTTCTCTTATACAAAATGTTACTTAAAACAGATTTGTTGCTTGGTTTAACCCCAAATCTTGATATGGAATTAAAAATGGAGGAGGGTTGAAAAAGGTGTGGTAATGAACTGAAAAGGGAGGAGAGGGGGAGGTAGAAGGAGTGGGTATATGGTGAGAGGTGGAAGATGATGAAATCGTTTTCTTGAGTGTTTCGTGGTCAGAGTGTCTAGTTCAGTAAGTCCAAGTAAGAATTTGCTCGCATCTGACTAATGCTTACAACTAGAAAAATGCCCTTTGTAAAAGAGACATTGTGAGACTATGCAGCAGGCATGTGCACTTCAGGCACAGTGGCACCGTAACCGACAACCCAGAACCAAGGCACAATCTGCCCATATTTTCTAAAATCACACACAAAAAATTGGCATAATTGGTTATGTTTGCTGCAGGAGAAGAAAAAGAAAAAAGAAAAAAAGATTGCCCTGTATTAAGGCACAGCCTTTGAGGCTTTGGTAGAAAAACTGCTTACTGGGTGAGTGAATCCTGACCCAGACACCTTGATCTTTGGTTCATAACCCTGTCACAGCCAGACAAGGGCTCCCTCCTGGACTATGAATTAAACTGTGTGATTCCTCCATCCACAGACACACAAGCCCTGGACTCTCTCAGCTGTTACATAAGAGCCTCTGGAATCCTAGGATAGTGTTTGTAAATAGCACTACCATGCTCACGGCACCCACGTGTCAAATGTTGATATGACCACGTGTAATCGGAAGGCGAGTAAGCCTCAACGAGCTCAGAAGAGAAACCTCTCACTTCTTCGGCACTACAGATGAGCATATGCATGTCGACGAATTCTCTCTAAGGGTATTTATTTTTCTGTCCTTTGTTTTGACTTTTCTTACCCTGTCCACCCCTCAGAAAGAAAAAAAAAAAAATAGTGGGAAGAAGAACTAAATGAAATGACCACTGCATCTTTTTCTTTCTTTAAGTAGCTCCTGACTTGAGGACAGGATCAAAATTAACTGCCCTAACTAGAGTAAGTTCTATATTCTCAACGACATATTCTGAATGCACCTTCTACCTCTTCTCAACCCAAGATTTGTTTCAATTTGCTCATTTACTTCAATATGTACTGAAATGTTGAGGCAGGATTACACACCACTACATACACTAAGTTTGCAAAGTGGCAATTTACAGCCAAATAAACTTCCATGATCCTTTCGGCATAAGTATCCAATGACTTTGGGTGAAGAGAAACAGAATTTAGTATATTACCTGTCTTCTTATTTTAAATTTACCCTTATCTACATTCACTTTATATTTTACAATAGATTTGTGAACAGGAAACAAACTTCATTTCTTAAGAAGGCTAAATTTTTACCGATAATAGAGAAAAGTAACAATGTAAACAATTAAGTTTTTTTCTCCCCTAAATGTGAAAAGTTTCCCATAACCTTTGGGATTATTTAAAGTATGACAAATTGTAACAATGCAAAAATAAAAATTAAAGCAAAACTGGCAGGAGGAAATCAAACTTGTGTTTTTAAAAATATCCTCACTTCAACAAAATCTCAAGAATGGTTTTTAAGTCATTTTAGAATGCTATGTCCTATATATCTCATACGCTTGATAAAATTGTTTTTAAATTATATATTAAATATTTGTCTATAAAAATGTCTATAAAATTTCCTACTTGAAATAAGAATCACATTGAAGAGTAAACAAGTTAAAATTTAAAATACGGAAAATTAGTTTCCAAAGTCAATAACCAAATGTCCTTTCCAACTTTGATTTTCAGTAGAAACACATAATCAAATCACAGCTATTAAAAAGGTAAGTCATTAGCAAAATGTCTACTAGCCTTGTTTTTGCCAATATGTTTTTCTCCAATTAACAATGGGCAGATATTCCAAAATTAAATACAACTTTCTCTTAATGTCAATTATAGATATTATACCTCTTATTATTATATTAAAATATTATATTTTTTCTCCTAAAATCTGAAAACCAGTCCATCCTTAGTATAAAAAATTTTTTTACAATTGTAATTATATTGATGTTCATACTGTGTTAAAAAAAACTCATTTAATAAAGTAGTACTTTGATTTTACAACATCACAGGTGACTGGACTGAAATATGGATTCAGTCTACAGAACAAAATTTAAAATACATGTTTTCCTGCTAAAATGTACCTGCTTCTCTTTTTACTAAAACAGGTAACTTATATGGTGAGTATTTTTGGTTTAGAAGATTTGTTCTTCCCTCATGTTTAAAAAGTATCCATTTATGGTATTCTTCCTTTCACCAGTTATGTTTGGTACATTGAAATATGAATGTAAATGAATTAATGTTTTAATAAGTGAATTCACTTTTAAAATGCTCGCTCTAATTTTATGAACTATCAGACACTTTATTTGCAGAAATAATTTCTTGTTCTGTTGTGAAGTATGCAGTAAAACAAACAAAAAGCTAATAATCATCTAAACTAATTAGAGGGTGTCTAAAAGTAATCCTTTTAATGAAAAAATCTTGAAAGGTTATAAAAGAGCAGAGAGAACTTTATAGCCAATGGCAAATATAAAAATTCTATAACTTCAAAGTAAGAGACTTCAAACAAAAGTGGAAAAAAGTTCTGAAAGAACAAACAGATTAAAAAATAAATTAATAGGAACAAAACAGTATGTTAGCAATGGAATCTGGGTGTGATATCATTGTATTATTGTCAGGTTCTGGTGCTTTACTTTAAAAGCAGCACAACCAATAATTATGGTTATTTTAATGGGTGCCCTTGTTTCTTAATGCAGACAGGGAAGAAAAAAAAAAGGAGGAATAACTCAGAGATAGACCATGTTATATGCGCTGGGTTCACTATCATTCTTTTAGCCTATTTTCTTCCATACTGTGAGACAGAGAATATACCAATTTAAGGAGACTATAGGAAAAACCCATCTTGAGAGTTGGGTTGAATAGTTCCCATTAAAGTATAACCTGGACATAGAAACTAGATTTAATATTCTATCAAGAAAATAAGTGACTTGGTAAGGCAGGTTTTAGCAATAGCTAATGAGACATGACAATAGTCATTAAAATTACCTTACTTTGCAGAATCCACAGAACAAGCTGTGACAAATCTCAAAATAATAAAAGTAGCAAATGAAAAATATCAACACTACGTATGGCATACCTTCATGGGAGATCTGCTGTGTCTGTACCTGACCACAGACAATTCGCTCTCTAGTGAAAGCAGTCCATCAGCAAAAATTCACAGCCCTGTGTTTTTCTTTTGAATAAAGTATGTCTTCTGTTGTAATTATTTATAAAAACCAAAGCTAAAAATATAAACAGCAAATCAAAATATCTTATTTTCTGTATTTCTAATTTGTTTGAAAAGGATTATAATTTTTGGAAGTACATTTAAAAAGCAGAGATGGCATACTACACTCAAACCACTGAACAATGTTTTGAATATTATGGAAATACCAGTATAAAAATCTACTGTCAGCTGAGGTCGTTTACGAAGTGTTAAGAGAAACAAGAAAGGAGTAAATACAAGTAGGCTGCTCATTTCTCCCATAAAGAGAACCAGACCTTTATTCTATCTTATTGCTTTCCATAATGATCAGTCAACTTCTTGATGGGTTAAAGGTTTTAACATGAGGGCCTAACTTGTGCCTGTTAGAAATACAAACCGAACTACAAGAAAGTACTACAATCATACTCTTAAAAAGGAGAATTCTGGGTCATTTCTATAGCTCTTCCTTCAAAAAGTAATGATCACAGCAATTATGTGAAGCCAAGACACTTCCTTATTGAGTACAAGAGCATGTATCCATTATTAAAGCCAAATGCTTCCTGATCATTGAATCTCCCTCACCCCAATTATCAATCATGGCCCCAAGCTATGAGATCCAAGCGGCGGCAATCCAACATTCTCATCGGAATAAGAAGGGAGATAAGTATTGTTCAACAAGAAGAATGTCTGGTATCTAGAATTACATAAAGTTAGAAATTCAAATAAACCAACCCCAAGTAATTCACTCTGCATGTCCAAAACTACAAGTCCTAATTTCATAGGGACAAGTCCTAGAAATCTGTACTCATTCATTTTACCATTAATAAATCTGGAAAAATTCTGTTGGTGTTTGTAAAGACTGTGGTAATGTGCCTGCTAAAATGTAAGTGCTTCTAAGTGATTCTCTTTTTTACTAAAAGAGAAGCCATCAACATTTTGACTCTTTTCCTCACTTTGTCTTGGCATCACAAACACTGTTGCAGAGCAATTTCTTTCTCAGCCCTATTTTATATCTATAGTGTACTACAATATTAGTACACAGAAATGGATTCTTTGTTTAATCCAATAAGACATTTTGTCATTTTAATTTTAAAAACCGATAGATGATAATAAGAGAAGTTATAAACAGTTAAAATCAAAATTTAGAAGCCTTCTCCAGTGCTCTTCCTCCAGTGCCCTTCTGTTTTCACTTAAACAAAAAATTTTTTTTAAAAAAGGATCATCTAGGATTTCCTCTCATTTCTAGATTAAACTGCACATTTCACAGAAGTTTAATCAAGAATGGCAATTTTTATAGACATTCCTTTCAAAACTTGGGTTACAAGTGTTAAACTAATTGGAAAATGGCTAAGTAATGGAATACATTTGAGAAAGTTTCTTGCAATTATATATTAAGCCCTGTTCACCAAGTCATCTATCTAACCTATCACCTGTCAAGTGAATCATCTCCTAAAGTCCTAAAGGCTCTTCTTCACTACAGTGGTGAACTTTTGTGTAATTAAACATCCTTCTTCTCATCTATGAAAGAAAGGCAACTACACAGAACTCACTGGTGCCATATTTCTAGAAAGATATGCTTAGCCTCATACAACTCAAACGGTGCCTACATTTCTTTGCATAAGACATGAAAGCCAAATATCTTGTCAATGGTATGCATTTTTTAAATCTTTGAGATATGATTCACATACAATAAAATTCACTCTTTTCAAGTATATAATTCAATGTTTCTTTAGATTTGTGCAATCATTACTATCTAATTAGAGAACATTTTCATCATCCCTAAAACAAATCCCATATCAATGAGCAATCGGTTCCCCTTTCCCCTGCTCCAAGCCCCTAGCAATAACTAATCTAGCTCTGGTCTCTTTAAATTTGCTTATTCTGGACATTCCATATAAGTGGAATCATACCATATATGACCTTTTCTTTCTTACTTCTTTCAAGGTTCACCTATGTTGTAGCATGTATCAGTACTTCATTCCTTTTTATTGATGAATAATATTCCATTGTATGAATATACCACAGTTTATGCATTTATGAGTTGATGGACATTTGGGTCATTCCAATTTTTGACAATTATTAATAATACTGTTATAAATATCTGAATACAAGTTTTTGTATAGACAATTGTATGCATTTAAAGTCTCCTTTTATGACTTTTCCTAAGTAATCGACATTACAGCTACTCTTTTATTATTAATGGTAATGAGGCAGTATATATATAGCATAGTGTCTAAAAGACTGGGCTCCAAGGACAGGCTGCCTAAAATCAAATCTTCAAAGCCATTCACTGGCTGTATGAACTTGGGCAAGTCATTTAACCTTGCTGAGCTTCAGTTTCTCCACCAGAGATAAGGACAATAATAACACCTATCTCTAGAGTTGTGATAAGAATAAATGATATAACTTACCATATCATATAACATTAAAACAACTTAAAGTGTTTTGAACACAAAGGCCATTTTATGCAAAAAAATTTAAGTAAATAAAAACATATTTTGATGCACATTTTGATAAGGCATGGTAGCACAATCATGTGACCAATGAAGTAAATGTTAAACTTTTCTGTTTTCTGGAAAAAAGGTTTAAAAATATCTGAGCATGTGATAAAGTGGTATAGAACTAATATGCACATACACACATATATAAGTTAAACTGGGGAAATCTGAGTAAGACTGGTAGACTGTCAATGTCAATATCTTGGCTGTAATATTATACTACAGTTTTGCAAAATGTTGTCGCTGAGGAAAATTAGGTAGAATGTACATGCCCAATTTGCATTATTTCATATAACTGCATTGAGTCTATAAATATCTCAATAAAAATTTAATTTAAAAAATGTGATCCCAGAATTAATTTACCAAAAGTCATTAAGCTGTATGTTTACAATTGATTACTTTTATGAAACAACTGCCATAGCCTTTAGAAATTACATTTAAAGAAAAAGCGCCAACATTACTACCATCTTCACCATCGCCAAGACTTTTTATATTATTTTTCTCTTATGAGGGAGAATACAATACACATTTTCTAATTAAATGACATTATTTTTGTTAGTTCTACATCCTTCATTAAATCTTTTTTTCAGTTTTTATTGAGATGTAATTGACATAACATGGTATAAGTCTGAGGTGTACAATGTAGTGATTTGATATATGTATATATTGGGAAATGATTACTGCAATAAAGTTAGTAAATACATCCATCACTTCACAGTTACAATTTGTGTGTGTGTGTGTGTGTGTGTGTGCGTGATGAGAACTTTCAATATCTACGCTCTTAGCAAGTTTCAAATATGCAATATAGAACTATTAACTCTCGTCACCATGCTATACATGACATCCTAGAACTCATATATCTTACAACTGGAAGTTTATACCCTTTGATCTCATTTACACCACCACCCACTTTCCTCCTGTTCATTAAATCTTGATTGAGTAGAACACTGCTAGGATCTATTAGGGAATAAAAAGACATAGAAATCTGATTTAATATTCTATCAACAGATATAAATATAATTTGAAAGAAACTCTTATAGTATTTTCAGTGAAGCAACCAGTTTATGTCCTAAACTGTTGTTCCAAAACACTTCATCCCAATTTATTCACCTCTTAATTTAATTCTCAGATTATTTGGAGCTTGATTTCAAGTCAGTTTGAGTAACATCCCTTAGTAAGTATAAAATATTGAGTTCTTAAGACAGCAGGTAGGTATACATTATTACTAAATTTATTTTTACACAAAATATTGAAAATCCACCTACTATCTATTTCTACCTCTTGAAGCCTGGCACATTTAACTGCATTTCATGGCAAGTGGAGAATGCATAAATCAAAGCTGATAGAATTTACTATTTTCGAATGGACAACCAAAATCCATTTTATTGAGAAAAGATTATACATCTATCTTAAGTCAGTGATTTTCTGCACTGTACAATGCAGGATTAGAATAATGCTGAACATAAGTAGATACAATGAATTCTTTCTGACTTGCAGTTACAATGATTCAAGCGCTCACTTTACCCTCTCCCCTTCTGGAACTCTTCTACAATATACCAAATCAACAGATGTACTAGATAACCTCCTTAAATAATGTCACAGTATTCACTGAGCTTTGGCAGTGAGTCAGAATAGAAATTAGAGATCTAGACCAACTAAATACTGTATATTTGGCAAAATCATTTGTGGTTGTGTTCTTCAGCACAGTTTCCGAGATAACCACCAGTTCCACTTGGCAACCTGAGTCTCCCACAGTTATGTCTTTAATTGTAAAGTTGGCTTGTGAGATAATTTCCTGCTACTGGATTTCATGCCATTACTACTCTGAAGATTGGTGGCATAAGAGTTGAGAAAAATGTTATTTTGACAAACCAACACTGACAACTGGTCCAGAGTTTTAACCTGTTCTCATGATAGGAAACAATGATAGTAAAACAGTCTGTATGATTCTTTATAAAACAAAGATTCCCTCTAGTAGTATGAGATGGCTAGGTAAGACTATTAAATTCTATTAAGCAACAGCAGCAACAAGTGAACTTGTAATAGAAGCAATTAGAGCATAAAAAAGCAGATCTAATATTTCTAAGTACTACACATGCTAAAATGTCAAACATCTAGCTTTTGGAGACATTTTATTTCAAGGTAATTTCATAAGAACTTATAAGAATTCACCAATTTGGATTTGGGGCAGGTCAGAAAATAAGAGTTTCTGCCTAGGTGTGTCTGTGAATCATAAGACAGGCTTTTTAATGAGGTCAGCAAGTAAGGAAATACATTTCAATAGTGACATTTGGCTTACAACATTGTGTATGGGTGGGGCCTTGAAGGAATTGATAGAGATATTCTAACTTCAGCAAGTGAAACCAAAACATTAACTGCAGTTTTTATTACCTAATACAAGTCCATTGCCCAAACAGGACTTTGGAAGTCTGTCATAACAACTTCTAGGCAGGTGTATTTCACTTGTTCTGGAGCTGATGCTGACCTGCCAGTGCCTAGTCCATGTGCCACTGCATCAAAATTGCATCAATCCCTCTGTTTCCTGGCATGGCCCAGCACAATGCCAGATCTAATTTGAGCATTAAGAAAAAAAGAAAAAAAGCTTAGTAAATGTGTGAATTTAAAGAAAGCAAGGGAGTTCTCTCATTGCAAGTTAATTTCTCATTAACCATTAGTTCAATAAGAAAATAAGTGAAACAATACTGCAGTTTAAGAAAAACACTTGTCTTTGTCCACTTTGACTCCCCTAAAATTCAATTACCCAAGACAGTCCTATCTATAAAAATTTTTGGAGCACCCAGGTGGTATTGACTCTCACAAATATCATAAATAAAAAACTGAGTTTATGTCTTTTATTATAAACTATCCCATACTGATTCAAATGATTCTTCTTTTCTAATAAAGAAGAAAGTAGCACTCTTATTCAGATTGGTGAATAATACTCCCATCCCCTCCTTATAATCACTGAAGCCCTCATACAGCACTATAATTAGCAGCTATTTTTAGCATGCAAATAGGATGCATTAAATAACAAAATAGTCTAAATTTGATAGGAAAGAATAAGCCTTCATGGTCACAACCGGAATTATTAACCAGTGCACATATTCTTAGATATCAATGTGAGTGGAAAATAAATCTACTCTTAAACAGCTCGAAGATAGTACATACCATAACATTTAAAAAGTCCATAAAAAGTAGTTAGATACTAGTCTATTAGCAAAAAAAAAAAAAAAAAGTTTATTTTTCTAATTCTGAATTGCTGGAATAGTTAACCATTGTTCTCTCAGCAAATAGTAAGCATTTATGCTAAATTCCTAAGTGTTCTTTCTTTAATATTTTATGACAAATAACTAACCAAATGAGCTGTTTCTGTTCTGCAGAGATGAGTAATACTTCTCCCTTGTAATCATGTGAAATAACCACTAGTATCAATGATTAAAGTAAACTGCTTTCCCAGAGATCAACATAGAGTTACAAAGTGAACTACTGGGGACAAATGGTTTCAGAAATCTGATTTATGGAGTAGTGTTCGTTATTTTCTTTCTGTCCATCTTTTAATCATCTACATACCTTCTAAATTTAAGCTTGACTTTGCAACCCTTCACTTACTTTGCTTAATAACATTAAAAGATGAGTATTTATTGCACTGAAATTTATATTCTACTTCAAACCTGTTATGAAACACACATGTAAACATGTAAAAGAATATAAGTCCCCTCCAGTATTTCAACTTTCCATTAAAATGCAAATATAATGATTTCATTAGTCAGGCAACAATACCCACAGTCTTAAACCAGACAAAACCAATAACTTTTTTTCTGTACATCCCAACTTCTCCCTAAGATACAATCTTACTCTTATGTTGGATCATTTGTTAATGAATATTTTTGCCTTTGGACTTGCATTATCCTTGATTGGAAGGGGGAAGCTAAAATATGTGATTTGAGATTTTAAATTCATAGATGTACCCTACTCCCTAGACAGGCAAATATAAAAATATTTCACTAAAGTTAAGCAAATAGTTGGAAAATAACCCTTCTTTCAGTTCCTAAACACTGGATGAAGTGTGTGTGTGGGGGGGGGGGGGGAGTCACTCAATGCAATTAAAAGTATGTCATGAAGGCAATAGTCAGCAAATAACATTGTATTTTATATTCAACCTTCCGTGGAGTCTACCCAGGCCATACTTAATTTTGTCATAGGTAGAAAACTCTCCATGGAAACTCTGCTAGCTTAATAATACTATACAAGCAGCCCCAGTAAAAAGATTCAAGATTCAAGTGTGTGTATGGAGAGAGAGACAGAGAGACAGAGAGAGCATCATAGGCATGTGTATATAAGAAAAAAACAATATATATAAGGTTTGGAACTATATAGGAGTGTGTGTGTGTGTGTGTGTGTGTGTGTGTGTGTAAGAGGAGGAGGAGATGGAGGAGGTGGAGGAAGAAAAGAGACACAGAGAAAGGCAGAGAGATAAAAGACCCAAGAAAAGAGAACAGCCAAGAGAGAAAGAAATTTGGACGGGACTGTTAGAAAAATGCTCTTTACTTCTCTGCTTCTTTGCTGGGATTGGGTTTCATTTCTTTCGGCGCCCCTGACCTTGCAGTCTTCCAACTCTCCACGCTCCCCCTCCCCGCCCCCTCCCCCGGCCTGCGCCTGCCTTTGTGTCTGCCTGTCACTTACCGGGGAGCCCAACGAAGCGGATTCGGGAGAAGCACAAAGCCAGGATACAGATTTGCCCACAAATTCTCTTACACACATTCCCCAGGCTGCAAGGCACAGCCCATCGCAGAGCTGATGTACCTTGAGAGAGTGGGTTCTGGTCTTGTTTGGGGGACCAGAGAAACTATTCTTTCCTCTCTCACTCGGCAGCACTAACAAAACGTGCGGACTCAAGGAAAAAACAAAACCTCACTTAGTGTACTCCAGTTCCACTCCCGGTGACATTCGCTCGGTACGCCCCCCAAAAAGGGGACAGGGGGACAGAAGGGGCGGACGCTAATCCAGAGGCAGAGCCAGATCCAGACCGACAGCACATAAAAGGGTCGAAAACCCCCCGTCACTGTTCTTTCCGGGGTGGGTTAGGATAGACCAGAGACTCGTCTGACTTAGAAGGGGAGTGGGAGGATTAGAGGGAAATGTAGTGCCCCCCAAAGCTGAACTATTTTAGAAAGGAAAGCAAAGAAAAATCACTTTCCTGGCGATAAAAGGCCGGGAAACCGGCTGGTCGGAGTCACAAAGGTAAGTTTTCCGGGTCCGGAGGAAGAGAGAAGAGAACCCAGAACTATAGGTTTAAAGGGGGGAGGAGGGGGAATTAAAACTATATTTGTCAGCCATGTTGAAGAGGCTCCAGTAATTTGTGAAGCTTCCCTCTTCCCTCTTGATATTTGTGGGTGACACTGCAGGGTTTGCTCCCCCGTCCCTGGAAGCCCGAGAGAAAGCGAAGGGGAGAGGAAAGGGAGAGTTTCGCGGCAAAAGAGAAGCACTCTGACCTCGTTCTCGTCTCGCAGCCTTGCAGCAATCCAGCAGTTGCAGTCAGGTCTCCTTTCTAACAAATCCTAAAGGGCAGCCATCTTGCTTCCTTCTGCTTCTCTACGAAAGCAGCCTAGCCTCCGCATCAATATTCATAAGGCAGTTTGACGTCTGTTCTCATCACTCGGCGGGGCCGGCTTCTCGGG
>NW_006441953.1:3920972-3933836 GCF_000325575.1 Pteropus alecto | reverse complement strand
GCGTGGTGCAGGCGCGCAGGGGGCGGTGGCGTGGCCGCCTGGCACCAGGATGTGAGACCCCGGGTTAAGCTTTGAAACTTTTCGTTGGTACTGCACTCCGCCACCTCCTTCTAGGTATCTGCACACCCCGCCACCCCGCGCGCACCCACCTCCGCCCCGCACCCTCGCACTAGCTCTTGCTCCCACCTCGTTGCAGGCATCCCCGCACACGCCCCGCGCGCACCCACCTCCTCCCGCAAAGGCCCGCACCCCTATCCCCTGGCAGGTTCCCCCGCCCCGCCCCAGCTTTGGCATCCTCTCTACCCTGTCACTTTAATCTTGCCGAGCAGAAGCACTCCCCTGTTCGCTGAGGGCATGCCCTTAGTGCATTAGGGGCCTGTAGTTTTAAAGACACGACAAATTAGGAGACTGACCGAGTCCCGCTTCTCTCCGCGGTGGCCCACCTTCTGTTTACTTTGGGCACGTGCGCTGGGAACCAGAGGGATCTTCACAGACCCAACGAAGTGCTCACCAGTGACGCGACTTTTCGCTAAATTCGGTTGTAAGAAATAAGCTTGCACCCTCAAATGCTTGACTTTTCTCCCGTCTGAGCCGCTATTGTGGCGGGGGGCGGGGGGAGGGGGTTCCACCCGTATAATTAAGTAACGAAGAAATCGACCCATTAAGAACGACATTCCCAAAGACGGACTCTCGATTTTCCGTGACATTCGGGACTCTACAGCTACGCCCGTCCTTTGACAGGAGTTTTTCTTTTCTATCGCCAACTAGTTTTACTTCGCTTTTTTGATAGTCTTTTTTTCCTAATCATATATATTTTTTTACTCGAAGATGAGATAAAAAACAAAGCCTATATGAATCATTATGTCGGATAGTAGTTTTTGAGATTTACCCTCTGTCTTTAAGTTCTTAGGTTACCGACATTGAAATGTTAATAGATATTTGGGGTACATCTTTCATGCATGGGATCGCTGCATTGTGATGACAATACTCTTAAGTCAACAGAAGTTATTTTGTGTATCCCACTGTTTTGTGTCTGTAATTTCTTTAGAAGTAAAGTGTTTTGCTAATTTTGTGAAATTGGAATATTTCTTCTTTGAAAAGGTTTAAAAAGGGACCTCTTTCTATGTAACACATTGTTGCTAAGATGAATGCTTAAAGTGCATTCTAATGAAACATTGTTTATTCCATTTGGAGACAAAGTTGACTCAGATTTCTGATTTTGCACAATCTAAGTAAAATCGTTCATTTTCCCCTAAGCATTTCATTCTGTGAAAATGAATTTGTCTTTTCTAATGGTACACTAATGTATCACCAAAAGTTTTGGCAATTGTTAATGAATTTTAAACTAGGAGGTTCCTTGGATTTGCTTTTCAAGTTCAAAAAGTAAAGTTGCCGAAGACCATGGCATATATTTATGTAGTGTACATTAGAGCAGAATTGTTGAAAGCATGGGTTTTGGAGCCCAACAGACCTAAGTGAATCTTGGCTCTATCTTTTACGAAAGTGTGACCTTGAGCATTGTACTTACCTCTGTATGTATCAGCTCTCTTATTTGCTAAGCACCTTCTAAAACGATAGGGCGTTGCAAAGATTAAATAAAACACTAGGTAAGTGCCCGAGTAGTTATTACTATTACTAATCATAAAACATCTACTTCCAGGAGTTTTGGCTAGAAACACATAATCTTACATTGAACAACATGTGGCAAACATTGTATTCACACATGTCTCATAAACATCTGTATATACCTTTAGTTACTTATATGGTAATTGTAAAAATAATCTTTAAGATCATCTCTTTATTTCATCTTTCAAATCTCTCTCTGTTATAACAGGTGGTTCTTGTCTATCTGGAATCATACTTGGCTTGCAGTTGGTTTTGCAACAGGCCCTAAACTTTTCCTTGCCAACTTCTTTCTCTGCACCCCCACCACACCCTTAACCACCATGACATTTGTTAATTTAAGAGAAAATACATTACTCCTCTTGGCTAATGTGACTTTTCAGCAGCAAAAGGAGTAAGATTCTTAAGGTTTCCAAGTATAAAATGTTTAGAGAGACTTTATATTGTTAATTAAAAAGAACTCTTAGTTGCTATTTCTGGGAAATTAAAGATATGATGCACATAATCAGTTGTTTACTGGACATGAGTGCACATTTGTATGGGTAATTCAGAGGCAGCTTTTATTAATTGTGTGCATTCTTCAGATTCTTCCTATAGGTGTGGATAATCTATTTTTAAAAGATAATTTGCTGTCTTAACAACAGTCAATTGTTATCAAATTCCTTACCATTTTTTTCCCTCAAACTAGAAATAGCACTGCTTCCACACAGAGAAATCCTTGCTTCTTTAACAAAGAAAAAGGACTAATAGAACAAGTTCCACGACATGCTATTCTGTGTTAGAAAATTGACTTGATTGGCCTGGGCACCTGCTGTCTAACTCAGTTGCTCAGTCTCTAAGCCTCTTAGGGTGGAGGCAGCTTCCTGTCTGTTCTATCCATTAAAGAGCTGACAACAGCAGCTTGCTTTACAATGCAAATTTCTTATACTAACAACAACAACAACAAAAAAAGGTAATTCTTAATTTCCTTCCCACCTGCAGAATAGGAAATTTTAAGGACTTGATTTTGTCTTTAACAAAGAAATAGTCGTGATACATACTTCTTTGAAATAATTATAGTGGTTTAACAAAAGCATTAAATCATACCCTGTTGTTTCCCATCTCTGAAAACATATTTCTGAAGTATGACATGATAAAGATTCTCTGCATGCTTAAAAGACAATTGACCTTCAAACAGCACAGCAGACATTGCTGTGAAGGGGCTTTCTTGTTGCCTTTTGTCTGGTGACATTACTGCACACCATATGAAGTTACATATTTAACATAGGTAGAATGCTAATTTAAAAAATCTCTAATAGATGAAACATTTAGACATAACATTTTAACTTATTGATATAAATAATTACTAATAAAAACCATTACTGTCTAAAGCCAGGGGTCATAATATTATGAGGGTCTTGATAGAATATGATTTCTACTTACTTTTCTCTGACCTTTTTGCATATTGTTAATTTCTCTTTCTGTAATTTGGAAGTTTTAAAGAAAGAGATACAAATGTTATAATTCTAATTTACTTAAATCAGGAGCTATCCAATGTGTGTATTGGTTTGATGGGGGCAAAACGAAAGTCCGATGAAATGCAAAAGTCTAATCCAGTTAAAATATAGCCAAAAGCATTATAAAAATAATATTAGGATCAAACATCATGGAACAAACATCATGCAAATGTCTCCAGAAGTATTGTAAATATGTTGCTGATATCAATCTCTTTTCTTCTCATAAATTCTGACTTCACTATTTAGTAACTACTCTTATTCTCATCCAAATTTGGTAACTCAAATAATATCCCACTTTCTTTTGAGAGAATAATGTTTCAACTTTAATGACAAACTTTAATAATGAATAAATTTTAACTATTAGCAATTACCTCAGCACCATTTACATTTATATAGGATTTTATAGTTTTTAAATATTTTGTACACTATTATGTTTTTATGGTAATGTGTATACTATTACGCCTAATATTGAAAATCTTATGCCATATTCAAGATGGCATTTAATTTAATTTCCATCTAAAAAATATGAAAAATGAGGTTAAGTGACTTCCTCAAGGTCATATAAACTGTTAAGAGAAGAGCACCTCTCAAATGTATGTTTTGTGATTTTAAGATCAGGCCATTTTTTTATAACAAAACTATCCTCATAAATTTCCCTGCTCATCTTTCTTTAAATTTTTCTCACCATTATTAGTATGACTGATATAGAAATCTTCCCTTAAAAACTCAGAATAATTTTTCATTATTCTTTGTTATGAATAAATAAAAACAACTAAGCATCTATATTAACTTATTCTTAGTACTCCAAAGGTAATACTATTTGTTAAATACAGGCTATGCACAGAGCATTGGGATAATAGTTTTACCTCCTTTTCCCCTTTAAATTTAATGCTTATTACAACCAAATAATGTAGGTGATATCTTTTTGAGAATTAAGGGTTGAGTAAGTTGGTGGAATTAAAGAGCTGGAACCAAGGCCTAAATTTAGGATTGTCTGATTCTAAAGCTCCTATCCATGCAAGTACACTGTGCTAGCTCCCCAGTTTGGCAGATATACAAATCTATGTGTACACCATGATAAGTTTTTCACGTAATTAGTTTCTGGTTTGTTTGTTTGGGTTTTGTTTTTAGCAATAACCTCAGTGTTCATCTCTTCCTCACATAATGCAAAAGCAAAAGCAAAACAAAAACCTGTCTAAATCTCAAATTGATTTTTCTTATCGTTTGCTTTCTACCTTTTTTTATTTTCCTTTTTAGTTTCCAGTTTTATGCTAAAAAGTTGGCATGCTTGAATTCTTTGGAACGATGATTACATTTCTTTAATGAACAAATGTGATACCACACCCTTGACCCCTCCCCCTTTGTAGCTGCTTTATCTTAAGTCTTACCCCATTAACAAATTGTTTATAAAGATAAGTTCTATCTGTTTTCAGTATGTTTGTGGTGAAGGGGAGCTCTAGCACCCTTGATCTGCTCCTGACTTCCTTGAATGACTTAGGGTTCACTCCTGCCAAGCCGGGGAGCTGGCAGGTGGAAAGATCGCCACCTACTGAAAGCGTTAATAGGTCATGGATCTTTGGGGATAAAATCCTCAGAATGAGGATCGCATGAAATCTTTCCATTGGGAAAAGAAATTAGAATCACCTGTGGAGCTTTCGAAACCTACGCACAACTAGCTTCTATTCCTCTACTCCCACCAGCCGTTTGGAGGTTCTGATGAATGAGGTCTGGGATGGGGCTGGAGTAACAATAGTTTTCAGAAGATTCACAATTAGATGTACCATTCTGCTTAAAAATCACTAGTATAGCTTACTATGTAAAAATACATGAAAAAAAGTCATTTTACACCTAGTGATAATAGGCACACAATGTTGTCACTCATGGAGCAAATGTTATCTATCACACCTTTACAAAGATCTAACCCAGTTGCCTATGACTCCCTTTTTGTATTACATGTTGATTAAATCCTTCTAAGTTCTCTCATGACAGGTAAAAAAAATAAATATTTTTTGAGGAGGTGATAAATAATTAGCAACCAAAGAATGAGCCCAGAATATCAGTAGTGAATAACAAAGATTAGAGGGGAAATATAAGTGATGGGACTGATAGCCTGATGTATCAGGGAAAAGAAGTATAGTATTGGAAGTTGCCTGAGTTCAAATAGTAAAGAATATTTTGGGATTTTTGTTCTCAAGGCAAAATTCTCATTTGAGTTTTATCACATTTTTCTATAAATTTTTAAATAATTCTTTAATCTAGACAGTTAGACAAATTGACTCTAATTTCTTTTTTTTCCCCCCCAAATAATGGTCATACAATAGAGTAAGAGTGTATTACATAGCATCATATTAGCCATTAGTGCAATTCTTCCTGGAAGGAAGAGCTATAGAGAATAAACTAGTTTTAGATCTCCATGAGTTAAATTAATCTCTTTCTTAAAGATATTCTTTATGGAAAAGAAAGAAAAATTTAAAAAGGAAATAGGGTAACCATTATTTGGCATCCCGTTTTCTTCATATATTCCGAAATGTGTTTTCATACTTTCTAGAAATGCGTGAAAAAATCTAATGAGATCTGACTCAGTGCCAACTCAGAGCCTGTGGGAGCATGAGAGGCCAGATAGTTTCCTGCAAAGCTCTGCTCTACCAACCTCTGTTTAATGTGTTTTCTTCTTTTCTATCCTGGAGCACAATATTATAACTATTTGGCAGAAACCTCCTTGATCTGTCAGTCATTAGGCATGCCTCTAAATTGAACATGGATTGATTGCCAAACAACTGTTCTGCATCTTACATTGCCTTTACTCCTAAGAGAATAGATTATATCCAAGCAGTGACTACAAAATAGGAGTTCCTGAAAGAAAGGTTGGAGTAAAAGATGAAATAAACATATACACGAATGCACCCACGTTAAACTAGAACATCAAAAACAAATCCTAAAAGAGCTTTCATGGGGACTGGGGTGCTAATTTTCATTTCTTTGAAATCTTATGATCACTGGCTCTAGTTAGACAGGGTACGGAGAGATAAGCAAGTGAGAAATACTGGAAAAGGACGTGTTTAGCATGGTGGTGGTGGCATGGTGGTTGTCAGGTGAGTGTGATCCTAATAGCGATACCAATATATTTTAATGAAGGAAGCTTTTCTGAATCTCCTTAAATTGTAAAACATCGATAGCCACTGCCTTCTAGTGAACAAGAACTAGAAGAGTCTCTAAAACTCAGGAAATGCTAAAGTTATAATTTTGTTGGGTGAGGGCTGCTGTTAAAGGTAAAAATAGTATGAACTCATAAAATAGATATTTTTAAAAAATAGAGAAACTAATAAAAACATACTTATTGGAAGTGTTAAACTCAGACTGACAGTTCAGGATTGTAGTCTAGATTCTGCTACTGAAAACTTACCTCCCCCCCAAATAATATTCATTATCTCATTTAGTATATATAATAATCTTAAAAATAGATAAGACAGTTATGACACTATTTTGCTTTTTAACACCAGAGAACATGTGTTTAACACATGAGGGGACATGTCGGAGAGATTAAGTAAGTTGCCCAGGGTCACACAGCAGGTGACACATTCTCAGACTTAAGCTTTGTTCAATATTCTTTCTATAAACCAAAGGGAAACAACCAATTTTAATTCCTTCCTGGGAGTAGAAAAGAAGCTCTGATCAACTTGTGACATTGTATCTTAGGCTGATTGCATTTTTATTTCTTGCCTGTGTAACACAGAACAGAATGCTACAGTAACAGAAACATTTAGAAAAAATGTGTTTAAGGTAATCTTTTTTTTTTTTTTTTAATGTAGGTTATCCACTGTGGTAGGAAGTTTTTCATTCTAAATGTGAGATGAAAGTTAATCTATTCCCTTAAAACATTTCTCAGGGAAAGAATAACAATTTACTCAAAGTCCTGAAAGATATTTAAAGAAGCAAAATCATTGGACCAGAAGACATAGACTCACATTTTTATAAAAAGTGAATAATTTTTTTAAATATCCATAGTTAATTGAAATAATTTTTGTTTTTATTGAATAGAGCTGGTGAGGGTGGAGTTTGGTAGCTTTTATGTTAAGTCAGAGTTTCAAACTCACAGATTTTCTAATGAAACCAAAGCTCAAAATGAAACTTTATGCACACAATCTGGACTGAGTAAAATGTTTTACTCTAAAATATTTCATGAAAAGACAAGTTTTGTACAATTTTAGCAAATAACAGTGCTCTCCAACAGGGCTGCTTGCCAAGCAATAACGCTTTATCACATATCCAAATCATTAGAAAAAAAGCTAATGTAGAATTGTTAATTATTGGTGACAATACTTACTTTACTCAGTGCCTTACATTTTTACTTTTAAACTTTTAGAGACTTCATGTGGAGGGTGTGGATTTTGGTAGTAATGCATAACATTTGAAAACATAGTTTTGGTGACAAGAGAAATAACTATAGGTTCCACTTTTTAGTTGGTACCTTTTGAATTGCTTTGTTCATAAAAGGATTGTACTGTGAATTCAGAATCCAGAGGTTGAAGAGAAGCTTACCAAAGGATTTGAGATAAGTGATAACTAACCTAGTCAGGATACCTTCTGAGAAATGTATTCAGAAAACTTTAGAAATAAAGATAGTTAGTCTCATTTTCCATTGCATAAATGGTTGTTCGAGTCTGAATTTCTAATTTATCATAGGTCATAGTGGTGCTTGAGAGATGCAAACGTGTCATTTATATTTCAGTTTTCCCGTTCTTAAGAGGCATTTTCATCAATAAATACCCATAACCAAACCAAGTCAAACTGACATTCTGGGAGTCTGCTCAGGAAATCCTCAAAACACAGAAGGATCAGAAGTAAATGGAAATAACTATCATAGAACATCCCTCAAAGGCACGTTATGATAATGATATATCTGTTCATTCCTGTTTCACATTAGTGGTGGCATTTCCCATGCTCTGCTTTCTCAGCTGTATTCTGTGTTAAAATCAAACTTGTTGAGATGGCTCACTGCGTTATTCTTTTCTCAATATATTTCTTATTTATTCTCTTACTCAGCAATATAATAGTGAGCGAAATGTGCCCCCCTGCCCTTACAGAGTTTATAGTCAAGTGGGAAAACAGATATGTAAATGGGCAATTATAAATCATTGTAAGATATGTATGTGAATAAAATGTACTGGGTGCAATAGGAAGGGCATTTAACTCATATTTGCAGGTTCAGAGAAAACTTCCCATGAAAGTAACATTTAAGCTGCAGTCTTAAGGATGAGTAGGAATTACTCAGGTCAAGAAGAAATTCAGGGAAGAGTACTTGGTGGAGATAAAAGAGCATACGAAGAATAGAGGCATGAAAGTACATGACATGCTTGAAGAAATAAAACACATTCCAGATGACTTCTATAGGCAGTCAAGAGAGAGAGTGGACACGTTCAGGCTGCAGCAGTGTGCGGGGGCCAGATCATGAGGGTTAGCATAAATCATGCTAAGGGGTCTGGATTGTGGCTTAAGTATATGGGAAATCAATGATACCTTTTAAAAGAAAAGAAAATAATCAGATTTGGACTTTGGAAAAATCTCTGTAGCTGTCGTGGCAAGAATGGATTGAGAGAACAAACACAGAAGCAGAGGCTAGGACACCAGTGAGGAAATGGGGACATCACTCAGGAAAACTTAGAGTGTTTAGGTTAGAGACTAGGCAATAGGAAAGAGATAACTGGAGAGGTCTATAGTGTCACAGAGGTAGAAGAAAGGGAGTATAAAACCTGCTTTGAAGCAGGGGCGGAGCAGTGGCAGGGCTCAAGGGTGTCACTTAGGTTTCTGACCTGGTCAAAAAGATGGTTGGTGGTGACTTTCGCTGGAGATGGAAATAACAGAAAGAGATGAAGACCGGGAAATCGAAGTTTGGGAGTAGTGGAAGAAAAATAAATCAGTGATGAAAAATTTAAGTGTGAGGCACTGGATGGCCATTCATCTGCAGCAGGCAGTTTGGCATCTGAGCCCAAAACCTAGTGGAAAGGTTCGGACTGGAGTTATAAATTTGTGAATTATCTGCAAAAGGGCGGCAGTTGGGGAAGATAACCTTAGTCTCCGAGTGAGAAGAAAAGTGAAGCCGCAGGAGAGAAGCAGAGGAACACCACGCTTGAGGTCTGACAGGAAGAGTAGCCCTGAAAAGAGGAAACCTGAGGTGGGTGGCACTGTGGGAGCCAGCTGAGGACAAGCGTCACGCAGGAGTGCTGACCTGGCTTGTAGTGCCACACACTACTGAGCTGTCACCTGAGCCAAGAAATGAGAAGTGTCCTTTGGATATAACAGTGGTGCATTCATCACCATCCTTGGCAAAGCGAGCTACAGTAGAATAGTGGTGACAGAAGCCAGATTGCCTGAGGTTGCAGGATAAACAGGAAATGAGGATGTGGAGATAGGGAGAGCAGATGACTATTTAAAGAAGGTTAGCTAAAGAGAGGAAGAAGGAGATAGCAAAGTAGCTACAGGAGGAGGTGGAATTGAAGAACTTGTTAAGATGGAAGAGAGTTGAGCATGTTTGCTGATGAGAGAGAGCAAACTGAGGTGGGTGGTTAAAGACACAGAAAACTTATTGAACAAGGTCCCTGAAAAGTGGTTGTGGTTTTTTTTGTTTTCGTTTTTGTTTTGTTTTTTTTTTGTTTGTTTTTTAAAGATTATTCTGATGACAAACTGAGGTAGAGGACAGGACTTATAAAGGAATAGAGACAATTTGTTCAGTGGAAAGTTTTCTTCACATTTTTTAAGGGTCAGGTCAGGTATAGTCCACAGTAAGTGACACAGGCTAAAAGGGGTCATTTCATTGTGGGCCCTATGAACTTCCTTCACAAGTTTTGTCATTAGAGAGAGAGAAGAATGGGGTCTGTGAAATGTATTATGAATTAAATGCTGATGGTTTAGACAAGGCCAAGGTGCTGCCTGTAATACAACATAAAATTCTAGAAGTCAGAGCTTCCTTTAAAACACCAGGGCGTATTGTAAACCACTACAGGTAATAAATGAATAAAAATCTTCTATGGTGGAAAGAGACCATCTGGGCGATATACAGTGATAGCTGTAGTTTTAATCCATGCTTCTTGTTATAGTGAAACTTATGTGATCCAAGAAGAATAATCATAAGAATACATACCAAGTATTGATTGCCTACTGAGTGCTGGGCACAAAGTATATATTATTTTTATATTCTTATAAGAACCTATATGGTAGATTTTATTTTCATTTTGTAGGTAAGTAAAGGCTCAGAGAGAATAAATAAATTTCCACAATCAGTCTACAGCCATGCCACCCTGAACAAGCCCGATCCCGTCTGATCTTGGAAGCTAAGCAGGGTCGGGCCTGGTTAGTAGTTGGATGGGAGACCACCTAGGAAGACCAGGTGCTGTAGGCGTAAAAAATAAAAAAATAAGGGATTGTAAGCTGACAAGGTTCTTGCAATCTGTGAGGTCAACGAAGAGTTGCCTCAACTAAAAAAAATTAATTCAAAAAATAACTTCTACATTCAAAGAGCTAGGGAATGGCTGAACTAACACTAGAACTCAGGTTTGTCTATCTCAAGAGTGTGAGTACTTTGCACTGAACAACGTGATATATCCTTCAGAAATATTTAATTTAAAATTATTTTTGCTTCACATTTTCTTCACAGTTGTGTGTTGCTATGTAACTGACATAGCTTCTCTAAGACATTTGTGGACGCACATAGGGAAAAATTGATATCGGTGTATCAGGGAAATGGAGGAAAACTGGATCCAGAAATGTAGAGATTAATGGGAGGAAAAAAGTTATCTTTAGCATCACATGTTCCTTCAGCTTGTCCATTTAAGTACTTCATTTCTTCATTTAATAAGTACTCTTAAAATTTATATACAGATACATTTTGTCTTGGTGTAGCTAAAAGTAATTACACAATTAAATAATTCCAATATGACAAACACTATAAAGGAGAAATCTGGAGGCTGGTGAGGGGGGAAGATAAAAGGAAGGATAAAATTCAGTTTAGAAGTCAACTGAAGCTTTTCTTGAAGAAGTGATCATTAAACTTTGAAAAAAGCCTTTGAAAAATGAGCAGCAATGAACCAATCTAATGGGGCATGAGGAGGAGTCTTGTTCCATGGGGAGGGCATAGCAGCAGAAGGCAGGCCCAGAAACAGAAAGGGAAGTGGCATAAGGCCAGTGTGACTGGAGAATGCAATCAGACGAGGCTGGTAAGGTAGGCAGGGGCCAGAAGGTACAGGGTCATGTAGGTCGCATTAAGTATTAAGTCATTTTTTTGTTATTATCTGTTGATTTCACCTTTTGTCAGGTAATGACACTATGATTTATCCTTGGGGAACCAGCCTTCAAACCGCGGCAATGCTCAGGGAAAGCCAGTCTACCTTCAATGTTAAGAGCGGGCACGCGTTAAACTAACCTTGGCCAATCAGAGAACAACCTCCACCTCTTCCCACAGAAATGATTAAGTAGGAAATGTAACAAGCCAAGCATATCAGTACCAATAAGGCTAACTCTGGGCCTTTTGCTGGTGGTATTGGGGAAAATTATTCTTTTTCTGCTGGGACTGCTGGCACTATGTGATGTAAACTGAAAGCTATGGCAAGCAAAATGGAAAAGTTCAATTCTTTTGTCGATGTAAAAAATGTCCATGCTTTGGAATTTTTATAATCGTTTATTTGAGCCCAACTGATGACATGTGCTAGGGAGCACGAGTTTAAATGTTCTGGAGAATAACAGTTTTGCAGCTTGGCCATGCGTTAAACTAAGGAGGGGACATAAGGAAGATTGGAGAAATCAAGGCAGGGATTGGATTGCAGGATCGTTAACAAGATCATGTGCTCTTCTGAGGGTTACTACTCCCCTTGGAGAGGTATTGCTTCTGGAATTTCAAAGGTGTGTTAACCTAGATGCACAAGAACAATGGACAGGGCTGGTTTGAAACCTTCTACTAAGCAGTTATAGGCCTGGGGCGTGACTGCCCACCATGACCTGCCCAGTTAGGAATTTATGATCAGATCGGCCTGTGAGGTTACTTTCTTTAGAACCATCCCCACCCTGTTTTTTTTTTAAGTCTACTCTTTCAAAGGAAATGTCTTTTCAATGTAGCCAACAGAGAGGGAAGTGGAGCTGAGAGATGAAGGAGGGAGTCCAGCTGACGTCACTGAACAGATCTACTCCATTACTTTCAAGTTTTGTGAACCAGTAAATTCCTCTTACCCAGCAAGCCTGTTTGAGATATACTTTAGTCACTTAGACCTAGAAGGGACCTTATTTATTTATTTTTAAAAATGGTTCAAGAATTGAAGTGTGGTAAAGTAATAGACTCTAAAATATGGAATTTGCTGAATCCAGGTAGGAAAGAGCAATGAAGACCCCTCTTTCTTTAGCTGAGAAATAAACACAACAGTTGATTAACTTGCTGTCTGTGATATCTTGGGGCTCAAAGCATAAGCCTACTGAGACTGGAGATTAGAGGACATGTTTGGGGAACAAAAACAGGAATGTATTGGTTCCTTGTGAGGTTTAGTGAGTTCCTCTACGAAAGAGACAAGTTGCAGTTAATGCTGGTTCCTCTGGACGTAGTGGAAACGCTCAGAGCAGCCCTTTAGCCCTCATCCTGAAATCCAAAACAGCTGAGAATCAGAAGTATTTTAACCATTTGGAGTTTAAAAAAGTCAAGCCCTCTGCTTCTATCTAAACTTGGTGCTAGCAAAGGTGGGGAGGGTAGAATAAAATGGGAAAATAA
>NW_006441953.1:3918493-3920960 GCF_000325575.1 Pteropus alecto | reverse complement strand
ACAAAACATCAAGGTCACTCGTCAAAAGACAGAAACAACCTCTTTGGCATCTAGATTCAAAGATTAGGGATCAATACTAACCCTGACTTTTGTTTCTAATTCAATGAATTTACTGGAAACAAATAGATTGTAGAGTTTACCAAACTTTTAAGGAACTTGTGTTTCCAGAGAAACTCTAACACCCATAACCTCAGGGCTGTGATTGCTCAACCCCCTAAGGCAACACTCAGGATCCTAAACCCACACACTAGTAGAAAAAGTATGGTAACCAGAAAGTGAATACTCCCCAGGGCCTTTCTCAGCTGTGGCCATACAGGACAAATTACATGGGGAATCATCCCAGAAGACAGATCCAAGAGCAGATGGAAGGGCTCCCAGAGACATTCACTCCAAAGCCAAGACGAGGCACCCCTTTGCTCCAGTCCAGAAGGATCATATATATGCAGATAGCATATTACATGCCACCCTGCCTCCCATTTCCCCTTTTTCAAGTAGAAGTTTTTATGGTAGTTATTTCGTTTCCTCCTCATAAATGTATATTGTTTGTTGGAGGTAGTGAATGTATCATTTTTCAATAGGTTTCTGAACCATGGGCAATGTACATTAACAAGAGAATCTGGACTTGGACTTGGATTGGATGTGGAAAGTGGAATAAACTCAAGTGGTGCTGGTACATATGTTTGTTTGTTTGTTTTTACCCCATATGATATTATTTCATATGATAGTATTTGTGGGCTTGGGGAATTTTGAAATTTTGGATATAAGAAAAAGATATGCAGAGATTATACAGCCTAAATTGTCATAAATATGTGTGTCTCGATCTATCCAGAATCCATTTCTCCTAAGTCCACTCCCTGATTTTCAAAGAGGGGCTTTTCTTCTCCCCCACTCTCATTACAGGTGACTAGGTGAATCTGACTTCACTTTCAGCTCCAGAAGGGCAACATCCACACAGACCTGGCCAATGAGAAATTGTATACCTCTGACTTCAGTGATTGATTCTGGACATCTGAACCACATGTTCATATCAAGGCCAATTAAATCAAAAGCAGTGAGACAGTTCTGGGACTAGGGAAGAGACATTTTACTTCTGTTGGGATTGCGGCATATGGAGTATAAGCCTGAAGTTTCTAGCACCTATCATAAATGAAGAACCCACTTGAAAATAGAGCTAAAATAGACAAAATGAGAGTAGAGAGATGTAGAGAGTGAGACTCAGTCCTAGTGATATCATCTGAGACACTTCATCTAGCTGAACCTAAAAACATTCTAGCCTTGAAAATTTTCATTATGTAAGTCAATCCACCCTTTCCATTTTCCCACTTTTTTTGTAGGTGACAATCTAGTTTATGTTGGGTTTATTTCTTTACCAATTGAAAGAGTTTTTAATCCAAGAGTAATGAGAAGTCATGAAATGGATTTAATCAGGGGAAGGATATGTCAGATTTTGTAGAGCAAGTTTTGATTACCTCTTCTTGAACACCACTAAAACCTTTCTCATTTTATTTCCCCAAAGTAATAAAGAAGAAGAATCAGTTAGATGACTGGTTGTACCTATATTTATACTCAATGTCTGTAGCAAGACCAAATATAACTGTGATTAAGGGTCATTGTTGGGGAGAAGATAAATGAATATAAATGAATATAAATGAATATTGTATGTACATCATTTTATTTACTCTTCTGTATTGTCTATTATTGAATTTCCCTTCACTTTGCAAATTCTATCCATGTATACTTTTATACATTTACTAAGCCAGTTAGCATTTCATAGAAGAAATTATTAAATTTCTGGCTCATTCTCTAGCTGTGAATTGAGAATTTGAGGTGGTTTTTAGGATTCCTTTTTCTTTTCCAAGATAGAAATTTATTAAGTTTTTTTTTTTTTCATTAAAAGATGGAGAATAATAGGCCCACCAATTGCTATAACTTTCTGTAGCAAGATTAAAAATGATTTATTAGCATTGATTATATCACATATGAACACATTAATTAAAATTAAGGAGAAATGTTGGGAATTTCCTGGTGAAGTTAGAAGTGTCCTATCTCCCAGTATATTGTATAAACTAAGCTGTTTTTGTTTGTTTAAATTCTTCTTTAATTTTAGCCAGTGGGTAAAAGTAAAGTATACAATTTGTAGATCACATTTTTTAAAGAAATTTTATTTCCCTCTACCTTATTTCTTTCTCCCACTGTGGGCTGGATTATGGATATGATATTAGGAGTGAGTGTTGACCGTAGGCCATACATAAAACTTTAGAGGAGGCAGAGCAACAAGGTAGAGCTAACTTAGATCCCTAAATGATCTCCTGGATTGGAGCCACCTACCTACCTTGGACAACACATGAGAAATAAATTCTGTTTTAGCTAATGTATTAAATTTGGGTGGTTTTTTATTATATCAGTTTAGCATGTAACCAACCTAACTACACATCCATCAAATACAATGCATTATTATTACCAAATA
>NW_006441953.1:3914778-3918470 GCF_000325575.1 Pteropus alecto | reverse complement strand
TATGTGTGTGTGTGTGTGTGTGTGTGTGTGTGTTTGTATAAATATATACCTAAATAAATGTATATGTATATGTGTGTGTATGTGTGTGTGTGTGTGTGTGTGTGTGTGTGTAGCAAATTAGGTGACCAAAAACAACAACAAAAAAAAATTCCAACTTTTTCTTTATCCTCATAATGTGGAGGACGCTCCATGGCAGTGGTTGTCAGACTTCAAGGTACATAAGAATTTCCTGGGCAGCTTATTTAAAAAGACAAATATAATTCTTTCTGAGATATACACAGAACTTGAAACATTTAATTCTGCATGTTCTAAAAATGGTCTTGAAATATGCTAAAATTATGAATAATGATTGAATTATAGGAAGTGACTGAGAATCTAAAATTTTTATCAGAAAGATAAAAAGTACGAGATAGCACTTCTGCTGCAGTATTCAGTTCTGTATGGAAGAAATAGAAGTTCTAAACTTTAAATTAAGGAAATATAAATTTAAGGATAGAATGACAAGCTTAGAACTCGTTTCTTGGGTGTTTCCATAACTTTCTGAAGCAGAAAGAGGTAAGAAAACAGAAATGAAAAAGGAAAGAAAATATTAACCTTAGCCTCCTCTCACTAAAATCCTCAAATCTAAAAAAGATTTAAAAAGCATTTTATTTGATAATGCCTTGGAGGAAAACAAGAGCCAACCTGGGGGTGAGGGGCAGAGGAGAAACCCACAACTGTATACTTTCAAACTCTTTCCTTCATTTTTGTTGAATTATGTGTCTTCTACCTCTAATTTATATTTGCTGTGAAGAAAAAAGGGCCTATTTTTAAGCTGAAGACTTATTCCACTTCCTCAGAAGGCAAGAAAAATACAAAATGAGGAAAATTATGACCTAATGCAAATTTTCCTTCAAGGTAACTATGTTCATTTCATGAAGGGAAGCAGCTGACACAGCATGGCCCCAGCTGCAACAGAGAAGCATATTCCTCTCCCAGACAAGTGGCTCTAAATGCTTCTCCCACTCAAAGGAGGAAACAAGTTGGGCTTCACATCTATGCACCTCAAAAATAAAGAGGTGAAAGTTTTCATGCATTAATATTTTCAGCAGGTTTTCCAAATAGTTAAGCAGTTGCCTTTAATGAACATTTTAAAATATTCTCCCTGTGTTTTCATTCCAAAGAAAGAATGTGCTTTACTCTCTGATATTAACATTTTTCCCGAGTATAAACGCTTCTCCCCAAGAGATCCAAGAATTACTTCGTAAAATAAGATTTCTTGAACCTGAAGTCTTATTTGGTATAAATATAAATTTTTAAAAAATAACAATCAATCAATATCAAATTTCTTGATAACTTGTTATGATCTGAATTTAGGTAAAATACTATTATCTACTTTCTATTGCAAAGCAAAAATTGAAAATTAAGTATTTACAGAAAGATACAGTATCACACCACTATAAGGAATAATTTTGTAGCATAATGCCAATAATATGTTATGTTTCTATTTTTTTCTTTTATATATTATGTTTCTTATTGAAGACTTTTAGAAAAGATAATTTTGAGAAAACTGAGCCAGGTTTTTAGTGGCTGTTAGTATGATTTTAAAATAAATGCTTTTGATATACTTTTTTACTTTCAAAGGAAGTAGCATTTTTCCCCATTGAATGTTACCACGTTACTACCTTCTAGTTGTGAAATCTCATTATTGTTACAAAATTTTTAAAAAATTTCGATGTTATAATATCTTCCAGTATCAAGATAGTCACCCATATCTATATTTTGATTTGTTCCTTACCTTTTATCCCACAATGCTTCTAAGTCTTACACTTTCCTTCTTCATAACAATGTTACTTTTCTCTCTGTAATTCTCAACCCATTTTACTGGTTGAGTAACCTAAAAATCTAGACCACTGAATTTTGTAGGTGAAATTTTGCTTAATGATTGACTAAGAGATATTTGTGTTAACAATTGTGAGAATACCTTGGGTAGTTCATTGGACCCATTCCCAGAAAATACTCTTCTTGAGACTCTTTATTTAACAAGTTCACCTCTTAACATTCTAAACTATTTCCCTTTGAGCAGAAACAGAATATCGTAAGCATGAAGCTGAATTTGCTGTTTGACAGAGTTTGTTATTTAAAACCAGGCTTCTTGGCCAAATCTAAGTGGCTGAGATTTGGGGCAATCTTCTAGTAGTTTTACAAGTGATTGTCCTTAAAATCCGAGTTTCTTCAGGTGAATCCATATACACATCAGTGAAAGTAACATCCCTACTCCCCATTCTATTTTTACCAATATCTAAGTGTAGGTTTAGCCATAAGAAAATTGGCTACCCCCACAATTTCATGATGCTAGAGGATACCTGTCAACTATTTCAAAACAAAGGGCATTGGCTGGCATCAGTGAAACAAATGAAGTTCAGCTTTGAAAACTGATTTTATAAGTGTTTTTGTTTCCACTATGCCTCCTGGAACCTCTTTCCAATACGTTTTGCGATAGTGCGGTTACTCTCCTATTGTTCTCTGAAAAAAAGATAAGCACCTTACTTTTTAGAGAGAAGAGAAAATGTTCTCCCCACATTAGATTAAGGTCAATTTATGAAGCCCAAGTACTTTTTGTTTCAGCATAGATTGTTCCATCTGTCTCATGGACAACTTTTTTGGCCAAGGAAAATATCTACAAAAGCAAATATTTTATTGATATAGCTGGATTTCTCTACAGAAGAATACATTATTAAATTTTCTGTGTCATAAAAATTTGAAATTATGATCACAGTTTGTGATAAAAGAGACATCCATTTCCATAGTTTCAAAAGTGTTCAAAAAAAGTCCCCAAATAGCTTACATGAGAGATTACACTACACAATTGGATAAGCTTCTTTTCTTTCATAAAGGTGCACAGAGTAAGTTTTCTTTGTGCTGAAGATTTTTTTTCTCCAAATCTATTTATTACTTACTACTTAGAACAATATGTATAATTCCCTTCTTGGTATCTGTTAACAGTCCTTCTTAATCAAGATAAACATTAGAAGTCAATAATATAAAGCTAAAAAAGTCAATATCTATGCGATATAAGTGGATCTTTTTATTTTATTTGTTTCCCACATTCTTCTGAAAGAGGCTATTTTGATCCATAAAATGTCAGGCCTGTCTGGACTTCTGAAATAGTTATTCTTGCTAGAATACTGTGAATAGAAGTCCTGGAACATGAGAAAATATTGACATTTGAAGATTTTTGATTGTTTCCACTTTTAAAAATGTAACAACTTTTCTATCATGCTAATTTTTAAATTAAATACAGAAGATATGACCCCTTTAGGCACCTTAATAATTACATTAAGCAGTCTTTAGCTTATTAAATTTTAATTAATTCTGCTTGTTTGTGTACTGTTTAGGTTTGCTACCCTATTATTTGATAGGTACATATTCAGAATTGATTATTCTTGAAATAATACTTCCTGAAACATGGCCTTTCAACCTTTTAGAAGAATCCCAGTGAAAGAGCTGTGAGTCAGAAATGGTCCCAGCAGAAAACAGAGTGCAACTAAGGATAATTTGAGAAGGATTTAATAAAGAAAAATTGTAAATGTTTGAAGAAGGTTTATAGAAACCACAAAGGAGAACATTATTATCATCCTTAAGTTTGAAGGGGAAAGACTAGGGAATGGTTTCCAGAACGCAGAAAGGAGCACGTGTAGAGTAGGCCATCT
>NW_006441953.1:3853311-3914718 GCF_000325575.1 Pteropus alecto | reverse complement strand
CTCTCTGCCCTTTATATGAGCCAATACCAGGCATTTCCATGGGCTAAAATGCACTGCTTAATATGGTAGCCTAGTCACAGATGGCTTCTGAGCATTTGAAATGTGGTTGTAAGCGTGAAACACACACCAAATTTTGAAAACTCAGTATTAAACATGTAAAATATCACGTTAATAATTTTATGTTCATTAAAAATAGAAGGATGATATTTTGGACATATACACTCAAGGCACATATTAAATATTAACATATTATTAAATATATATTTATCAATATAAGTAATACTTTGTAAATAATATTTAAGCTATATTAATACTCATTTCACCTGTTTCTTTTTAATTTTTAAAGTGTGCTACTGGAAAATTTAAATGTTTAAAAAAATATGAAAATTAAAAAAAATTTATATAATATCCTAGTCTATATCATATTATTTCTCTTGCAGAGCACTGGGATAAACCCACCAGAAATTAGAGGATATTCAGGAGTCTATTGACACAATTAATTATAGGCCAACTTCCTATAGTAGAAAGTAGGGTGGAGAAGGAAGGGAAGTGGACCTGGACAGGCCAACAGAGATATCTGGCTTAGCCTATTAATAAAGAAAATTAACATAAAAAAGTTTATTCTAGGTATGAGGACATTTCTCTTGGTGATTTACATTGTTGGCCTGTGAAATTATTTGTTACCATGTTTGTTAGGACATTCCACATCAATGAAAACTAACATTTTTAAAAAGTAGCATTGGGGGTGGACCAAATAATCAGCTGAGTCCTTTAGAATTGTGTTTTCCTTTTTATGCATGTTCCATCTTGCTAAACCCTAATTATAAATTGAAATTTATATCATGGAAGTATATTTAGGTCTGTAAGGGATCGCTACAGCAGTCCTGACAGGTAGAAGACATAATTAAAATGGTTTTTCAGAATGGTGTTTTGATTAAAAGTTTTTGATAAAAATGATTTGATAAAACATATTTGATAAAAAATCTTGTTAAGAAAACTTTAAATTTAGGTATTTATTAATCAAACAAATATTTGAGCACCTTTTATATTCACCCATGAAGCTTACAGTCTAACATTAACAGAGGGATATTTAGACAGTAAACAAGCAAATAAGTAATATTAATTTAATAGATTTTCCTATATTACAAAGGAAGAAAAGCAAGCCAACGTATTAACATTGACAATGAGTATAACAATGACTGAAGTGTGATATTTTCAGATTATTTTTTAGATTAGAATGGCGCATTAGATTTCTATTGCTGTGTAACATATTACCATAAACTTAACAGAGTAAACAACACCAATTAATTATTTTATGGTTCTGGTGGTCAGAAGTCTGGCACAGTGGGGCTGGGTTTTCTGCTCAGGGTCTTGAAGGCTGAAAACAAGGTGTTGACTGGGATTCATTCTCGTCTGAAGGTCCTGCAGGATAATACGCTTCTGTCAATGAAAGAATGTTTAAATCTAAGGAAAAATTTTGTGAGAGTTTATTTGAGACAAAAAACTGAGGACATGCACAGAAGCAAGATCTAATGACTGAAAAAGTGCTTCAGAAAATGGTAGTTTTGCCGTTCATTTTATACATTTAGAGCCAAAGGAGAAAACGTAAAGAATATTACATGAAATCCACTGGTGGTAGGTTAAGGAGGTAGGAGAAAGCAAAGTGGGGGAAATCTCTAAAATTGGCTAAAAACAAAATGGAGAGACACTCTTCTTACCTTGGTGGGTACACTGAACATTAACAGTAAATAAAGATGGTATGCGGGCATCAAGATAACAATGAGTTTCTTGGTCTCATGTTCTGGTGCCTGCGGTTGTGCCTTTGAGGGGTCTGGAAAAGAAAATTACTTTGACATTTCAAAGGTATGTTGTACTAGATGCATAAGAACAATGGACAGGGCTTAAGGTAAAGAATGACCTTTGCTAAGAAAGCTATAGGCCTGAGACGTGACTACTCACTGTGACCTGCCAAGTTAGGAATTTATGATCAGTCCATCCAATGTAGTTGCTTTAAGTCACTGAGCTTGTCAGTTCTACTATGTAGCTCTTTTTTGGTTCATCCTTCCAAACGCAATGCTATTATTAGCAGAATTTAGTTCCTTGCAGTCGTAGGACTGAGATCCTTGTTTCTTTGACAGCTGTCAGTGAGGCCACTCTTACCTTCCACAGTTTGCCCACATTCTTTGACTTCCTCCGTCTTCAAGTCAGCAATGGCATATGAAGTCCTTCTCATGCTTTGAATCTCTGACTTCTGCTAGTAGCCAGAGAAAATTATTTTTAAAAGGCTTATATGATTAGGTCAGATCTACTTTGTTAATATCCCTATTTTAAGGTCAGCAGATTTGAGACTTTGATTCCATCTCCAAAATCCCTTTATAGCAAGAGCTAGATTAGTGTTTAATTAAATAACTGGGAGAAGGCATATGCATACACCAGGGCTAGGAGTCTTGAGGGGCTATCTTAGAATTCTGTTTCCCACAGAATGGTCAGCAAAGAAAAAGCCTCTCTGAGGAGTTTCCACTTGAACCTAAGGCCTGAAAGAGGAGAGAGAATCAGCGATAGGATTTAGGGGGAAGCATTATAGTCAGAGAAAATAGCAAAAGCCAAGACTCTAAGGCAAGGCAGAGATTTAGTTGTTCAAAAAACAGAGAGAAACCATCAGGACTAGCTTGTGGTGTGGGAAAGTATACAGAGTTGAGGTCAGAAAAGTAAGCAGACTTGAGACCCAGAAAAGAAATTTGGAATTTAGCCTAATTGCAAAATTGCAATGAGAATCTTCTATTGAAGGGTTTAAGTGAATGAGGTACATTTTCAAATGACTAAAGATATCTCCTTTTCTGTAGCACCCTCACCAAAATGTACACTTGACCACATCCTGGTATGTGGATTCTTCCCAGGTATCCCCATACTTTTTCTTATGTTCTTGGCTTAATGAGTGCAAGACATATTGAAATCCATTTCATTGAATTTGTTTTTATAGTTTCGAGTGCTGTGATACACTGCTGATTATAATTTTATAAAGTAGATAAAAATAAACAAATATTGTAGAAAGAACATTGAAAATTGAAGTCCTTTATTTCCTGATTATACAGTCTTTGATTAAAATAAAGCTTAGTCCAAGTAATACTAGGAAGATTGTTGCTTAAAATTTTTTATTTTATATAAGCTTGAGGGAAGGAATAATATTTTCTCTTTCATGAGAAATGCATATGCTATATCTAGACTTTGAAATTCATTGATGTAAGAGGCTACATTATTTGACGTTTGGATAATCATTCGGGTAATTTTCTCTTTCTTTTCTGCACCCAGTGTGCTGAATCATCTGCATAGTATACAAACAGCCCTGATTTTTGAGATGATGTACATCTCAAATTGGGAATTCCTCAAAAAATTACAAAGGAAATACCATTTCAAAAATTCTGAAAGCCTCTGGAAGCATATAGACCATCAAATTCTACAAGTCTATCAATATATAGATAGCTATATCCATATGTCTATTGTGCAAATGCTGATTTTTACTATTAGAGTTTACCAGAGAAACATACAGTGAACAACATCTTTAGGGCCTTATACTTTCTATGATTTCCAAAATTTCTACTCTCTTCCTGTTTTGTCTATGCTCCAAACTCTTGTTTACAACCATCATGTATCTTCTTGTTCCATCTTTCTCTTTCTTTACTGTCACATGGTCTTAATCACTATATGCCTTTGTACTATCTTTCAAGTGATCCCACATATCTAGATAACTCCTATATTATTTCTACATTCTATCATTAAATGAAGCTTCAGGCAAAACTAGAAAAAAATCAATGCCAAATGTCCCTAGGAACTGCCCTGCTCAGGAATGGAGCACCAGGTTCTCTGCATTCTTTGCACAGAGTCAGACACTAATTTGACCAGAGTGGGTACCTGGTCAACTAAGGTCCACCCATAAAAATGCCAATAACCTATAAAACTGATGAGTACAAAAGGTTCTGCCCCAGAAGGTGAGATAATTCACTAAGCCAGTTAGCCTATCTCCTTTCAGAGTTTTATCTGAAAGTTTCAGGAAAAATTTCTTAGTAAGTGTGCAAGAGCAGAATGAGCAGACCAGTTAGGAAAAATAGAGATAGGAAAAAGACTGTAAGTAATAAAGAGAAAATAATTGGTTGCCAAATATTTTGGTTATCTATTGCTGAATTACAAATTACTCTCTAACTTAGGGCTTTCAATAATAATTTTATTTTCTCATGATTCTGTGTGTCAGGAATTAAGGAAGAATTTGGTTGGCTAGTTCTTCTGCTCCACTTGTCATTAGCTGTCTCATTCACTCATTTGCACTCACCTGGTGATTGAGCTGGACTGGAAGTTCCAAGCAAGCTTTACTCTAGTATATGGCTCTTGGGTGCTCCTCCACGTGGATTCTGTTCCTTCATGTGGTTAGCTCGGGATGCCTCATAGCATGGGGGGGTCTCTGGGTAGTTGTATTTCTGACTTGGTGGCTGACTTCTAAGAGAGAATATTCTAAGAGGGGCAGAAACAGAATATACAGATCTCTGAGGACCTAGCCTTGAAGGTTATACAGTCACTTCTGCCACGTTCTATTTGTCAAAGTATGCAGTAGAGCTAGTCTAGATTCAAGGGGAGGGGAAATAGACCTCACCCCTTGATGAGAGGTGTGGCACGAATTCGATGATATCTTTAAGTCACCATATCAGGTTTACCTCAGAGCCATATGGCTTTCCAGTTTTGAGTCTTTGTACTATGCAAATGGAAGGTCCCAACACCCAGATTTGGGTGGTGGTGGTGAGACTGGGATGTTGTTCAGTGCCACTTAAGTCATAATTTGCTGATAATCACTATGCTTATTAGTCATGTTTTGCTTAAATCATGTCAAATCCACAATATCTTTCTAGTCTAGGGGTATAAATAAGGATTTTAACTTTATTTAAAGCTTTGCCAGCAATTATTTTCTACAGAATCCCCTTAAATGTGCTAAAAAACTCTCATTAAGTTACTAGAACAATACAAATATAAAATTAAAAAAATACAAAACAGATCTTTATAATTGGCTTTTTTATTTTTTCTTTTTAATATTATTTTTGAAATTAAATCCATTGGGGTGACATTGGTTAATAAAATCATATAGATTTCAAATGTACAATTCAATGAGTTAATAAAATCATATAGGTTTCAAATGTACAATTAATGGTACCTCATCTGTATACTGCATTGTGTATTTGCCACCCAAAGTCAGATCTCCTTCTGTCACCGTATATTTGACCCTCTTTACCCTTATCTACCTCCCCTGCTTTCCCTTTTCCTTCTGGTAACCACTAAACTGTTGTCTGTGTCTATGAGTTTTTATTTGTTCATTGTGTTCATTTGTTGCTTTCAGTTTAATGTCCCACATATGAGTGAAATCATATGGTTTTCAACACTTTCCGTCTGACTTATTTTGCTTATCTCAAGATCCATCCATGTTGCAAATGGCAGTATTTCATCTCTTCTTATGGCTGAGTAATATTCCATAGAATATATGTACCACAGCTTTTTTATCCAATCATCTATCAAAAGATAACTTTGGTGGTTTTCATGTCTTCGCCACCATGGATAATGCTGCAATGAACATCAGGGTGCATATATCTTTACAGATAAATGTTTTCAAATTTTGGGGGGAGATATCCAGAAAAGGGATTGCTGTGCCATAATAGCTGTACCAATTAACATACCCACTAGCAGTGATGAGGGTTTCTTTTCCCCCACAATCTCTCCAATACTAGTTATTACTTGTCTTGTGGATAATAGCTTCTTACAGGTGTGAGGTGGTAGCTCAATGTGGTTTTAGTTTGCATTTCCCTAATAGCTAGTGATGCTGAACACCTCTTTATGTTTGTTGGCTATTTATATGTCTTCTTGGATTGTTTGTTTTTTTGTGGTTGAGTTGCATGAGTTCTTACATACTTTGGATATTAGCCTCTTATTGGAGGCATTGTTTGCAAATATCTCCTCCCGTTCAGTTGTTTGCCTCTTTGTTTTGTTGATGGTTTCTTTTGCTGTGCGGAAGCTTTTTAGTTTGATATAGTCCCACTTATTTATTTTTGCTTTGACTCCCCTTGCCTTTGAGGTTTAATTCATAAAATTCTCTCTAAGACCAAGGTCCATGAGTTTGGTATCTATGTTTTCTTCCATGCAATTTATTATTTTGGGTCTTATATTTAGGCCTTTGATTAGTTTTGAGTTAGTTTTGGTGTGTGGTAGGATAACAGTCTAGTTTCATTCTTTTGTTTGTGGCTTCCAATTTTCCCAGTGCCATTTATTAAAGAGGCTCTCTTTTCTCCATTGTATGTTTTTGGCTCCTATGTCAAAAATTACTTCCCATATATATGTGGGCTTATTTCTGGGCTCTTCATTCTGTTGCATTGGACTGTGTCTGTTTTTCTGCCAATACCATTCTGTTTTCATTATTGTTACTTTGTAGTATAATCTGGAGTCAAGAAGTGTTCTTTTTTCTCAGGATTGCTTTGGCTATTTAAGGTCTATTGTGATTCCATACAAATCTGGTGATTTTTTTTGTTCTATTTCTTTAAAAAATGCCACTGTGATTTCGATAGGGATTGCAATAAATCTGTATATTGCTTTTGGTAATAATAAAGGCCATATATTACAAACCCTCAGCTACTATTATACTTAATGGTGAAAAACTGAAAGCCTTTTCTCTAAGATTAGGAACAAGACAAGGATGCCTGCTCTCACCACTCTTATTTATTTATTTTTAAGCGAGGCAACCCTCGGTTGACCTCACAGATTGCAAGGACCTTTCCAGTTTATAATCCCTTATTTTTTATTTTTTTATGCCTACAGCACCTGGTCTTCCTAGGTGGTCTCCCATCCAAGTACTAACCAGGCCCGACTCTGCTTAGCTTTCAAGATCAGACGGGATCGGGCTTGTTCAGGGTAGCATGGCCGTAGACTCACCACTCTCATTAAATATAGTATTGGAAGTCCTAGCTAGAGCAATCAGGCAAGAGAAAGAAATAAAAAACATCCAAATTAGAATGAAGCAATCAAATTGTCATTTTTTGTAGATGACATGATTCTTTATATAGAAAACTGTAAAGATTCCACCAAAAAACTATTAGAAACAATAAACAAATTCAGTTGCAGGATACAAAATCAATGTACAAAAATCTATTATGATTTTATATACTAATAATGAAATTTCAGAAAAAGAAATTAAAAAAACAATTCCTTTGCAATTGCAACAAAAAGAATCAAAAACCTAGGAATAAACTTAAAAAAGGTGAAGGACCTATATGCTGGAGACTACAACACATTATTAAAATAAATTGAAGAAAACACAAAGAAATGGAAAGATATTTTATGTTCATGGATTGGAAGATAGTTAAAATGACCATATAATTGGTTTCTTTAAAAATTTGTGCAAAAGAGAGAGAAAAAAAGACATCTGGCCTGATATATGAGGCATAATAAAAGTGATTATGTGTTGAAGAGGGAGTATGACAAGGATTAGAATTTGATTGTACCCCATTAATCAAGTAAGCACAGGTGTAACACATATTAGTAAATTCTTTTCTGATCTATCTGAAATGACAAGGGCTTTTTAGAATAAATGCTGTTTTTACATTTCATGGGACAGAAGTATATTCAGAATGCATATAGCATATAGCATATTCCTCAAGGAATTTGCAGAGTAAGGTGGGTGGGAGGGGGACAGAAGGCACATGCAGTGGCCAACCTGGAATAACCCAGAGTGAAAAAGACGTCCCTATTAATTTGTAGGAAATAAAACCCAAGGCACTTGAAGACAAGAAAAAAGTCACATTAGGGCTAGAAGACTTCTATCTCGGCCTGTATGTATGTATGTATGTATGTATGTATGTATGTATGTATGTATGTATGTATTTTTACAAATAATTCTAAGGCAGTTAAGAAACTTACCCAAAGTTTCATAATTACTTGGGTACAGCCATTTGACTTTATGTAACTACTACGCCATACATGCAAGTGATATTTTGGACCTTTTAAACATCACCTTTGGTTCTGTCACCATTTATGAGATCTACTTCCCTTGTGTTTTCTTTTAAGACAGGCTTTGATATTAATTTTAAAACGATTTCTCCTGTTTTAAATCAGGTTTTCTCAAATTTTAATGTTAAGTAGTTCTGTGGTTCTCATAAGCTCCCAGATGATATTGATGATGCTTGTCCGTGGGCCACACTTTGAATAGCAAGTAATTATGCTATTCGGGTATCAAAACTTGTCCCTAAAATACCAGTGGAAATCACCAGGAAATTAATATTAGGTATAAATGCCAAATGAATTCTACTTTCCCAGGATAGCCAAAGATTTATTCATTTGTTCAAGAAATACTTATCAAGAGCTTGCAATATGTTAGGTATTGTTTTAGAAAGAGAAAAAATAAAATGTTTACTATAATTCTATTATTATAATGAAACAAAGCACCAAATTTGTGCTTACTTTTAAGTCACTTTTGATGTGCCCAAACAAGTTGCTTTTTAATGCACTTTGGATATAGATTATATGTACTGAAAGACCTTTACTAGGAACAGGCTTTTTGTTCTATCACTATGTTGATCAAGTTCCTAGAAATAACTTTTGGAGACTACTTTCAGTGAAATGTTGCTCCAAAATAAAATGTTTCACCAATTAAACAAGTGGAAAGACTTGTTTTCCTTTTAGTCCACAGAGGAAATACAGCTTTTATCGTATGGTACTTGAATTTGTTAAATGTACACAGAATGCTTTGTGTGACCCTTATGCTAGGATCACTGATTTGCTTCCACAGCTGCCCCCTGTGGTCTTTTGTGACATAACCCAGGTCAGGTTGATCTGCCAAATAAATAATATTACTGAATGTCAACCAGAAAAACGAGCTGAAATTATTTGGTACTGCCTTCCCTCATTGCAAGGGCAGCGACCTTAGCATTTTTTAATCCAATGAGAAGCTCACTTGATTATTAACCTGTGAGTTACATCAAGTGACCAATTATACCCCTGACAGCAAAAGCGTGAGCTTTGTCGAGCCTTGGAACTCTCTCAACACATCCTTAGGAGGTGCTGCTTTGTAACTATCAGTTGGTGGCTGTGAGAGAAAAAAAAAAAAGAAGATAGCAGTAATGCTATTGCGACAGTGATTGCCCCAGCCTCTTCTTTCAGTTAATGAAATGTTGAAAGTTCAAGACCTAAGTTGGTGGAACTAACAAGAACCTAAAGAACCTCTTGCTGGAGTGAAGGCTTTAGGATTTAAAGCTTATTCACAAATATGCTCTGAGGATCATATTTTGTATGCATTTACTATTCACTGTAATTTATTTATTCATGAATATCTTTTTATCACATTAAGTGTAAAATACTTGTGAGCAAAAATAATGCCAGCTGTTTGTCCACTGTGCCCTTCTACAGACTTGTTTGCTATAAGTGTTCAGAACTGCTTGGTGAATAATAACAGGACACAATCTGCGTACTTATCTTCTTTATTAGCATTAAATGATCTCTGTTTATTCCAAAGAGGTTTTCTTGGTCCTCTTCTTGCCTTCCTGATAATGGCTGGATTAGAACATTAGACCCTCAAAAAAGTTTAGGTTAATTCCCATTACTCCACAATTGACTTTTCTGGAAAGACAGAAGCGCAGATTACATAAACTGTCTGAATATCTTCTGGGTAATCTAAACCTTGGTTGGTTTTGGGAATTCGAAAGGCAGTATTAGAGAAGTGAACTCTATTAGCAATGGTTTCAGGAGGACCTAAATTTACTCTTCAGTTTCTCCTCAATTGCTTATATTCCATGGGATTCAAGGAGTAACGTATCTGGATATAACTTTGCAAAGTTTTTCTTGAAAAATCTCCCACATCCTTATGATTATATTACTAAATATAATATCTTATATGGTGATAGAACTAGGACACTGAAGATATCTTCAAGGAATATTATCCATGAATATTCTGGCCATATGATTCTAAATATAGAACCAAGCCCTACAGTATTAAAAAATATGCCTTATTCTGACCACCCCTAGACCCAACTGCCTGTTGGGAAAAAGTGGCAGTTTTTTTTTTTTTAATGCCTACAGCACCTGGTCTTCATAGGTGGTCTCCCATCCAAGTACTAACCAAGCTCGACCTTGCTTAGCTTCTGAGATCAGACGGGATTTGGCGTGTTCAGGGTGGCATGGCCGTAGAAAAAATGGCAGATTAAAAAGAACCAATAACAATCTCTAATGCTTCCCTAGCATCACTGCACACCGGGCACTGTGCTAAGAACTTTGTGTGCATCAACTCATTTAATTTTCATGATAACTGTATAAAATAGATATAATTTTTGTACCAATTTACAAATGGAGAGACTAGGTACAAAGAGATGTTAAGAAATTTGCCCAAGGATACTCACTTGAAAACACAAAAAGGATCCAAACTCAGATTTACCTAACTCTGTTCTAACCCTTGGTATACTATGTGGCCCTTCTTCAAATGGCAGATAGAAACAGAAGTGTTGTCAATTCTAAAATCACACTGTAAGGGTGAAAACCTAAAATTGGCATATGCAATTTTTCTAGTCTTGTAAATATTGTTTTCGTGCCTTGAAAAGATATTTTTTTAGCAGAATAGGCTGAGGAACAACGAGGATTTAACATGATTTCATATGGACAGTCTGCAGCAGAGGTGAAGAGAGAATTTATATTCATTGGCACCCCAAAAGATATATTCACTATAGTAGATTTTGCTTCGGGCAAGCCCTATCCTATTGAGAGAGCAATTAACATAAGTCTACTCTCATAACAATAGCAATGAGGATTTTAAAAAGATAAACACTACTTCCTGATTTTAGTTCAACAGATTAACTTCTTATTGTGCTTCATGACTGCAGGCTTGAATCATAAAGTAGACACAATATTTAATTCTATATACTTCACTTGAATTTATATAGTAGAATTTCCCTTCTTGTATAGTCTTATGATTTGCAAAATCTTTTATGTACTTCATGTATTTGTGCATTATGCAAATATTTCATTATTATTGAGCATTTTCTTTCCTTCTTCCCTTCTTCTTTTAGTATAAATATCTGAAATGACTATCTTGCTATAGACAGCTCACCTATCCTTTCTTTTCCTTTCTCCTTCCATTATTCCCTCCCTCCCTCTCCCCCTTCTTCCTTTCTCCTCCTCCTCTCTCTCATAGTGTCTTTCTTTTCTTAGCATAAATTGTGAGAAGTAATCAAAGTAATAATATTTTTGCAACTCTTGAAACTTCTGGCCAAATTATTTACCAAAAACGTATATCAATTTGTGCTGAAATCAGAAATGTATGAACCATATTTTTCATCCTTACAGAATTGTTAATTATAATTTTAAATGTTAGAATGATTCCTCATTAACACAAATTCTACCTTTCGAGGAGGTTTTCTTTTAGAGCTTTTCATCTTGTATGTTGTTAGAGAACTTAATCTTTTGATAATTAAAAAATTCTTAAAATATTTCTCTTTTTATAGACCACCAAAATCAGTCTATTCTCCATCATCCATGTCTGCTCAAGAGCTATGAGTCACATGGCTCTGTCAAAGTATCTCTCCTTGTTTGTCCACTTGAGACTTTAAACTGCTACCTCAGTCTAGGAAAAGAAATTCCTCAGGGCTAGCTTTTTTTTTTTTTTCACCACAAGCTGAATTTGCACTTAGAGGTTCCCATTTTCTTTCTCTCGATGTTACCCAATAGATACCACAAAGTAACTGGCAGTAGAAAACTCTTGTGCCTCTAATTATAAGAAGAGCACTAACCCTCAAAGAATACAGTTTGTTTTATGTGTGGAATAATCAGCTACTAGTACTGATTTGGTTTCACACATTCTCCCTTTGATGAAGTTCTAGGAGAGGAGGATGATGGACAAGAGTGGCTGAAAATTCATTTTTTGGTAAACAGTATCACCACTTATCTATTCAAAAGTTATCTGTGAAAGTTTTTTTTTTTTAATTTGAGAAACTTTTCCATTTTGAAAAACTTTGAACCTACAGTCAAATTATGGGAATAATACAATGAACACATAGATTCTTCATCTACATTCACTAATTGTCAATATTTTGCTACATTTACTCAGTCTCTTTTTTTTCTATTACATTTTTTCCTTGCGCCAGTTGAGAATAAGTTGAATCTTATTATTTTTCTTACTCTTAAATACTTAAGCATATATCTCCTAACAATAAGACATTCTCCAGAGCAACCACGATGTAATTGTCACTCTCCAAAAAATTTATCATTGATTCAATACTATTGTCTAATATGCAGTTCATATCCAAATTTCTCCAATTGTCCCAACACCTGTAAAACTTTTTTTTTTTTTTTTTTAAATCTAGAAATCTATCAAGGATCATGTATTTTTTTAGCCTTCTTTATTCTAGAACAGCTTCTTGGGCTTTTTTTCTCTTTTCCTCTTTCGTGACATTGACATATTTGAATATCTTAGGGCTGGCTCTCTCCACCCTACATTTTGAAATATGAAAGATGTTTTTTTGACTGTCATATCAATCTACATTTGATGTAATTTCTCTCCGTGTGTCTTTCTTTTATATCTCCCCTCACTCTCACCCCATGTCTCTGTACTGTCCTTTATTTATCTAGAGAGCCACTTTCTTCTCTTTCATCAGTTTTTGGGATACTTTTTTGTTTTACATTAATTTTTTTCCTTTTATTTTTCTTAACCAACTTTTCCCCTTCTCTCTATGCACTCATCTGTTTCCTTGAGATAATGCTATTTTTAAAAGTTATAATTGGCTTGGTATTATTTGTCTTCTTTCTGACTCTTTGGCATCTCCCTTTAAGACTGTGGGTACTCTGCAAAGACAACTTTTTTTTTTTACAAATATTTTTTACAAATTACTTTCTAATGTAATTTAAATTATCCCTTTAGAGTTATACTTGCTTTTTCATCTTCCCAGCTCACTTTCCTTTATGTAGGTCTGAACTTATTTTCCAAGTTGCACTAAACTAGAAGTTTACTTATATTAAAATTATATTTATTTAGATAAAGTATATTATGAAATCCTTGACTCTTTGGTAGAAAAATGCATTTTATCATATTTCTGGTTCAACATTCATAAGATTCTGTCTATTTTGCTCAACACAAACCTTGGATTTAAAGTTTAAAAGACGGAAAATAAGCTTAACATAGCTAAACAAACATACCTATTGAAAAATAGCTATTATAAAATAGCATTCTGATTATATAAAGATAATACTATTAAATACAGCTTCATTAAAGAGAATGTAAGACCTGGAGGAACCTTAGAGTTAATGAATTTATTCCCCTCGGTTTTCAGATGAAGAGACTGACAGTCCAAATTATTTAAGGTCACAATAGGTTGGTGGCAGAGACAACCACCATATCCTGATTCTCAGTTCAAAATTATTTCTTTTGCTCTCATTATGTTTCAATTCAATATTTTCTTGAAATAATATTTTGATATATAATCATTGCAAAGCACTTGGAAATGTGAGACAACAAAATATTAAGAAGGCCCAAGACAACATCATCAGCTATATCTTATGATTGTTTTAAAAATATAGTCTTGCTTTGATACCTATAGCTACAGACCCGACATTTATTGAATTATTGCTTTGTACTGTGACTCTTCTTGGTATTTTGCATTCATTCATTTAATCTCTACATTATCCCTAAAATTTGGTATAGTATTATCATCTCTGTTTTACAAATGCAAAAAAATGAGGCACAGAGAGCTTGAGTAACTTGTCTAAGGTTATTTATTGATTGTGTCACAGTGGGCTGCAAATTCATTCTGTATGTTTCCAGGGTTATGCACATAACTGTTATATATTGCCTCTCTTGGTCTTAAGAGCTTCAAACACAAATGCCACTTATTCTCTCTCACAGAAGTAGAAACCGAGGTATAGATATGTTTGAATGATTTATTTATTATTACCTAGTCAATGAGATGCCAAAAGCTATCCAAAATTGTCTTTGCCTCAAATTGGAATTTTCCCAGTATCACAAATGTGCTATATTCTCTATTCTAAGAGGATTGCTGATGAAACTTCCAACAGGAATTTTAGTTAGTTACATTAATTTGTCACGTTGTTTCTTCTTGCCACTGTGAATGGCAAGATGGCTGTCTATAGTTTATGTTCTGTCATCTCTGATTATGAAATTGTTTTTTTCTATGCAGAGCTAAGTCATTTATATCTGCTAGAGACCAGATATTAATAACTAATTAACACTCTCCTTTTAAAAATAGAAGATACTAAACTAAACTTGGCATTCAATACTAATTTAACCATTTTCGTTAAAGTGTTAATAATGTTAATATGGCTATTACTAAAAAATAATTTTTAAAACAGTCTAGGAATAACTTAAATATGGTCAGTAACTAAGGGGATAATAGAAAATTAAAGACTAGGAATAACTTAAATATGGTCAGTAACTAAGGGGATAATCGAAAATTGAATTTTTGGCCAAGATTATGATATATAAACCAAATCGTCAATTAGAGTTGACCTAACAACGGGATAAATTTTGAACTGATGACCTAAGTCCTGAAAATTTCAAACACCTTTGGAAAGACAAACTGTAGTATCTTGTACTTAATGAATAATATATGACACCATGGTAAACTTCCACTAAATTTTAGGCAAGTAGGATATGATACTTAAGAAATTGGAAGAATTGAGCTGAATTTCACGAGGTTGTGCTTCTGTCTGTTTCCTCCCAGGCATGTGTTGGCTAACAGCTGAAGAATACCTTAGATGAGAAGAGATTGAGGGCCTCTTGAGATTCTCTAGAGACTGAAGACTTAAAGCTTACCTTAAGGTAGGTTTGACACCAACACATAATTTTCCCTGAGGGAATGAGAATGGTCACTAACATCTTGGAATGATGACTTATACAAAAACTCCCGGTGTCTTAAATAAAATTCCCCCTGCTGTTTTGGGGGTTAGCCTACACAGCAGGTCATTACAGCAAGGCCAGAATGTAAGTTGGCCGAGACCTTCCAATGGCATAGCTTGCTTGAAAAATGAAGTTCAAGAATGTAACTCAGGTAGAATGCATGGCTGAGCTAGTTTCTGAGGAAAAGACTTGGATAGAGAGAGAAAGAGGGCATAATAGGAAAGGGAAACCCTAAATACAACCTTTTCTGGTATTCTATATAAGACATAAAATTTCAAAGTCTTATACCCTATGTCTATTATAAAACAAATTCTACAAGAAATCTTTTTTTTTTTTTTTTTTTTTTTTTTTACTTTTTTCCTCTCTTTAATTCCCCCTTTCCCGACTTCCACCTCTGACCTATGAATGTTGCCGTTTCGGCATGCACCAGGGGCTTGTTGCCCCAGGGGCTTGTTGCCCCCAGGGGTTTGGTGCCCCCAGGGTATGGTTCGTGGTTCCACCTGGGGTGTAAACCCAGGACCTTCTGCATGTAAAGCAGAAGTGCTAACCACTACACTATGGAGCAACCCCTATAAGGGATCTTATGTATGAGTCTAAACACGTAAGATGATGCCACATTTTTGTTGAGAGGATTAATAAATTGATAAGAAGACAATAAATTGATAAGTTGAAGAGCATCAAAATGGAAGTTTGATATTTGTAGCAGAGGCTGGGGATATACCCTAATACAAGTATTAAGCAGTTCACTAAATTCGAATAAGCCGTGGTTTCAAATTTTCAGGAACTGTTTCTCAAAGGAAAGGTGATAAAGGAGACAGAGGTAAAAACCCCTGTTAGGAAAAGGTAGACAAAGGTAATGGTTTCTTATGGTGACATGTGTTATATTACGGGTCTTATCAGTGGAGGCCCTGAAACACCGTGGAAAACCATTACTGGATTAAAAGCTCTATATTTTAGTTTTAGAAAGGAAAACAACGTTGAGATAGAGCAAGCAAATGGAAACTTTAAATGTGAAGCAGTTTTATTTAAAGTTACCATTAATTTTTTTCTATTTATAAATGAAATGGCATAAACTTAGGTTGATATATGTCAGTTTGCGATTTGGAGAACATGTGCACTCTGCTATATATCTTGATGATTCTTGACTAATGAATAGCACTTTTATACATGTGTATCGTTATAGGAACTATCTTCCTGGGCTTCTATGGAAGCTGCTTTTCCTCTGGTTCCCACCTTAGGAGTTCACAGTGGCTTAGGACTGAAAGACCTAGGGGCATAGTACTCAACATTTGGATGGTTCAGATTTTCAATTGCATGATTTTAAGTAGAATTTCTCAGATTCACCTGGGAACCTAAACTATGACTTTAGTGGGAAAAAAAAAAAAAAAAAGTTTAACTCCAATAAGCTAATTTACAAATGCATTTGAAACACATTCTATTTTTAATTTAAGTGTTTGTAAAACTCTCCTCTGTGTGTTTATGACAAACATGTAATATGTTGTTCGCTATCATATATAGCTTTTAGGGACTGTAGACGCTGTGTTTGTTTGGGCCTGTGGAAGGGCGTTTATTTAAAAGCAAAACTTGCTCTCTTTACCCCTGGCTAATACCAAAGGAATTATATATCTCGCTCCTGGCATTTGACTTAATATCTCTCTTTAGATCGAATGAGACAATTTCCAAATTTATGGATTTGCTAAAAGCAAATTCTCCAACTACTTATAATTTAATGAGGAGATTTATTATTTTAATTAAAAAAAAAAAAGTCCCAGGGAAAGTTCCAAAAGCTCTCTTAGCCATTCCAATCTCTCTAGACACTCCTTCACCTGTCACTACTACCCGACTCTACTGGGGCCAGCACTGATTTCTCCACTGTGCTCCCAGGAATGGTAATCAATGCTCTGCTGGTATCCTGATGGTGAAGTGACACAGGATTCATTCTGTGACATTGATGACTTCAATGAATTTCCTGGTATAGCTCAATTTTTTTTAGATTTTGCAAGTTTATGTCTTCACCTCTCCTTTCTTGTATTTACTAGTTACTTAGAACTAGGTACTTGATCATTTTTCCAATAGCCAGCAGATGAAGAGAAGGAGGTGGAGTCAGTCCCTGGCTAGATTTCAGGCAACATCAGAAAGTTCATATTCAGCATCAACCATTGATACCTTATTTGGTGTCTTGAGTGGGAACAAGGATTAAGAAACAGTTTACATATATTACCCTGTAGAACAGAGGCCCAAGACAGACAATAAATCCTGGTTGCAAAGTTTCTGAAGCAGGGAACTAGTACCATTTCCCTGATTACATGAGCTCACCACTTAGGGCAAATGAAGGAAAGACGCTCCATTTTGGGTATTAAGAAAAGAAATTCTTGGATGTACAAAATGTATATAGATGGCTATTGTCATGAGAACCATCTTCCTGGGCTTCTCTTTCTCTGATTTCTCACCTTCAAAGTTCTCAATAACTTGATTCAAACATACCTGGGACTTAAACTCAACTCTTTCTCATCTTACATGCTCTTTTGCAATATATTCTTGCTTCTCATCCATCAAGAGGTAGAATGTGTGTCTCTTCCCCTTGAATTTTGGCTGGCCTGTTTCAATTTTGTCCAACACTTAGTAGGTTTTTAGGTACATTATGGGCTGATTAGAATTTCTTTGATTTACAGAACCTAACCACAGATATCGTGAAGACATACATGCCAAGCTTCAAATAGTTTTATCCGCAGATTCAGTCATAGGAATTGGACCTGGTTTGGTGGATCCAGGGCAAGTGACAATTTGTACTGTTGCTAATGCTTCTAATTCAAAGATGTTAGGAACAGACTTTTTATTGTGCTTAGGGCTTATGAGGCAAAACTAGGAGAAGTGAAAGGAATAGAAGGATCAGGGTAGACGCTGGAGTGGGTGGAGAATATGACAAATGTGCAAGCAGGGCAATTTATAAAGCGATACAGCAAACATGATGAGGTCTTGGGACACTCAAATCAAAAGAGAAGTTACAACAAACTCCAATAAGACAAGAAAGAGAAATAAGAGGAACTATATTAAAAAGGACAAACCATAGAGATGTGTCCCCAGGAAACGAATGATTAAACAAAATCCTTCTGACTGGGGCCATGTGTTCTTAAAATAAATTCATCGAATAGAAGGGACTTGTGGAGACTTTAACAATGTTAACAGATTCTCAGAAATGGAGTGTTTTCACTTTGTGTTTTTTTTTCTATTATACATGAAAAAATACACTGGGATTTACGTTTAGTAGTTATTTCTACATTCTTCATGAAATTTTGTAACACAGACTTGGAACCAGGCTCAAGAACCTGGCTACTAGCCAAATTGTCGTATTCCTCACATTTGTTAAATATTATTGTACTGAGTATTATATAAAGTGATGAAACTAGGCATAGGGCTTGAAACTCAGAAATTTAAAATTTGATTCAGAATAGTAAAGCATCCTATGACCATTGAAGATATAAAGTAAACAGACACACACACACACACACACACACACACACACACACACATCCACCCACCAATGCAGTCCTGAAATATGAGACTTCATAACAGCTGCAGCCAGAACCAACAAAATGCCTGTGACTGTGAAGCCATGGGCAACAATCACGGTGCACATCATGAGCTGGGAATGCTGGCTCTGATCTAGGTTGGAGCAGTCAAGGCTGTAGGTGAAGGCATCTGTGTTGTCCAGGCAACCTAAAGGGGCTGGAAAGTAGGATAGGTGGTGGGCTGAAAATTCTGTCAGAAGTTAATGTTGTGGTCTTCAGTCCGAAGGCAGTCTGTAGGCAGAATCATTTCCTTTTCCAGAAAACTCAATCTTTTCTCTTAAGGCCTTGAACTATTTAAACAAGCCTCAGCCACCTTATGGAGGGCAATCTGCTTTACTCAAAATCTGTTGATTTAAATATTAATTACATCTAAAAAAGAACTCATAGCAACATCTAGATGAGTGTTTAACTGAACAGCAGAAAACCATAGTCTAGACAAGCTGATGCATAAAATTAGCCATCATAATTATCTTTTCCATTTTCTTAATGGTGACATTTGAAGAACAAAATATTTTTTAAAATGAAGTCCAAGTTATCATTTATTTTAATCACTTGTACTTTTAGTGACATATCTAACAAATCATTTCCTAACCCAAGGACATGAAGATCCACCCATGTTTTCTTTTAAGAGTATTATAGTTTAGCTTTTTAGGTCTGTGATCTATTTTGAGTTAATTTTTATGTATGGTGTGAAGCAAGAGTCCAAATTCCCCCCTCCTTTTTTTTTTTTTTTTTTTGGCAGGTGGATATCCAGTTTTTCTAGAGTTATTTGCTGAAAAGACTGCTCTTTCTCCATGGACTTTTCTTGGCACCCTTGATAAAAATCAATTGAGTATATACATGAGAGTTTATTTCTGGAATCTCTATTTTATTCCATTGATCCTTTAATCTACCCTTATGCCAGGACCATACTGCCCTGATTACTATAGCTTTACGCTATGTTTTGAATTAGGAAGTGTGAATCTTCTAACTTTGCTCTACTTTTACTAGATTATTTTCTCTATTCTAGGTCTCTTGCATTTTCATATGAATTTTAGTATTGTCTTATAAACTTTTGTAAAAAAAAGCTGGTTAGAATTTTAATAGGTATTGTTTTGAATATATAGATAAATTTTGGAAGTATTGCCATTTTAACAATATTAAGACTTCTGATCTATAAATATATCTTGCTGTTATTTGATCTTCTTTCTTTCAACAATGTTTTCTAGTTTTCAGTGTACATATCTTGCACTTCTGTTAAATTTATTCTTAAGTATTTTATTCATTTTGATGCTACTGTAAATGGAATTGTTTTTAAATTTTATTTCAGATTGTTTATTGATAGTGTACAGACATACAATAGATTTTTACATTGATCTTATATCATGCAACCTTCAACTTTATTATTTTGAATAGTTTTTCAGAGTCCTTAGAATTTTCTAAATACAAAATCATTTTATTTTCAGTTACAGGTAGTTTTACCTCTTCCTGTCACTCTGGATATGTTCTATTTCTTTTTCTTGCTTATTTGTCCTGGCTAGAAATTTCAAGTACAACGTTTACTAGAAACGGCGAAAGTGAGCATCTTTGTCTTGTTCCCGATTTTAAGGAGGAAAAGCACTAAGTCTTTTACCATGAAGTATGATATTAGCTGTAGTTTTTCCATATATGCTTTTTATGAGGTTGAGGATGTTCCCTTCTTTTCCTAGTTTGCTGAGTATTTTTATCATAAAAGTGTTACCTTCTTGTCAAATGCGTTTTCAGGATCTATTAAGATGTCATGTATTTTTTGTCTTTTAATGGTGTTTGTTACATTATTTTTGGACATTAAAACAACCTCACATTCCTGAGATAAATCCCACTTGCTCATGTATAATCTCTTTTAATGTCACTGTGTCTGGGTTGTTAGTATTTTGTTGATGGGAAGGGTTGTTTCTTTTTCTATTTTTGGAAAAAATTATAAATTATTGATATTATTTATCTAAGAATTTGGTAGAATTTGCCTGTAAAACCATTTGGGTCTGGGATTTTCTTTGTGGGAAGTCTTAAAATTACTAGTTTAACCTCTACTTGCTATGGGTCGGTTCAGTCTATTTCTTGTTGAGGCACTTTCAATAATTTGTGTCCTTGTAAGAATTTGTAGATTTCATTTAAGTTATCTAATTTGTTGGTTTACATTTGTTCATAATATTTCTTTAAAATCCTTTTCATTTCTCTAAGGTTAATAGTTATGACCTTTCTTTTACTCTTGATTTTAGTAATTCCTTTTTTTTTTTTTTTAGCTAAGGGTTTGTCAATTTTATTGATCTTTCAATTAATCAACTTTTAATTTTGTTGATATTATCTGTTTTTTTTTTATTCTCTATTTCATTTATTTCCATTCTAATTTTTATTATCTCTTTCCTTTCACTTGCTTTGGAATTATTTGCTCTTTTTTCTTTTTTCTAGTTTCTTATGGCGAGACTTTAAGTTACTGATTTGAAATCTTTCTCCTTTTTAAATATAGGTGTTTATAGCTATATATTGCTCTCCAAGCACTGTTTGAGTTGCATCCTATAAAGGTTTAATTTACAAGCAAGTCGTCACTGAGGGCAAGTGGTGCCTAATCCACTGTGGAACTCTTTGAGATTTTGTGATACGAAATACTTTGAATTTATCCCACTTATGGGCTGAAGGATGTTCACTAACTCTCATCATTTACTAGCTGAGGGTTACTTTGGGGAGGCATTAATTACCTGATACTTCTGGCTTTCTCTGCACTCTGATGGCTGTAAAGAGAACCTTCAAGCAAAACTTGCAGTGCTGGCAGTTAGAAGTCAGGTCTATATGCACAGAAATGAGAAAGGATAAGGTATCCTGTGTAAGGCACTATGAGCATCTGTTTTACTCATGAAATGTTGTGATTCTTTGTTAATGGCAGATTTACAAGGTACAATGGCTTGTCCTTTATCTTAGAGTGCATGAGGACATGTCCCAATATATATCATATCATTGGTTCCCTAAAAGTCTTCAAAATATATGGCTTTGAACCTGGTAGCTTTCTCTCTGACTCTCTGGCATGAATGATCTCACTATAGCAATCTGACTACTAACCGCTTCCTATTCATCATATATTGTCAATATAATAGACTAGCATAATGTTCGGCAGAATGTCAAGATAATCCACTCCCATCGTAATCCATTCTCTTTTGGTAGAAAACAGGAGAAATAATATAGCCCTGAGACAAGGCAGTGAATATGTACTATTGTCCCTTTCACATAGTGTGCATTGCTTTAAACCTCATTATTGATGGAGATTGCAGAGAATATATTTACCAGATTAATAGCTACATACCAGTGACAACATTTGATGAACAAGGAGTGTTGATCAGTTCTAGTAAAAATACTACATCTTATACGGACACACAATTGTGGCTCTTATATACTCATTTTATGATAATCAACTGTCATCTATAATGGTGTTAACTAGATAGCGATATGAGGGTCACAATACTTGTGTCCTTTACATCTTGATTGTAGCATTGACCTTGAATTTTCATATAGATTGTAGTATTGCTTCTGATTTAATACCTTGGCTGAACAGGGGTAGTTTCAAAGCCTTATCCTAGGCCTTTCATGTAATAATGGTTCTTATTGCACAATTCAGGGAAGCACGTGAGTGTTTGTTAGCTGCTGAGTATATCCATAGTAATTATACACTCAGGGACAGGGGAAATAACAACAGGATGAGTTTATGAACCATTGTGAGGTAATATTTGGTCAGATTTCATCTGACCTTCAAACGGCTCATTCTAACTATGGTAGCAGGACATGATGGCATTTCACATCTCCTTGTCTTTGTGTCAGCCCAGAAGTATATCTAATAGTCCTTGAAAGGTTGGAGTGCTCCTCTCTCCCCAGTGCACAATTTACTCTGGTAAATGGCCATGGGTCCTCTCAATAATAAATTGGAGGATGTTTATTTTATATGCTTGTTGTAGCAGTATATACAATATACTGTCCTTAAGGAGATCTTTAAAGATCTTTCTTTAAAAAAGGCCATTTTCTTCAATGATTGGCTCTTTGAGAATAGGATCTCATCTTAAAGAAATCTGAATGAATAATTGTATTTTCTACTGTGGAGGTTAATATTAGCCTCTGCTTGCCAGCCCTAGATTTTAGTCTATAATCAACTCCCCATTAGGAAAACCATGGTTAAGGTACTCTGTTGCCATTCTGGATTTGATGCCCATTATGCTAATCACTGCCACCTGCCTCTGATTAGTAAATGCTACCACCTGATTTTCTTAGAATTTTATTATTCTCATTGACACAATGGAAATGAGTCCCACCATGGCACATTTCCTGCTACATATACCCTGGCCTACAGAAGAGAGCTGCTACATAAATTCTCAAAGATATAATGGTATCTCATTTAAAAAAGTTTATTCCTTATAATTTTAGTAAAGGGAGTATCCTTTGGGCCCTCCTGCAAAACAGTTAGAATGAGTTTTTTCTCCCACTTCCCTTCTAAATCCTTTCCCAGTACTCTGCCGAGGCAGTTCCAGGAGTTGCTCCATCTTTATTCCTATAGACCATAACTCTGACTAAGCTTCAGAGACATTCCAGCTCTGGGTTAGGACTGGTTCCAGATGTTCTTGCTTAGACATTAAATGCTGAGTTATGGAAGAGTTCTTCAATGACAACAAATTCTCTTATTTAGGTTTATATACTGCTTCCCTATCTTAATTCTCCAAATCCACTCACATGTGTTCTAATTTCTTTTTCTTTTTTTACATATTAATTTTTATTATGGTGACATTGGTTAAAATTCAGTAAGTTTCAAGTGCACATGTTGTAATTTCTGATAGTACATATAAGTCAGTACTGTATTTTTTGTAAAAAAAAGTATTTCCTTTTGGAACAAAGACTGTATTTCTCTACTCAGTAAGTGCAGAATCATGACTTTAGTTATTGGTTTGTACACTATAAAGGGAGGCGATGATGGATCTTAAGGAGGCAACATCATCTTGCTAGGCATCTGCCTTAGGTAAAGTCTTCACACAAGATCTTTGGGTAAGAAAGATGTAATTATCATTGCCATATCATTAAGTGCAATGTTTTTCCTTTCCCCTATGCTTCATTACATCCACTATGGGTGAGAATCTTAGTAATTGAATGCTATAGCATGCTAGGTCTTATCATCATCCTTCTTAATACCAGTAATTGGATTACTGGTATCATCTAACTGGTGACAATTCAGCTATAGAATCGCATGTTGAGGGTCTGCTTTCCAGGGCCATTCCTGATATCACATGCCTTTGGGTTTTCTTAAAAGCAATGCTTGAAACAAGAACGTGAGTACAGGTAGTTTAGTTTATTTGGAAAGTGATCCCACAAAGCATGAGTGGCTAAGTAAGGAGAATGGATAGCAAAGGAGGAAGATCCAGAGTAAGGGTACTTTATTGAGGTCAGTGCTCAGGGCAATGAGGGACTTATAAGAACAAAGAATGCCTCTAAGAATTAATCATCTGAAAAATGGAAGTCTGGAGCATTTACTGATTCTCTCATTGTGGGCTGCCCTTGTTTTTTTTTTTTTTTTTTCCTTACAAAAGTTTTAACAAATCTGTCCTTACTATCTGCCACATACTGTTTATTTCCTTATCTATTCTTTTTCATTTAAAACACAATATGCTGGTCACAAGCCATTAGATTGATTTCATGTCTCTATAATTTGAGAAACACTGACTTATTGTGAGGCGGTTAATCAGGTCTGAACTGCCCGTGTTTAAGTGGGCAAGTCAGCTCCTATGGCATTACAGAAGGCCCTGGGGGCAGAACAAGGAAAGACATGAAGCAGCAGGTACTCGAGGTGGGAGTTTGGCAGCAGGAGTTGAGTTAGAATTGTTCATAATGGCCATGGCTGGCTATAATCAAGATGGGCAGGTGAAGACATAAAGACTTAGAAAGGAAGTATAAGATAGATATACGGATGTCACAATTATGTAAAGGTAATATTTAAAACATAAGGATGAATGAGATCATCAAAAAAGATGTGGAAAACACAAAAGCACATCTATTTTTAAGAGGATGGGGGAAGGGAATTCAAGAAAGAAGACTAAGAATGAATCTGAGATGTAAGAGAATTAGGAGAGCATGGTATCATAGAAAACAAAAGAAGAAAAATTTGTCAAAGGAGAAAGTGGTCATTAGCTTCAAGTACCATAGAGAAATTTAGTAAAATGACTACTAAGACACATTCCCGGTATATACCGATAAGTCAGTCATTTTGAGCACTGTCTTTGTACAATTCAGCAAGGTAGTAAGACAGAAGGACAGAAGACAGATTACAGTGGGTTAAGAAATCAGATGAGAGGGAGCAGAGACACTGAATATGGCAATACTTTCAAAGTGATTCGCTGAGGAGCTAGTAGCGGTACAATATTTAGGATTAATAGGAAAGGGAGAGATTCTTGGGTGGATGTTTAAGTTCCAAAGCTGTAAATTATACCTCAAAGATTTATTTTTTTCTTAAACTTGTTCAGTTGTCTAATTCTTTATTGAATTTATTAGTCACTTAATAGGCATCGCAGATGCTTTAGGAAATGCCATCCTTTTATTTATCCCATCATTTCCTCTTACGAAAGGAGAGACTTGGGTTTCAACTTGGTTGTGTTCTACTCTACTCCAACCACCAGAATGTGAGTGAGGGCTGGGGTTGTCTTGAGCTTGGAAATAGGAGAAAAAAGTGATTAAAATAAACACAGAGCTTGTTTACATATTCACAGGAAACTTCCCACAACATACTAAAATGGAAACAAAAAGATCAAATTCGAGAAAGGGATGCAAAAGTTGAATTTTTCTGAATCCATGAAGGCCAATTTTCTTTACAGTAAAAAGCCCTGAAAAAGAAAATTAGCCGAATGCTCTACTGTTTTCCCCTGCTGCCAGCTTTTCAGCATCCGGTCATATTGTTGCACTGATTTCCCCCCTTATTATAGGCAGGCAGGAGCTTGAAATTCCCTGCTGAAGCCGAAGGCATCCGTGCAGATGCATATCATAGGCAATTGCAGTGTGACTCACACGGTAGGGCTGGGAATCTTGGGAGTTGAACTGAGGACAAAATAGGAGGGATTTCCTTTCCCTAGGCTAGTCTCCAAGAACTCAATTTTCACACACCCCATTTTTAATGTAAGTTTACTGCTTGGTTAGAGTGCTTCATGGAGAAAGATTATGAGGCCTATAGGAAAAATTAGTGCTTGTTGCTTTCTTTCTTAACTAACTTTCTTGACTCTGTGCTCTTATTGTTGTTGTTTTTTTCCTGAAGTTCTCTAACTTTACGTATGAGTTGATAAAAAATTGTATAGCTAAGATTGACGATGATGATAATACTACTTAGAATGTGTAAAGCAATTATTATTGAGGAGTCTAAAGAACTACATGGCTCTTAATACCTGAGATGCTTGTTAAGAGGTATTAGGTGATATTTTATAGGATTAAGACTGATATAGCTGAACAGGCAGTTTTCCCTCTTTCCTTCCTCTCGTTTCTCTTTCCTTTCTCTCCTTTCTCTTTCTCTCTTCTTCCTTCTTTCCCTCTTTCTTCTAAATACTACTGTTCTGCCCTAATACCCTGCTTTTCTCACAGGGTTATTATGTGATTAAATAACACATAGGAAATTATTTTAAATTCATAAAGCCCTATGGAGTTGTTTTGTGATTATAATGATCACTACTGTGCTATTTTGGAATGAAGATCAAAGATGATCTCAATGTTGAAACAGCAATTGACTTATAAATACTTTTTTCTTTCACCCTATACTTAGAACTGAAACAGAATAGTGGATTTGTCATATTGTTTTTTAAGTAATTGATTGATAATAGTAGTCATAATTTTGTTTCAATTCTACCTGTATCAGACCTTGTGTATTTATCTGTATCTATGTCTATGTCTATGTCTATGTCTACGTCTATGTCTATGTCTATCATCTCTATCTCTATCTCTATCTATCTATCTATCTCTATTCTCATATCTATATCCAATTTACATCTATATCATCTATCACAAATTTTTAGAATTGTTAGTTATAAATTACATCAGGTTCCTCAAACTGTTTACCAATTTGTTGATGCCACATTCATTTGTGGAGTCTGGCTGTAACCTTCTCTCTTGGTCTTGTCTTCCCTCTATCAATTCTCAGTATACTCACAAAAAGATTTGCCTATATCCTGTTTCTGACAGAAGGGGCTGGTCTATTTCCCTGAAGTCCAGAACTATTAGAACAGCTTTGAAGCTTTCCTCAGTCTCTGAGATCATAATAGCTACTTTTCATATATTTCTGAACATTCAATGGGTAAAATATTAGTGCTTTGTGTATACCCACTGGTCTTGAACTAAAATTAAATCATGAATGGAGTATTATTTAAACGTTGATAATCTTCCCATAATATCACTCTAGTAATGAAACAAATCCCTTGAATAAAATTCTGCTGTGTAGCTAAGAGTGCCACAGTGAGGTTCCAGCTTAATAAAATTGCCTAGCATTTGTAACTTTAAACAGAGGAGTTGCTTCTTGTTTGATGTTAGAGAGGAAAAGAGAAAAGAACTGTCTCCCCCTCCCCCCAATCCGGGCAGGACCATGACACTTCCCATGGTTCTATCACCCCCTACCCATCAAAATCAGCTCAAAGTTTTATTGTTTAATCACTTCATGTTTATTGTTGTATAGATTATAATATCAGAGATTTAGAAAATGGGGTGGTGAATTTTTCTGTAAAAAGCCAGGTAGTTAATATTTTTAACTTTGCAGGTTGCATGATCTCTGTTGCAATTCTTCAGTTCTGCCATTGTAGAATGAAAGCAGCTGTAGGTAGTATAAAATAAATGAGCATGGCTATGTTCCATTAAAACTAGTGGTGGTGAATTTAGACCACTGGCTGTAGTTATTTGACCCCTGGTTTAGAGCATAGGGAAAATTACAAAGGTCATTGTCTAGGGGAGAAGATTATAACTAAAGTTTTGGATATGCCAGGTTTAGGTGATGAAGGAGAAATCTATGTTGAAATATGGAAATTTAGAATTGGATTTTGGATGAGAGCTTAAGCTTGCATTTGGATTTGAGTTATTCACTATTAAAGTAAGAAAGTAGCTGTGCTTTTAGAGTCAAGCCAGGAGCACAGAAACTGAAAGCAATCTAATGAAAAGAATTGATTAAACAGATGATAAAAGAGCTGAGGACACAAATAAGAGACAACCCAGAGATTAGAGGGTAACATGTGGCTAGGATCCTAAGCTGTGGCTATGATGGAGGTGGTATTTCTGGAGCTTAGTGGATGGGTGAAGTAGACTGTTAAAATAATGGCCCTCAGTGAATGACATTTCTTTGTGTCCAGACTCTTCGCAATGTCGTATTGCTGTTCTTCTCATCAGGAAGCAAAGTCTGTTTTCCTAATTGAATACGGGCTAGCCTTGTAATAACTTGCTTTGACCAATAGAATGTGGTGGCTGTGAATTTGTGTGAATTCTGGAACTACAAGAACCAAAGATCTTGTAGTTCCAAACTTGCCTTCTTAAAGGCTTTAGGCCACCATGCTGTGAAAGAAGCCTGGTCTAGTCTACCGAAAAATGAAAGATCACATGGAGGAGAACCCAGCTAACAGCTAAAACAAATTGCCAGATCTGAATGAAGTCATTTTGAATGAGCCAGCTCCAATCAAAATATCAAACATGGCATCCGAGACAGAGAGAGGGACAGAAGTACCCTGGCATCTCCCATCCTTTGTCCTTCTGCCTTCCTCAGTGCTTCCTGCCTGTGCCTCTTTTCTCCCTCCAGCACCCCCATTTGGTCTAACTAAATGAAACTAGCTGATAGGGGATCCTAGGAAATGCACCTGCGAATGAAGTAGAATTCGGGAAGTGAACACAATATTAAAAGCTAAGGAAAGCAAGCATGAAGTTGGAGAGAAGAGCAGAGAGTTTAGTGCTGTTGTGGCCATGAAAAAGGAAGAGGAGTTTGTAAAGAAGCAGTGATGAACCAGCCAGATAGGTTGGAGAATCAAGAATACACTGTTGGCCTGAAGTAAGAAGTGAAAGGAGTGTAAGGAAGAAGGAGAGGTCTGATAAATGGTGTAAAATAATGCAGAGACTTCAGAAAGGGTGACTGGCAAAAAAAACCCCAGTTTTTTCTGGTGACATGCACAATTAGTGACTCTTGAGTGACCTGTAAATGTTAATTTTTCCTTCTCAAATTGTGGTTTGAAAATCCTCAAAGGTTTGTGAAAACATCATAGGGGATTTACCATTAATAATGGCAAAGGCATCTGTTTTGGCTTCTGGTATGTTTAAAAAATTCTTTATTTAGATGGTAAGTTTATAAAAGATTTTCAAATGTAATAAATCTCTACCTAAAAAAGAAAACCATACAGAGATGCACACAAATTAAGTTAATAATCTCCAATCTCTGTTTTAAAAAATGTCTAAATTAAATAATGATATGATATTTTTCTTTCAAAATTGAACACTTTAAGAGTCTTGAAGAGTGTATTGAGTAGCCATGCATACCAATCACTGGATATAAGATGATTATATTTGTGATTTGTTTACCCAGTTGAATACTTCTAGCCGCTATGTTGATTTTGATTACTATAAAGCTAAAAATTCTTTTTATTCTCAAGTACCTTTTAAATGTAATTTATATCCATGATGGGACCTTTGATAAAGACAAAAAACCAAAATTAATAATGAAGTTAAATATGTTAGTTAAAAGTGTAAAAATGATGATAATTCTCTAATTTGCTTCAAGATATCCTGTATAAGGTTCTTACATTTTATTAATTTAATAACAATTCTTATATAGCATACTAAAATCTCCCCAGTACTTCCAAAACCAGTGTAAAAAGAAAAAAAACCCCAGAAAGATAAATATATCCAATTTAGCTTTTTCACTGATTGGAAATAAAGATAATTAATATCCATAATGTGACAATTTTTTTGATGTTTTAAAAATTTTTTAATTAAGTTTATTGGGGTAACATTGGTTAATACAATTATATAATTTTCAGGTGTACTTTATCATTTGACATCTGTATATTCTATTGTGTGTTTACCACCCCAAGTCGTTTCCTTCAGCTGCCATATTTTTGATCCCCTTTACCCACTTCTCCTTCCCCCTACCCCGCTATAATTGATCCCCTTTACCCTGTCTACCTCCTCCCTCCTCCCCCGCCCCACTAGTAACCACTACTCTATAGTCCTCTGGTAACCACTAGCCTATAGTTCATGTCCATGCGTCTCTGTTTGTTTGTCCTGTTCATTTGCTGCGTTTAGGTTTATATCCCACATATAAGTGATATCATGTGATTTTCAACTTTTTCTGTCTGCCTTATTTCACTTAGCATGATTATCTCAAGGTCCATCCATGTTGTCGCAAATGGAAGTATTTCGTCTCTTCTTATGGCTGAGTCATATTCCATCGTATATATGTACCACAGCTTCTTTAGCCAATCATCTATCGTAGGACACTTTGGTTGCTTTCATGTCCTGGCCACTGTGAATAATGCTGCTATGAACCTCTGTGTGCAAATATCTTTATGGATATGGGTTTTCAAGTCTTCGGGATAAATACCCAGTAGAGGGATTGCTGAATCATATGGTAGATCAATTCTTAGTTTTTTGAGGAACTCCCATACTGTTTTCCATAGTGGCTGTATCAATTTGCAGTCCCACCAGCAGTGTATAAGGGTTCCTTTTTCTCCGCATCCTCTCTAACATTTGTTATATAATGTGACAATTTTAAAAAAGTGCTGCCATAGATATTTTTCTTGTCTTGTAATTTAAAAACAAGATGTAAATATTGTATGATTCCATTTGTACAATGACGAGAAAGGTCAAATCTGAACTATAATTACAGAAAGCAGATTGGTGGTTTCCTAAGACCAGCAGTGGGCACCGATAACAGCAAAGGAACACAAGGGAAATTTTGGGGATGATGGAAATATCTGTATCTTGATTGTGAAGGCTGTTACATTGTTAAATTAATTGAACTATACATTTATAAAGTGTGCAGTATACTGAATGTAAATTAAATTGCAAAACAATAAGTTAAAAAACATACCTAAATTTCATAAAAAGAACTTAGTTAATTTAATTCATTTTTTGTATTTAATTAGATAACACCAAATATTAGGTCATAAAAGCAGATATTTGGGGTGAGGCAAGTGAGGTACCCAGGACACAATATGGAAGGAGAAGCTCGATGCCAGATTTCTGTAAGCGTCAACTTGGCACTTGCATGTTTCTAAATTTTCCCGCCTTAAATTTTGTGCTTTCTGCACTTTACTTGCCTCACCGTTTTTACTGACTTAATAGAAGTTAAAATTTCATTCTGTCTTTTAATATGCAGTTAGTATCTAAATCAAATGTGATAAACTATGTTGCCATTAAATTTTGTTATTGTGTGTATGTGTGTGTGTGTGTGTGTGTGTGTGTGTGTGTGTGTGTGTGTGTGTGATTTGTTGGGCTTCCTGAGTGTGAGGATTACTGCCTTTCAGTTCTGGAAAACTCTCAGCTATTATCTCTTGGAAAATTGACCCTCTCTCTCATATTCTCCTTCTGCAACACTAAATGAGTATGGACTTTCTCTCTCTATTCTTAATGTTTTATAATCTCTTATTCATAGTCTCCATCCCTTTGTTTTTTTTGTGTTGTATTCTGGATAAAAGCTTGAGTTCTCTCTTCAGTTATTTTTAATCTGTAGTTTATCCTGTCCATTGAGTTTGTAATTTCTGTGATTATTATTTTCTTTATTTCTTCAAGTTCTATTGTTTATCAAATCTGTCTAGAATTTTGACATCCTCCTTATTTATTTAAAACATTTAAACAGACATTCTTTATATTTTAAATATTGGTGATAAATATCACCAAACTGGCAAGAATTGTTTTGCTCATTGAAGTGCTTGATCCCAAACCGATGATAGTCTGGTGCAAAGTAGGAAATTTATAAATATTTGTTTTTAAATTCATTATTTGTAAACTTTGCAGATTAGATTCTATTGTTTATTCCTTCTGCTGACTCCTCTTAATGGCAACTTGTTTACGTGGGTGTTTCGTGGTTTTTTTTTTTAATTTTTTATTATGAGCTCATGTTTCTTGGAGCTTTATTCAAGAAACTTTGTGTCCTGGGTTTAAGGTGCTTTATTTTGGGAACTTTTATATTTCCTTTCTCCAGATGCCTCAGAGGCACTACAACCATGGGCTTCTTTAAATTCTCAGCTTGGAATTTTTATGGCTTACACAGGAAGAGTGCATGAGTTCCAGTTCTATGTGAAGACTAGCTATGATTAAAAATTCTCATGGAAGAACTTTTTGTTTTCTTCACACAGGACCACAGCAAGATGTCTTACCATTTCTCCTGAGGGTAGAAATGGACCCTTAAGGAAATTAAATTCATATGGCTACAAAAGAAAAGAGTTACCATGAGTATATAGATTTGTAAGACTTAGAATTCCATGCTCACCTACTAGAGGATTAGGAGAATTTAATAAAAATATACATGAATGCATAAAAAAAGAAAAGAAGCCCATACTTTTCTTTAATACCAAATGTTGTCAGATGACTTTATTGTGTTGATGTATGAATGTTATTGAAACCAGCTCTTCAGTGGATAAACAAATTAGAGCTTTCAGGAAGCCAGTCGCATCCAGTTGCTAGAGTAAAATTAGAAATGGGACTGGACTAGAATTCTACAGAAGATTTCTTGTTCTTTGTGGCCAACACCTCTGTGAATTCACCATACAGGGTTTGGTGGTAGCCTGGTGTTGCCATTCATGAGCAGAAAATATAGTCAGGTAGGAAGCTGGACACAGATCAGGGAGAGCAGGACAAACTGGAACCTCTTTATCTGTCCCTAATCTGAGCAACGATGATCTTCTGAGCATGATGGATGCTTCTTTACTTCACATCCCAAATCTCATGCAAAAGCCTCTGTTGCTAGCACTTATCCAGGACTATACGGGGAAGGGGATTCTGGGAAATGTAGTTCCAGCTTATCTAAGCAGACACAGTATGCAACCATTAAAAGAGGGGGAAAATACATACAGATGGCAACACATCTGTGCTAGTAGCATTTTTCTCCCATCCTTGAGTAGAGGAACTATAGTGTGTATAGACTTTTCATAAGTTACCACCAGCTGCCTTACTTTGTCACCACACAACTTATCACCTGAGAGTGTGGGAAGTAGTATATGCAGTATATCCAGCATTAAAAATGTATTTATTTTCCTGTGATATTGGATTCAAAAACAAAAATATGTAGTAGTTTTCAATCCATAATTCCTGCAACATTTTTAGAATGCTATTTAAAAATCTTTAATTTCTTTAACAATGAAATACTATGAGTTTTGGAGCAGAGATATGATAATGAATGCTTGCTATTGACTGGTGACTTCATGTAAGACTACACAAACATGTGAGCAATTGATCTATTGAGAGAGAAACACGACCTTGGCAAGTTAAGGCGATCTTCCTGTTCTGTGGGCAAAGGTCATTTAAAATCCTGCAAGCTCTTTGAAGAAAAGGATCCTCTATCAGCCTACCCTTTCCTTTTGAAAAAGGCTTTCAGGAAGATGTGACTTTAATTCAAGGTCTGTAGAGTTTCTTTCAAAGAACATGTGTTAATGTGCCTGGAGTCCACTTCAGTCAGAATAGACTTCACTTTTTTTATATAGAATTATAGGGCCTATGTGTCTCCTTTTCCTCCAGCCCAGAGCATAAGAACAACATAGTCTGAGCTGCTCCATCTACCAATTTTAGTTCTTCTGGGCAAGATTCACTATTTTTGATAATAATAATTGTCATTGTTATATTTAATAGTGTTATAATTATTTTATAATTGTTATTATTGTTACTGTTATCATTCCACTTGCTCCTTTTTTTTCTGATGCTCTGAAAATGTTTTACCATTTGCAAAGCTCTTCACAAACACTTTTCCATTTCCTGCTCACAACAGCCCTATAGGGGAACAGTTGACCATTTCTGCTCTATAGGGGAACAGTTGACTATTTCTGCTCTATAGATGTGGAATAGGCTAGGTTGAGCCCATCTCCAACATAGATGACGAGAGTGATTTGCTCTCAAATCATCGCTGTTAAGTGATTTGCCTGGGCTCTCGTCATCTATGTTGGAGATGGGCTCAACCTAGCCTATTGTTCTACTCCATTTTTTTATCATTCTTTCTATTTTTAACAAAGCTGATAATGCCTATTTCTGATGTTTGGTCACTTTTACAGTGAGAGCTTTTTTCCAGTAGGTATTATGGAAAAGCTACCAATTTACTCAATATTACCTGTTTAAACAGTGAACATATGACAATGACTTCCTGGACAAATTGATGAATTTGTACCATTTGTTCATCCACTCTTAAAAGTGATGTTTCAGGATCAATCTTGTAGGCACAGTACATAGTCTCAAGGAATAGATTAAATATGAGAATATTTTGGCTTCTTAAGATGACCAGCACCCAGAGATGGGTAGCAAATATTTTATTTTGCCCTCTTGGAACAGAATAAAAAATGATTTTTCATGCACTGATAATTACGGTACAAAAGAAATGTGACTATTTTTAAAGCACCATTTTTCTCTATAAGACCAAAAGCTTCCCAACCTCTTATAAAAATCCATTCACCTGATATTAAAAGCTCCGTTCCCTGAACCAAACCTCAATCTCTGACCTGAAACATAATGGCAAGTTCCAAGAAAATGATGCAGCCTCTGCCACAGTCGAAGCCTTTGTTGTTTGCACTTATCCTCACACACAGGCATCTCTGAATAGAGAGGCAGGTGCTGTTTGATAAAAAGCTGGTCCCCACAGTAGATGTGAACAGCAGTCAGAGCACATTTACTTACACTTATTTATGTTTTGAAGGAAATGTTAGGTGAATTTGGAATTTTGCAATATCCTTTGGCAGTTTTTGCCCAACTCCCTTCAACATTGACTAATTCTAATATTTTAAAGCTGTGGTTAATTATAAATGCATGCAAGTTATTCAGATGCAGGCAACCCAATAGATGACAAAACAATGACAGAAAGAAACATCATTGTATATTTCAACTAACACCCTGGATTTAGAATTAAAGACTATGCTCACATATTCCCATTTCTTATTATTTAGGAAGGTTCTTTGGAGTCGCTCTTTGCAGACACAGCAAGTTCATTGACAGGATTAAAAAAATTTGGAGCTAAATTTCAGATGAAAGTGTTGGTGTCTACATATCAATGCCAGCTACAAATCAGCACAAACAATTGTTCCGTCATTAGCAAAAGCCTGTGAACAGGAGCGGTCCTCATATTAAGCCTTCTGGCGCTCTCATTGGATTTGTTTGACTTGATTGCATCTCGCTACATTTACAATCTGTTTTGTGTTATCGGCACATAGACTGACAGACTTTTAAATTCACATTTAGAGAAAGAGAGATTTTCAAAAAACAAACACCCTCCGAAAGAGTAATATATCAGCGTCATTGACTTACACAGCCAATAAATAATATTTAGCCACTGGAAACAAATAATCTGGTCCAATTAAAGAGGAATCCTAGAAGATGAGAAATCTAGATTCTGCTAAGGGTTTACTTGGTTTTATGTGTATTGTGGAATTAGTTCTCTCTCCTATAGTTCTTTTTAATAACCAGGCCATTATATGTGCTCCTGCTTTACTAGTATAAATAAAGTAGACAGGAATTAATATTTTTCAGGGCTTTGGTCCTCTGAGATAAAAGGTGCTGTGGAAATGCAAAGATATACAAAATTGTGAGTTCTAAATGTGGTTATCACTTGGCTCAGACATGCGAATCAACTAGTTGCATGCATAGTAAAAATAATAATGAGTATAAATTCCTTTTAAATGAGTATTTATCAAGTGCTGGCCATGTGGTAAGGGCTTTACATTTGCTTTCCCTTTTCATTCTCACAACTCCATTATTATCTCTGCTTTACACACAAAGAAACTGTGGTTAGAAAGGTTCAGCAACTTGTCCAAGGTCACACAGCTCAATGTCACAAACAGAATTCAAACTAAAGATGGTCTGTCTCAAAAGCCTGTGCTCTTCACTGCAATGTGAATTCTGAAAGCCACCGCCAAGGCCCTATTTTCTGAAGTTCCTTCATGATCTGTTCCACAAATCTCACGAGCTCTTTACTTTTATGCTTCTCATTGGCCATCTCTCCCCAGAGTGGAAACAGGGTACAAGTTCCTGGGATAAGGAGTCCTTGTTGATTGTCCTAACCCACATCGACTATTTAGCCAAGAGAAAAGCTAGTTAAACAACTTTAATTTCTCAAGAAATAGAAGAGTTTTCAGGCTTTTGAGAGGGCCCTTCCATTATGATGTGGGTCCCACGGAATAAAGAAGAGAGTATGTTTTCTTCTCTAATATTCTAATTTGTTAGATGAGAATAACTGGCCTGTTCTAGTTGATTAGATATGTGATGAATTAGACATGACAGTTGCCCTCAAGGAGTTTACAATTCAAGTGAGAGAAATAGATCTATGAATAACTAATGACTTAAAACAATGTGCTGTTAATGTGGGTAGGGACAATAATTATTATAGATTTTGAACATATAACATAGAAAAATTATTTTTATATCAGAAACTACATTATTTAAACTAAAAAATGCTATAATTTTGTATAAAGTCCATTTTACAGATAAAGTTGGATAAGTGACTTAACTTCGATAAACCTCAATTTTCCCTTAAGATGTGGATAATAATTCCAACTCCAGAATGCTGTTATAAGAGTGAAACACAAATACATTCATAAGGTCCCTAAAGTGGTACCTGGAATAAACCAGTGCTCATTATAGGTTAGCCTTATCTTACCTCTTATCACCAGCTCTATTTTATTCTTTCTAATTAAACAATAAGAGAGATGTATTTTAGTTAGTAATAATGGTTATAAAACAGAATACATTTTAAGGTCATTTTTATTTAAAACATAAAGTGCTTAACGCCAACTTTTGTGAGAAACAGGGGTTGTAAATGAGAGAGAGGCAGCCTCCATGTCTACCTGTCTACACATGGAATTAGAGGTACTGTATTTTTTTGAGGATACTCAGGGCCTCTACTTATCATTCCTCTGATTTTTTTTTTTCAGTGAATGTATAACTTGACAGTTGTTAAGGACTCCCTCTGTCTGAGAGGACTTTGAGCTAGGCCTTTCCATGTACATCTATCTTCAATTCTTGTAACAACTTTGTGAGCAAAAGATGAAGAAATGGGAGAATTACAGCATTAGAGATTGAGCCAGGATCGAAAACTTTCTGTTTCTCCTTTCATAGGTGTCAGTTCCTCATTGAGGTTCGAAGACTCTCCCTACTCCTGCTTCCTCTCTGTCATTTACAGGCATTTCTCCCAATAAATATCTTGCATGTGTAATCCTGTCTTGGTGTCTACTTCTGGTTGACCTAAAGATATACAGTTTATACCAAAAGTTGTTCTGATAAGTCAGGTGGTAAGATTGGTTTGGGGTCTGGCTCACTCACTGCCCAGCAAGAAAGGAGGAACCCATTTTGAGAGAAATGTGGGACATAGACAGTCCCTGGCACAAGATGGCAATCAAATTGCTGAACATTCCATCAGTGATGAGTTGCAGAAACATCCCAATGGAGAATACTCTTGCAGGTGCGATGATTCAAGGATTTGAAAGACATGGGGATGGGGCATACAAGGACAGTAGAGTTGGCTGGTTATTACTAAGTTATTTTGATGCTCTTCGGTGGGATAATGAGAAACTGAGGGCCATTAACAAACAAATGAATACAGACATACCTCAGAGATAATTGTGGGTTCGGTTCCAGACCTCCTCAATAAAGTGAGTATAGCAATAAATTGAGTCATAATCTTTTTGCTTGTGGAGGGTCTTGCCTTCAATTTGTAAAAAAAAAAAAAGCAACAGTAAAACAAAATATGCTTGTACTGATACCAAGAGCCAGAGAGGCTATTTGGTAGCTTATAAAGATACCCTTATCTACTGCAGTGGAATAGTGAACAGCTGAAGAGCAGACGTTGAGTCATAATCTTTTTGCTTTTGAAAGGTCTTGCCTTCAATTTGTAAAAAAAAAAAAAAAGCAACAGTAAAACAAAATATGCTTGTACTGATACCAAGAGCCAGAGAGGCTATTTGGTAGCTTATAAAGATACCCTTATCTACTGCAGTGGAATAGTGAACAGCTGAAGAGCAGACGTAGAACTTGATAGAGTTCTAGAAGCTTCAGAGATATTTAGATGCTCAGTCAAGGCGGGTCTCTTATGGACTCTGATTGAGAAAACCTGGGATCTTGAAACATATGGTAGAGACATCTGGATAGATGCCTGCAGTGATTTTGGCTTTGTGGACATCCCTGAATGTTCAAAGTTTATAGGACTAACCCACTCCTCTACAATAAGAGTTGGCTATCCCTGAGTGTGGGAGATGCAGATTCAGGGACCTGCCACTTCAGTGAGGTTAGTAGATGCCCAGTAGTCAGGGATGAGGTAGACTATGCCTTCCAGTGTAAAAGTCGAATTGCTACAACTTGCATTCTCAAAACAGGGAAGGCAGTATGGCTCCTGGTAGGTCTTCTCAGGTTGTAGAGAGAACATCTTCTACAACTAGGAATGTTGCTCTAGCCCACACACTTGATTACTCAGGAGGCTGTCAGCTTTGAGTGGGCACAGAGCTGGAAAGGGCTCTGCATCGGGTCTAGGCTGCAGTGGGGTTTGGTCATGGGGCTATTGACCCATCAGACCTTGTGCTGTTGCAAGTGTCAGTGGTGGGAAAAGATGTGGTTTGGAGTTTACGGCAGCCTCTAGTGGGAGACACTTAAGGCAGCCCTTTGGGAGTTTTGAGCAAGGCCACACCATCTGCAGTAGAGAATTACATGTTTTTTGAAAAATAACTCCTGGTGCCGTATTGAGTTCTACTAGAGATGGAACTCTTCACCATAGGAGGCCAATTGAGCTTCCCATTATAAGCTGGTTTATATCACACTGGCCAAGTCATAGATATGGATAGGCCCAGCCACAGTCTATCATTAGATAGAAATGTATATCCAGAAATGTCACAAGCCGTGAGAACACAAATAAGCTACATGGGCAGGTAACAAGATCCCCATCTTGCTCACCAAAGTCATACTAGTTATACTCTTTTAGGTTGCACCTATAACTAAGGGAGATACTGTACAATTAATTGAAGGAGCGTGAAAACACTTGAGCTTGGTTTATGGGTTGACTTAGTATAATAAACAAAAAGTGACTATATTTCAAGTATATTTAGCATAGCTACAACTTATAGATAAAAATTTGACTGTAAAAGTAGACACTTATTTTTACTTAGGTATATGTGAAAATGTATAAATATATACATTTTTTGAAGTTTTTATTCTCCTGAAAGAATTTTTAAAAGTTCAGGAAATTTACAGATTAGTTGGGTTACAGTTATAGTCTCATATTTTCTCTGACTACTTAATTTAAGGAGATAAAGTTTTTAGTCTTTCACTTATAAATTTCCATCTGCCCAGCAGCTGGAGTCCATCTGGAATAATGTATTTTTATCAAATTGTATGGGTAATTCAAACCAGGATCACTCATCTGAAGAGAAAATAGTTGTTATTTCATAGGTTTCACACATGAGCAAATTGATCTATAGCTGTGAAATGAATAATAGTGTTATTTGACTATATAGTTAAATGAAAGTCTTGGAAATTATATAGTTGAATATTTTGCATTATTATTGCTATTTTCACTGAATTTCTCCTTGGGAGGGTCTTTATACTTAGAATTTTTCCTCACTTTTCATCTTTCTATTAAACAATAAAAAGGACAATTTCGTTAGTCTAGCATTGGTGAGCAGCTCTGGAATCTCCACAGATGTGATAAAACTATGATAAATGTAATACCTCTTAAAGCAGGTTCATGAGTTTACAGTTGGCGAAGTGCCTTTCAAATTAGTGATTGCTTCTGTACCCCAGTGGAATCAAAACTGGATTCTAGGATGCAATTTTTATATCATCTCCCGGTCAGTGCAGAAACGTGAAACAAGCTCTGGTATCTAGGTGACTTGGGTTTGGCTTGTCATTGTCCATGTTTAAATGCTGTGACCTCTAGAAGTCACTTAGCCTATTTGTGCCTCAGTTTCCTTTCCTGTATGATGAGAAAGTTAGAGTAGATTTATTTTATTATAGCTTCGATTTTGAATTTCTAGAAACCAGATTTTTTAATGCAATTAAGGCTGACTGAGAAGAATGTCCAACTGTCCCCCAAATACTTCTTCCTTAAGCAGTCTCTTAAAATGGTGTTTAAAGTTTAAGTAGATTAATAAATGCATTGTGACTTAATCTTCTAACTAACAATCAATTGTGCTAAGTCCTCATTATTAATTCTTTATTCTCTCTCTAGCAAGAGGATGTTAAAATGTCTCATTGTATTATTTTTAATTCTTTTCTAGCAGGGTTAGACCTTGAGAGATATTGATCATACTTTAAAAAAGGTCAATTATCTGAGTAGATGGCACATAACATCATTTATATAGCATATTTTATATAGAAATTCTCAGAAGATGGATGAACAGCATTTACCATCTACGTGGTCCATTCTCTGTCCTTCTCCATTCTACTGACAATAGTGGTCCCGCCTCAAAAAGTATTCAAATATTTTAAAAATCCATTTATATTCCTGAAATTTTAAAAATAATACATTTCTTAAACTCATTACATGCTAATAAAGTAGTAATTCTAGTGTATTTGTCTAAAAATTGCCTCATTTATTTCATTCTAATATTTGCTTGTGTTCTTTATATTCACTGAATTGAGGATTTTAAAAACTCTTTACACTGGTAATAAATAACCTTTGTTTTGCGAATTTGCCATGTAAAAATAATATCATAGGAGCACTGACACTTGGCAACCTTGAGGAATTACAAAGAAAATCTTGATGCAAAGGGTTATAAGCAAGAAGGGAATATGCTATGACCATCACAACCTTAATGCTTACAACAGGATTTGCCCTAGGGTAAGCACTCAATATATATTTGCTGAATAAATGAAGGGTTTAAATAGAACAGCAAGTTTTTTTTTAAGCTCAATGTGGATGGTATTGTTGGGCAGAAAATATCATCTCAAATATTTCATAATCAGCAAATGTCATCATACCACTCTCCTAATTTTGGAGATTTTATCACGCCTAGCAACAATATTGTAGATTAAGATCTACAAACCACTTCATTGTTTATAAGGCCTTAAAAATCTGATAATTAGAGCATCTGGATGCTCATTATTCCTGTTGGAATTATGCTGATATTATCATTTCATTTTTTTGTTTGTTCATTTTTCATAACAGCATTCCCATCTTGGCACTTAAACAGAATTCTTCACTTGTTATGGTTGTTTCACAGTTGATTCCATCCTTTGACTTCCTGTTTTCACAATTTCCCAGCCAATCAAAGATATCTGTGGTTTTAAAGCATGTGTCAACTGGACAGATATCAAGAATAAAATGCACATATACATCCCAAAAGACTTGTGTCAAAATCAGTAAGATTGCATAAGGCAGGAACCTCAGATAGCATTTTAACAGAAGAAAATGGTAAAAAATTAGTTCATTCGGTATAGTATCTGAGCTTTAATAAACCATGTCTTATCTCCTTTGGCCAGTGGACAGCTTCTAATTGGTAAGGGTCCAAGGTAAGGCAAACAAATGCAAGGAAACCTGAAGCCTGGCTTTATACATCAGCAAGATAGCCCTATCGTACATCAACGGACAGGCTTCAAGTTGACAACAGGAAAAATGTGACTCAGCTTATGCAAAAGGGGAAGTCCCAGCATTGAGCTCAAACAATGGGCCTGTCATTTTTCTGCTTTTCTGGTTTGTCTTACCTTTTTTAAAGATATGTAGGGGCAGAAGACTCATTATTCTCTGGGTCTCAAACTGGGACACTGAATTTAGTATCCAGGGAGAGATATTATTTAAGGGGAGAGTAGTGCAGAGGAAGTAATGTGAAATCCTGGTGTCAGGCTGGTAAAATGACGTCTTCAATTCCAGGAATGCTTTATTTGAGTATGGAACAGGATAGGCTCAGGGACAAAACAAAAGCAACTTAAACTCCTCCGTAGGATGATGAGTCAGTCTTGTGGATGAATAAAACAAAGGAAACCTTCTGTGAGGGATAGACTTATTTTCTCCTCCCATTCTTACATATCTGCAATTTCTACTGCAGAAGACAAATCCCATTTCAAGCCTATGAGTACCTGTTCAGACACCAAACATCACATATATGTGGTTTATATGTTCTGTTATTTGAATTTTGGGAGAGTCTTTAGTTAAGACCTATAATGCTGAAGAAAACTTATTTCTCTGACATTAGAGCTCCATCTTACCTAAATCATACCAATAATGAATGCCAAAGGTAGACCTTACCAGAGTCAAGAGCAGAAATAGCATGCATGCCAAATGAGTTGCTCCAAGAGATCTGTGGTCTTCGACAACCTGACATACATGATCCTCTGTGTTTAGGTTGTCTCATTTCACTGTCTCTGGGTTTTCTTTATTAATTTCTGTGATGCTTCCATCCTCTTCCTTTTTGTGGTATAGTGATAATATAGTAAATGTACGGACTTTCGGTGAAAAATAGACTTACTAACAGGAACCAGGAGACATGGTTAAATTTTTCTCGGGTTTCAGAGTTTTATGGGAAAAACAATGAAAGTAAAATAATCATTAGTAAGAGCATGAGTTTTCTTAAGTTCCACTCCTTTAGAATACATTTAAAAATTTTTATTTTTTTTGACTGAATTATTTCTAGAGTATGAAAAACATACGTATTTTCTTGTGACTTATGGTCATTATGTTCCGGCCTGTGGTATAGCAACACCTCAAGAGGTTATTAAGAATGGCCCATTACCACTGGTAGAATCACATCTTCTCATGTTTGTGTCCTTGGTACATAGAATCTGGAAACTGTCAATCACTTCATAAACATATTTAATTAAATAAATAAATTTTCAACTATATTTCGATCAGCTATGTTGAAAAAAACTCCAAAGAACAGAGAGATATGATGTGATAAGCTAGTAAAGAGCAAAGATTAAAACAATAAAACAGATTCCTTCTCCTGGGTCAGAAATTGTAGTTTTGATTGCTCTCCTTTGGTTATCAATGAAATATAAAATGAAGGAAATAAAACTAGTTAAAAAAGTCTTTGGTGGGAGCAAAGATACTGTGAGTTTTAAATGTCAGATAATTTAAACTCATTACAGGGAAGACCATTTAGGAAATAGGAAAGATTTGACTTCGTACTACCCAAAAGACTTCCAGAGCCCTCCCTGATCTCAAATTAGAGTGGAGCTCCCTCTTCCCCCCACCCCACCCCTTTCTTGAGTCCTGAACTTCTTCTTTCTCTGTTCCTGTTCTCAGTCTCTCACGTCACCCAGCAGTAACGAAATGACTAAAACTTTACAGAATTCACCGTGTGAGCTAAAAGCAAGTGCTCTGGCAGCTTGGCAAACTTACCACATCTTCTGAGTCCCAAGGCAGCCAGTACTGGATAGAAGTCCTCTACTGAATTGGGAGAAGAAAGCGTGAGGCATCTTTTCTCAAATATCCACTTGGCTAACTCCAGCGCCTCCTTTAAGACTAGTCAAATCTTACCCTCTCAATGAGGCTCATTTTGACTATTCTATTTAGTGCTACAAACTGCCTGAACTCTAACTCACTTTTGATCTTTTTTGCTCTACTTTTTCTCTTTTCTATGGCATTTATCATCTTCTAACACACTAACATATCGACTTACTGTATTTATTTTCGGTTCCTACCTCTCACTTGATTGTAAGCTCTGTAAGGACGGGGATCTTAGTTTGTTTACTAATGTATCCCGAGCCTCAAGAACTGTGTGTAGCCCATAGCAGACACTCAATAAAAAAATAATGAATGAAGATCAGTTAATTGCCCCTCCTTTAGCTAAGTGTTTGAGTGGGGTAGCTAGAATCTCAATGGAATTTCCTAAGGTTCTGTAGAAGAATTATAACCTAGTCCTGATATGCATGTAGGATGATAGGCCACAAATAAAATATCAAGGGGAAATTCAGTTAAATTTTATTTATTAAACATTTTAAAATGCCTGTTATGGTCTATGAACTTTGCTGGGTGCTGGAGAAGCAGAGGCGAATAAACTATTGCTTCTGCTCTCAAGGAGTTTACCATCTATTAGAGAAACATGCACAAACAATGTATCATAGTACAATGTGATCAGTGCTAAAATAATAATATAAACCAAGAGCAATGGAATGAGATGTTCCATTGAACACTGGACAATTCTACAGAATATTTCCTTGTCCTAGTAATAGAGCCAAAGTGGATCATAAGAGAGGGCTGAAGAGTATGGAGGCATCGAGAAAAGACCTGATATGCACTATTGGCTTCTCTTCCCTTATTGAAATGGAATCTTCTCATTAGGGCCTTTTTCTGTCTTTGGTAGCACAAGTCCAGCCAGCAAGTGAAGTTAAAATAATGAATGGTAAACTAGAGCTCATCTATTGAGTCTCTTGGTTTCCAGTTCACTGGTTGGCTAAAGTATAAGTCTCCTTCTCTTTTCCATATCAGTTACTGCAGGTTTTAGGTCTCACAAAATCTATATTTGTCCAGCCAGCTCAATGAGGTTCTGAGTAAATCAGTTTCCCTATGATAGCTTCTCATTCACGTCATCTTTCCTTCTGTCATTCTAGAAAAACAGTTAATTTTACATGTTTTGGTATTGCTTTGCTCTTTGTTATCTGTACCTTGACTTATCTTTTCTTAATGAGAACCAGATGGTGGATGACTCATCAGTACAATCATTATGACTTTCTTTGCTGCTCTTAATTTCAGATTCCTGGCCTAGATGTTTCTTACCACTTCTGCTTCAGATGAGTCATATGACTTCAGGTGGTGGATTAGAATCACTGCTTTCTCTGCCCTGACTGGTTCTAAGTATCTGCTTTTAGGTCTGGTGACTATTTAGAAGTTATGCTGCTGAGCAGGCCCTTTCCAGTGAGAAGAATGGGGAAAAGTTCCATTTTTGTGACTTCTTATTTCTATTGAAATAATTATCCTAAATATTTAAAATGATCGCTAATTATCCTAAATATTTAAAAGCCATCCAAAGACTTCATGAATAAAGATTTGAAGTATATCTTAGGCCTCTGCCCCTGTTTACTGTGTTCTCTGTTGCTTTGGAAACTGAGAAACAAGTGACTTAACATCTCTTCTTTGTGAAGCTTTTACTGATTTCTTAAAATAGAGGCTGGGAAACAGAGAGGAAAGTATTTAACTATCTGCCTACAATGTGTTAATAAGCTCTTTTGGATTAAATTTGTTTTTGCCTACCCAGCTCGTAATACAAGAATGCACATACAGTAGGTATCTAAGAGGTCTTGTGAATTAGTGAATAAAAGAAGGCATGAATTGACTAGCTTAATGATAGGAGGAATAACATAGAACCTGACAATCCAATTTCTATGTTTGTAGGAAGGAAAAATTATGCCAATCAATTATCTGTTAATGAGAAATATTGCAGGGTAAATCGAACAGCTGAAATTTCTAAGTTTAACAAAGTATGTAAATATTACATTTCTTCAATTTTATAAGAAGGGAAGATTGCCTTAGAGGTACATTGAGTAAGTGCCATCTACAAAGTACAATTTGAAAGGTTCTAAATCAAAGTCTCTTGGATGCTACCTATGACACTGTCTTCCCTCTTATCTGGCCAATAATCCTCATCAATAGCACCATTCTTTAAAGTCAAGAATAAGTAAAGAGCACACATCGATTAGAGAGAGTGTTGAGAATTTTCTCAAGCCTTCTTCTATTGTAGGTCTTTTTCACCTTGGATAGCATATGAGTATAAATTTAAGGCTGAATTTCTCAAATTATATCCTGTGGATTTCTGTACCACCCTCGGCTGTCATTGTTTATCTCCATACACAGCTTAATTTTTCTTCATGGTGTTTATTACCACCTGAAGTCATATATTATTTATTATTTAGTCTTTACTATCTGCTCTCATTGCTAAGAGTATAAACTCCTAGAGGGTCAGGAACTGGTTCGTGAAAATAGTATTTGGTATATACTAGAGGCTCCATAAATATTTGTATAAACAAGTATCATGATGTGAAAAAAGAAGTGGACAAATTCATTTTGAAAATGTTGGATAAACAAAGATAAACAGGTTTATCTACTGCAGGACTCATTGGGCATTTTGATAAACTAACATGTATTATAAATCTCAGGAGGGGGAAAAATATACTGTGGTCCTTCAACTTCTTTGATCACAGAACTTTTTCTTTATCCAGCAGTATTGTCCTAATATAATGAGTTATGTACATGTCAGTGGAGAGGTTACTCCAGTAGGAGAAAGGCGACTGGAATGCTGGTTGAAGTCTAGAGGATAGGTTTAAGAAAGGTGGCCATGAGTAATGAAGATCTAAGGAGGAGGGAAGTTTTGATGAAGAATGGTAAAAGAGGGGAAGATCTGCAAAGATAGATTTTGCCTGCCTCATTCATTATACTCCCTTTGAATGTACCAGAAAGATACTACAGAATGTGCCAAATGCAGCTTGGAAATAACAATTTCTACCTATGTGCCAAAATTATGTATATATATTTTCCTATGTAAACATTTTCCACATGCAGAAAGGTGAACAGACTATCAATGTAGAGTATGATGGCTTTTCACAAAGTAAACACATATATAACCAGTATTCAGAAAAAAACCCAATATTATCAGAAGCGACCTTTTATCAGTTGTATCTTTTGGCATTTTGATTTTCTATATCTTACACCTTTTTTTTTATATCTTCTGTTGTATTTTCCATTTGCTTTCTTTATCTTAATTATTTTTCTATTTTTTTGAGATAAACACTAAGAATCATTGTGTTAAAAAAAATAAACTGAGGCATATTTAAAATTTTAAACGGTTTGTTGAAGCAAAAAATCAATTCTGATTAGGCAGTGCCAAACCAGAAATGGTTAAGAGCACTCCACTGATGGAAGCTAGGAGAAAGACTTTTGTGTGTAGAGAAAAAGCAGAAGCAAAGGAAGGAAATTATTTATCACTGGTTTTTCTTATTGACTTCTTAACCTTGATGCCTTTTATACTCTTAGGTTTTGGTTTGCTTACATAGGCTGCTAAGGTATTAGAACCACCTCAGTCTAATGACCTTGTTTAATTAACTATTGCTTTTTAGTCCTTTTCTTCCTAATACGTACACTTACGGCTGTATATTTCTTCCTAATACTTCTTAAGCAACATTCCATATGTTTTAATATATCATATTTTCATTATGGGTTCACTAAAATATGTTTAAAATTTTAATTGTGATTTTTTTTCTGAACTATGGGTTCTTTAAATATATCGTCTACTTTCTAAACTTCTGGAGGATTTTCTAATTATCTTTCTTTGATAGATTTTTAATTTAATTCAATATGTCAGGGAACATGTTCTGAATTATTCTGATCCTTTAAAATTTCTAACACTTAATTTATAAGGTCAATTTTGCTTATGGTTATGTGTACATATGGAAAGATTATGTATTATGCAGTTGTTAGGCCCAATGTGATATACATATCTCAATCGAGTTAAGTTTATTTTTTCTTTCCTTAAGTTTTTGAGATAAATTGTTGAAATCTCCAACAATTTCTACTTATTTCTATAACTTTTGTGTATTGTGATGCTATGTTATTGGGTGCATACAAATTTAGAATTTTTATGTCTTTTTCTTGAAATACAATATTATTTTGAAATGCTCCTCTGTATAGCTAGTAATATGTTTTACAATGTTTACTTTAATATCAGTATAGCTACATCAACTTTCTTTTGTTACTGTTTATATGATACACATTTTTTCTATTTAACCTTCCTATAGTTATAGATAAAAAGTGTTTTTGTTTTAAGAAGAATTAATTTTTTTAAATCAAATCTGTCAATTTTTATCTTTTTAATGGGAGTTTTTAGTCTATTTATGTTTTATGTAATTACAAACATTTTAGATTATTATCTACCATCTTGCTATTTGTTTATTTTATTTTTTATGTTACACTTCCCTCCAATGCATTTTTTAGGATTGTTATAATTATAATATATATTATTCTTATATATTATAGTACCTATGTGTATTTAATTCTATAATCTATGTCTGTAATCTATATCTGCCATTTTTATAATAGTTACCTTAGAGATTACATGCATGGTACTTTTGTCACTTTCTAAGCAATGTTAGGACAACAGAAAACTTTAATTTTATTTGTCCTCTTCCTGCCTTTTGTGTAATTGTTATCATTTTAACTTTATATGTATTCAAAATAGCATAAGACGGTAACATAATTTCATATTATGTTACCGTCTTATGTATATTACATCAACAAATGTATATTATATCAATATACATTTAGATTTATCTACATTTTCTCTCTTTCTGTTGCTCATTATTCTTCTCTGTATTTCTGTGTTTTCATTGAGATCTTTTTTCTTTCTTCCTGAAAAATTCTCATTAGTACTTACTATAGTATGAGTCTGCTGGTAAAAATTTTTTCTCAGTAATTTTTCAATTTGAATGTATTGATTTCACTTTCACATTTGAAGTATATTTTCACTGCATATAGAAATTTTAGTTTGGCAGTTATTTTCTTTCAGTACTTTGAGAATATTATTTACTGGTTTCCATAGTTTCTGTCAAGAATTTATCTAGTATTTTTATTATACTTTCTTTAAAAGAAATTCATCATTTTTCTGAGACTGTTTTTAAGATTTTTCTTATTATCCTTGCCTTTTGGCATTTTTTACTCTGATTTCTCAGGCATGACTTTATTTGCATTTATCCTGCTTAATTCATAGAATCTTCCGAATCTATCTGTTGATATCTTTAATTAGTTTTGGAAAAATTTTGACCATTCTCTCTTAAAATATTGTTATATCATATTATTTCTCTTTCTCCCTTTATGAGAATCCAATGTGTTCCATATGTCACTTATATTCCTTTCCCCCAATATTTACTCTTCATGCTTCGCATGGGTATTTTCTACTGACATTTTTTTGTTTTACTATCTTCTGTTGAGTATTTCTGCTTTTTTTAAACTTTGTAGTCAAACTTTTTAGTTCAAGAATGCCCGTTTGATTCTTTTTCTGGATTTTAGTTCTCTGATAACATTTTCCATCTTATAATCTATTTTCTTACATATATGAATCACAATTATTTTAAAGGCCATGTCTTATAATTCCAATATCTATATTATCTGTGGTTTCATTTCCAAAATCTTTTTTCCTTCTTGGTCTTGTCTCTTGGAATGTCTAGTAATTTTATAATTAAATGATGGGATTGTATATGAGAAATTATATAGATTCTTTTGATCACATCCCTGTAGAAAGGATTATCCTTATCCTCTTACAAGCAGCTAGTGTAAAGGCCTAATAAAAACAGGACATGAATTGACTTGAGGCTGGATTGGAGTTTGGGTAGGGCTTGGTTTACCTCTGGTTTTCCACCATTGCTCATGTGTAGCTCTGTAGCATTCTTATCCTAAAGCCCCAGATACTTACTAGGAATCTTCCTTCTTGGTTAGTCCTAAACTCCAATACCTGTCTCCTCAGCACTATGAGATTGCCAATGTGTTTGCTATCCATTTCAGTGACTTTCTGCTTTGTTTCTTGGGGAACTCTTTAGACATTGGGCATGTCAGAGTTCAATTTTTGTTTCTTCACACTTTAGATTTCTATAGGCTCTGCTGGATTCTTTGCCTCTTAGCTGGAGTTCTTTACCACCATCGCTTTCCACCCCCCTCACAGTTACAGTCCAGTATCAGGCTCTGATAGGGTAGAGGTTCTTGAAAATGTCAGATTCTCTGTAGTTCTCTTTTCTGATTCTGTCCTCTCAAGTCTTGATTGCTTTGGTAGCTCTTAAATGCCATGAAATATTATCTGCAGCTCTTAGATCTTTTTTTTTAGCTGAAGGGTGGATCTGCTATAGCTATTCCATTATACCTAGAGTAGATGTGCTACTGAATTAAATTTTTTTACCATTCATTTATTTAACACTTAAGTGCCAGAAAGTGTGAAAAATGCTTTAGATATTCATTAATTTATTAAATAAATATTTATTGAGTATCTACTAAGTGCTCATTACTTTATAAGGACCTGGGCTACATCAAGGAATGCACCATCCAAATAACTATCCTCATACACCTTCCATTCTGGTGAGATTAGAGATAAGCAATAAATATTATTCATCTTTATTTATAGGCGATAAAACCAAGACACAGAGAGGCTTTTAAACTTGCCCAAAGCCAAATAGCTAATGAGTTATAAAGCAAGCGTTTGCAGCCATGTAGCTCTCTCTGAAGCTTCATACTATTTCATGTGAAGAATATTTATACTTATTTGATCTTTCCCAAGAATGAGATCTTGGCTATTTATATACTTTGAAAGTCTTGGGAGAATTGCCTGTATAGACTCAAGGTATTACTCATGAAATACTTTAAATAGACCTATTCTGCTTTCAAAACCAAAAAGTGAGATGGGCAAAAGTTTCTGTGGAGAAATTGGCCTTAGTTTGCAGCACTCATCTCCATAACTTTTTTTTTTTGTAGATTCTTGAGCCAACTCTTGTTTCTGGCTTTTGTTTTCTCTAATTCTCAAGCTACATCACGGCCCCCTGCAATCACTGATAAGTGGTTTGGTTGTACTTCTCTGCTTGACTCAGTGTACCACTAAGGACATACTTTTGGTTTTTGACATTCAGGTTTACACACCACGAGTGAAGGTAAGAAGCCTATCTCTATGCAGCTTTCACACTATTATGACTGAATAGCATTAGGTTGATACTTAAATATTTCAGCTGCTCACTTAGTCCATAAGTCAAATTCTTTGCACTTGAGTACCCTTTGGCTCTCTAGACACACAGAGTAAATTGTTTTTTAATCCGGCATTTATTTTCACTTGACTCATTTTTAAAGTCTTCTTCATTTTTTTTTTCCTGTTCACTTATAACTCTATTAGCTTGAAGACACCATTCATTTTGTAAGCAGTGCTTTAAACACATTTCATCTATCAGGATTAATTTTGTTGAATGCACCACCAAATAAATATATTAAAAACAGCTATAACACTTCATTAATCAAAATGCCAACTTCTATAGATATAAAATACCCCCCACCTTAAAATTCTCTTCCTTTGCTTTTGAGTACTTGTTTGTTTGACTAAAATATAAAAACTGATATAAAATGCTGTCATTCTATTAGAATATGCATGCAGGATTTGAAGGTGCAATCCATTATAATTAGGCTAATTAATTATTATATGGTCAAATGAGCAACAAATGCACATGCAAAATCTAAAAAGTTAATTATTTGAAAATTGGTTAATCAATTGTGCATTCAAATGCACATTTGTTTTAGCATGCAGACACTTTTCACTTTTACAAGAGATTAGTCTAGATAGAAAAAACCATTAAAGTAAAATGTTTTCAAAATATCTCTGCTCTATGGAGGAAGAAAATAAATTAAGATCAAATGGAAAAGATTCTTAAAAATCAAAACTGTTTTTCTATAAACAATCTTTAAAAGAAAAAAATATTAGTGTGAACATTCATTTACAATAAAAAATAAATCAGTCCGAATTACCTACTCTATGGGAGATATTCAACTTGAACATAATTAAAAAGAAATCTCCGTCATGTTAAGTGGCCTGCCACCTGCATAAAGTCCTTTCGAAGGCCAGTATCCAAATGGAATTGCTCTCTTTTAAAAACAAAACTAGAATCATGTACCAAAAAAAACACAAAAAACCAAAAAAATCATGTACAAAAAGGATGTACAAATCCCTAGTCAGCTAAGTGGTTTCAAGCAAGCTCTTTTCATCTTCAAATTTCATAATATGCATAGCTTAAAAAAAGAGGAGGTGGCACAAGGACAGTCACAGTGTCAGCAAAAACAAAAACCTTAATGAACTATAGAGAAATTATGAAAAGAATGGTTGCTAAAAAGAACACATAGTACATGTTATCCATTCTTTTGTACATTCATCAGGGAGTCAAATCTATTGAAAGCAGAGAAAATGTTTCAGAAATAATATTCTGTTATTCATTCAAGATGATTTGCAGAAGTCCTCTGTGGGAGAAGCAGGAGCAAAGATGCTGAATGGGGGAAGAGTGGATGGTGGCATGGCAGAATAAAAGCACAGAGGTGAAATGTACTTATTCTACTATAATTATTATTTATTTTGGGGAATAGACTTGGATATATCGAGAACATCAGATTAGACCTGGCTTTGAAAGGCAGTCTCATAAATATGGACTTTATGTGATGGGTAGTGGATCATCATGGAAGGTTTTCAACTCAAAATTATGACTTCATTTAAGTTGAATGTTTAAAAAAAGATTAGTCAGTTTAGGAACAATTGGAAAAAAGGGTATTTGTGACAGAAAGAATTGTTTGAGATTCTTTAGTTAATTGAGGTAAAAATATTTGAACTTTAAAAAAGGAAGAAAAATGAAGCAATAAGTTAGAGTCATTTCAAAGATTGAATCAACATGACAGGAACAGGTAGACATACCTCAAATATTTAATGCTCTAAGGCTAGAAAAATGATGGTACCATTGAAAGAAACAGGAAAATTGGAATAAGTAATATGTTTAAACTTAAGATGATAAGTTTAATTTTGGAAATTTGAGCTTGAAATGACAATGAGGTAACAAGTACAGAAATTAGTAGAACTACTCTTGTTGCTTTTGGGAGTCATCTAAACCAGAATGGATCTGCTCATAAGGAAAAAGTTGAGGAAGAAAGGAGGTCTCAGTATGAACTCTCAGTAGGCAGAGAGTAAAAGGATAAGACGACTAAGGTGAAAAGAGGAACCAACAAAAGAGGTGGGAAAAAGAAGCAGGAAGACAACCAGAATAGCATAGAATCACATAAGCCAATGGTGGAGATGGTAACCTATAACAAATCTTCACGATATTAAGGGTGAGAAAGGACAGAAGTTCTATGTAAGAGTAGTTAATTAGCATTTAAAAGCAGAGATCAATAAAATTAAGGTATAAAATAGGGTCATGGGGTTAAGGTTTAAGGTAAGTGTCAAAGATGCAATGTCATTAAGCAGAAGGAGTGATGGAGAACGTAAGTAATGAGGCAATAAATTAGTCCTTTAGTAAAGAATTAACATTGACTGAGCATATAGTATGTTCAAGGTATGAGGCTGGGCGACATGAGACACGATTCATACTCTTAAGGAGTTTATACTTTGGATTGGGAGATAGAAAGAATAATATAATGCAGCAAGTGATCATACTAAGAAGAAAGATGCATTCTATAATAGCTGTTAACCAGTTTATACATGGAAAGAGAGCAAACCCCGTGGACAGAGGATTATACCAAAGGTCTTAACAAAAAGTAGCCCTAAGCATAGATGTAAAGGACATGAAGACATATATAAACAGATAAAGGGAGAAGAGAAGGCACTCTAGATAGGGAAGGCTAGATGCTGAGAAAGTGTTAGGTGTTATGGTAGACATAATCTAATACCTACCAATGTTCATTCTCCAACTCCCTATTGTCTGCTCACAGAACTCACATTTATTCAGGTAGCAATGGAGAACTTCTGGTTTCAAGAGAAGCAGAGTCTTATCCTAGCTTCAGGTAATGGGTTGTGATTGGTCTAAATTAGAAATGGTGTTTTTATGCACCTTTGCCATTGATCGGTCCAAGGTAGCCGAGTAAGTTCTGCCATGAGAAATAAGAGATTATTGCTTAAAAGGGGGCAAACTTAGTTGGCCCAGCCTTTTGTCCTTTTGACTTTTCCTCTTTGTTCTGCTTATAAAATAGACTAATTCCTTAAGGAGTAGTAGGTAACTTGTAACCATGTGGAGATACAATGAACATAAAAGTTAAAACACTAAATGTGGCTGAGTAGAAAGGTAGAAAGAGCCTGAGTCTTTGTCATTGTCACTGAGCAGCTGCATTGTCTCATGAGAAAAAAAACAACTATTAGTAACAACTATTTAATCACTTTTTGTTACTTGCTGTCAAATAATTCACAACAGACTTAGATTTTAAGCAATTATGACAATGGAACACTGACAAGTTGTTTGCAAAAGGCCAAAAGAGATTTCTAGAGAAATGTCAGATTTGATCTCTAGATTGACTGTCCTCCTGAAAGCAAAATGCTGGGTAAATATATTTTTAAAATACTCTTTAATTGCATTCATTAATGGCAAGAAATAAGAAATATGCAGGTCAGAAACTGTGGTGTACCTGGGTACCCAGATAAGTGCATAAAGAACATTCAAAACAGGCCCCCTCTCCTCTTTTTTTTTTTTTTTGAGGAAATTATCCATAGCATGAGAACTTGAGTATTGGTATTTGTGAGACTGTGAAATTCAAGAAGTGAAAAACAAAAACAAAAGCAAAAAACATTCTGGAAGCCACCTAAAGTGAGAATCTAATAAGAAATCCCTTACATAAAGTTGGAGTCAAAAGGAGTGTACACCCACTATCTATTGACTAGAAATACGCTTTAGGGAAGTATAAGAAAAATTGCCAGTGCCAAAACCTGATATTTAGTAGAAAAATTTTAAAAAATGATCCTTTAATATTTGTAGCCACAGTTCAATTTTGTGATCTAAATACATGCTACCTGGATGGCGAAAAATCCAAGTTGAGAATTCAGTTTAAAGTGCTCCCAGACATCTGAATGGAACAGAAACAAATTCTTTTTAGAATAACCTACCTTCCAAACAGTCATTGACACATTTCCACAGGTAAAGTTCCAAGGCATATGAGCAGTGTATAATTTTTTTCATTAAATACAAGAAAATAAGCTGTCCTATGTGAGAAAAAAACCAGAAATTCAAACTACATATTTTTGAATTATAGGACACAGAATACAAAAGTATGCAAAAGTTGTTTATTGAAAAAGTTTATTTCAATAAATAAAATATGAGAAAATTTGAAAAAGCACAAAACAGAACTCCTAGAAATGAAAACTGTAATTCTTAAAATGAAAAACTCAGTGGGCTGGTTGAATAATAGATTATACACATCTAAGAAAATAATAGATCAGAAAAAAAGCTGAAGACATGATCTTAATAGCTTAGAAAGACAAAGAAATGGAAAATATCAAAAATGGTCAAAATATAGGGGAAATAAATAGAAAAGGTCAAACACGTATATGCGTGTGTGTTTACGTGTGTGTATATATACATATATAATATATATATATTTAGTTGAAATTTTTGTTTGATAAGAGAGAATGAAGCAGAAGAAATATTTGAAGATATTACAGCTGAGAACTTTACAGAAATGATGAAAGATACCAATATCATTCAACAAATTCAACAAATTCCAAGCAAGGAAATTAAAAAAAAAAATTCACACATAGGTCCATCATTGAACTGAAGAACATCAAAATCATTCAGACAATTGTGTGCCTTTTGAAGACAACTCTTAGCATGCTATTGGGAAATAGTGGAAATGAAGTACATGACTACGTGTTGGGAACTGCCTGTCACGAGTTGGTGTCTGTCAGATTCTTTGAGAGGTACAGTTGGGTGGGCCCAGCAATAATCCATTGTAAAATGGAAGTAGTACATTTGAAATTGAGGATGAGCAGAGGGCGAAAGTAAGCTGGCTTCCATTTCATCTGCCATTATTATACCAGCAAACACTTAGCTCATAATTTTAGTTGTAATTTAGTTCCAATAAGATGATTGAGGAAAACAAAGCCAAAGCTTGGTCTATGAATAGGTCAGCTTGGTACATTGGTGCCTGCCCATACAATAGCAACTTCACTACTGCCATTCTCAGTGAATTTGAAAGACAGTGGTGAGAGAAAAATTCACCCAGTAGGCAGAGCTGGTCCTATACTTTGTGTAAAGGAATATATGGGCAATGGGCAGTGGCATGTAAGGAGAAAGATTAGATGGTCAGAGACAAAAATGTATGGGGTAGAGGCAAATGGATAGATATATGGAAAGGGGCATACAGTTTAAAGACCTTGATATTGGTTACTAACCCCTGCCACGGAGCAGCTACTACAGGAAAAAAACACTAAAAAACAAAATATGTCACATAATTTGGCCAATTGATGTCACTAGAGAGTCATTAGCTACCCCAGTGCTGGAACAATAGGCACATGAGCAAAGCAAACATGATAATAAGATGGAGGTTCTGCATGGAGGATTTTCACTTTAGTAAGACTAATCTTACTACTACCTTCATCAAATTTCCAATCTGTCAGCAGCATATACTAACATTGAGCTTCCAAAATATACCATTTCTTGAGGAATCGAGCTGGCCACATGGTGGCTTGAGGGAGTCAGGTGTGCACTCCATAGCATTTCAGGGCAGGGTAAGGCATTGGCCATCCTAACCCTGGGCTGACTATGCCCAGGCAACTCTGTTGGTGCCCTTTGCCCACTCTGCATCAAAGTATTGTTTCTTTCAGGGTTGTCCATCCACCATGGGTTAGGATGGTGTGCCTGTGGGAAGGGGAGATTGACTTCCTTGCCCCAGACAGCTTTGCATTTTTCCTTTCACATTAGGCCCTACAAATTATGAAGCTGGCCCCGCCTGTAAGAATAGACAGGATCAGGCTTCCTCACAACATTGGTGGTAAAGTAAGATTACGGTCATATGTTGCTTAACAGCAGAGATACATTCTGAGAAATGCATCATTAGGTGATTTTGTCATTGTGTGAACATCACAGAGTATACTGACACAAACATAAATAATACAGCCTACTACATACCTAGGCTATGTGGTGTAGCCTATTGCTTGTAGGCTGCAAACCTGTACAGCATGTTACTATACTGAATACTGTGGGCGATTATAATACAATGATAAGCATTTGTGTATCTAAACATATCTAAACATAGAAAAGGTACAGTATAAAAGATAAAAAAATGGTACGTTGGTATAGATCACTTACCATAAATAGAGCTTATAGAACTGGAAGTTGCTCTGGGTGAGTCAGTGAGGGAGTAGTGAGTGAATGTGAAAGCCAGGCTATTACTCTACACTACTGTAGACTTTAGAAACATTGCACACTTAGGCTACACTAAATTTATTTAAAAATTTTTTCTTCATTGTGAATTAACTTTAGTTTACTGTAACTTTTTTTTACTTTATACACTTTTTAATTATGAAAACTTTTCAACTCTTTTATAACAACACTTAGCTGAAGACACAAACATATTACACAGCAGTGCAAAAATATTTTTTCTTTTTATCCTTATTCTATAAACATTTTTCCACTAAAAATTTTTATTTTTTATTCTTTTACTTTTTAAACTTTGTGTGTGTGTGTGTGTTTGTGTGTGTGTGTTAAAAACTAAGACACAATCACACACATTAGCCTAGGCCTACATGGGGTCAGGAACATCAGTATCACTGTCTTCTTCCTCCACATCTTCTCCCACTTGAAGGTCTTCAGGAGCATTAACACACATGGAGCTGTCATCTCCTATGATAAACATACCTTTTTCTGGAATATCTCCAAAGGTCCTGCCTGAGAATCTTCTGTCACTCTTTTCAGAAATATGTCTGGTGATTGGTTTGATTTTTTTTTTTCATCATAAATTTGCTTGTAAACAGATAACATTCCATGAACATTTCTATTAGTGAAAAACTTTTGGTGTTGGGGTCCATGTTTTCAAACTTTTAGGGAGCTTTTGAGGTCTGCAAAAGATTTTGCTAAACCCTTCACAGTATATTTTCTTAGGTCTTCTTTTCCTTCTACAGTTTTTCTTTCTCTTGCCTCTTCTTCAGTTATATATTCTGTTCCAGTTCCAATAACTCCTCATTAGTCAGTTCCTCAGGAATCACCTCTAGGAGCTCCTCAATGCCATCTCCATCCACACATAGGTTAAAGTTGTGTACCAACTCAAACGTAACCTTGTTAATTTTTGCAATCTTCTCATCCTTGGCAAATCCTTTGACGTCATGGGCAGATGCCATTCATACACTCAGTGGTGACATCACCCCATAGACAAGTCAAGTTCTTGATGCGGTTATTGATGTCGTAATCTTTCTAGAATTTTATATCTATATCTTTCCATTGTCTTCCTCAGCTGCAGCAATAGCTTGGGCAAGGGTCCTCCTCAGGTAGCAGAACTTCAATCTTCTATAGGTCCTTGATCTATTGGTTAGAGCAAAGAAGTGGTATCTGGAGGAAGCAACACCACTTTGATATTGTGATGAAGATAATCAATCAAAAGAAGTTCTCTGGGAACATTATGAGCGATGAACAAAATCTTGAAAGGTATGTTATTCTCCAAAAAGTACTTCTCCATTTTGTTGGCATAGCTATTCAGAAGGGCATCTTGGAAAAAGAGCTTGGTCATCCATGACTTCTTATTGCTCCTGTAGTACACTGGCAGTATGTGCTTATTGATATACTTGAAGGCCTTGGGTTCTCACTGTGCAAGATCACAAAGGGTTTTCATTTGTAGCCCGCAATATCGCCCCCGAACAACTGTAGCCCATCCTTAAAAGCCTTGAAAACCTGCATTGACTTGGCTTTTTTTATGGATGAAAATCCTTTCAGGCATTTATTTCAAGAGTAGGAAGTTCTCATCCATATTTAATATTTGCTCTGGCAAGTAATTTTCCTCCAGAATCAGCTTATTTAGAACTTCCAAAAAATTTTCAGTTGCTTTTACATCAGCACTCCCAGACTCACTATTTACTTTTATATCATATAATGAATAACAATTCTTGAATTGTTTAAACCACCCAGAGCCAGCAGTAAATTCAACATTACAGTTGAATTTAGCATTTTTCTTTCAGCATAGCAAACAAACATTTTGCTTTGGCTGTGATTGTCATGGTGCTGAGAGGGATATACTTCTATGTATGGTCTTCAATTTGGATGATTAGAAGTTTCTCCAAGTCTGATATAGTCTCATCTTAAATTTTTTCAGTCTCATTATCTTCAATGAAGCAGATCCTTTAACAGCTTCCATTTCTTTGTTTTTGATCTTCAAGATCATAGCTGTGGAGGGATGGAACATACCTGACTGTCGAGCAGTAGCCATCACTGATTTTCCACCTTCATAGTCCTTAATCACTTTTAATTTTGTTTCCAGGTCAATCACTCAATGTAGCTTCTTGCTGGCAACATTAGCAGTGGATTTTGTAAGCTTAGGGGCTGTGACAAACAAAACAACACAAGATTAAATCAAGCACAAGAAAAAATGATGCAATCGAGAGAGAGAAATCCTGAGATGTGTGAAGCTACTGGTGCAACATGACATAGTGTTTTGTTTTGTTTTGTTTTATTTTATTTTATATTTTATGTTTTCAGTCTTTAAATTTATTTTTCAATTGTAGCTGACATACAATATTACACTAGTTTCAGGGGTACAATATAGTGATTAGACATTTATATACCTTATGAATTGATAAGCCCAATAGGTCTCATACTCATTTGACACCATACATAGTTATGACAATATTATTGGCTATATTCCATATGTTGTGCTTTATATCCCCAGATCTTCTCTGGCTTTGTTAATTTCTCAATTGTTCTTAGCTTTTATTTATTTTTTATTTATTTCTGTTTTTTGAAAATTGTCTTCCTTTAACTTTGGATTTAATTTTATCTTTTTTCTAGTTTCTTGAGTTGTAAACTTAAATTTTATTTTAAGTCTTTTAATTTAAAGTCTTAATAGACGATAACAATCAAACCAAAGAGGTTTCTTTATGCAGCAGGCAACATACACAGGCCTAAATTCTGCAAGCAAAAGGGTTTTTTTCTCCCCCAGTTACTGTGTTCCCTTCTTGCTCTCAGCTAGGCTGTAGCCAGGAGGCTGATAATGAACAATGTGTGTGCTCAATGTCTTTTCTTGCTAAAGCCTTGGTGTACATTGTGTTTTATTTCCCAGAGCAATACTCAAGTTCTGTTTTAACATATAGGGTAGCTGAAACATTATGGGAAGAGAAGTAGGGTTGATGGGAATGGTGGGAAGATCAGGAATGGTAGGGAGGATGAGGAGGGGAGAGGAAAAGAGAGAAAAGGGAAAAGAGCAGTGAAGAAAGAGGAGGCAGAAGGAAGTAAGGAGAGCCTCACAGGCAGGGAAAAAGGATAGATCAAAAGAAAATTATAAATTAAACTGATTCCGGCTACTGGATGGTTTAAATGGGAATTGCGGGTCATCCGGGAGTCTAAATACTCATTGTAGCAATCATTGTTAAATATTTGTTGAATTAAAACAATTTAAATAAACTTTTGGATTATAAAGAGGGAGAAGAAGGGTAGCATTGCTGAGGATAAAAAGGAGCTGTTGCAAAAGAGATGATAGAAATCATAAAACGTTATTGATCTAAAATAAGAAAGCAAATCATTTATAATAAATGAGGTGAAAAGCAGGAAATTTGGAAGAAAAATGTTAAGGCTCAGGAAGCTGCACTGCCGGTGTTGTCTGTGACATTTAATATGCCACAGAGGAAGTGTAAAAAGTAAACTCTTCTCCACAGAAGACATAGCTATACCATGCCACTGCTGTGATTTTAGTTCTTTTGGATGCTGTTTTCCTGAGCGAAGTAATTATTTTGGTGCTGTTTATTTTTGTTTCTCAATATGAGATCTAAAAGCTAATATTTAACTGTATCTTGGTTGAATAAGATTGGAGGTGGCCATGGTTTTAAAATATATACAGTTACATTTCTGAAAGACTACATACCGAATTGTTAACAGTGGCAATTTGTGGGAGTGGGGATGGTGATGAGCAATACTTTCACTTTTTACTTCACAAATGTTTGTAATTTATGGCAAAGTTAATTTTCAATGTTAAAATTTTCAACAATTTTTCTCTTCCTTCCCTATCTTACTCTTCCATATTTAAAATTTCTCTTGAAATTACAAAATAGATACATGCTTATTGTAAAAATTTATGGTAATTTACTTAACCAATTAACCTACTGACAGATTTTTAGGTTGTTTCTAAGTTTCTGCAATGACGAACACTGTAAAGGTGATCATATTTATATGTTTCATGTTTCTGTATTACTGTAGGATGAATTCATAGAAATAAAACTGCTAGGTCAGAATAATTGTGCATTTTTATTTTGAGAAATGCTACTAAATAGCTGTTGTAATGTAGGAATTTATACTTCCACGAAGTGCATGATTGTGCTAATTTTCTCTTACATTCATCAACTCTGGACATTATTATTTTTTTTAATTGTGGCTTGTCTTACAAGTAAAATTAATTTCTTCTTGTTTAAATTGGAATTATTAGTGATGGGAATAGTTTCATATGCTTAATGGTGGTTATGTTATTTAAAAAATTATTTATAAGAGCTTTCTATATAAAGTTATATTTTCCTTCCACCATACATGTCGAAAGTATTTTCTCCCAATTTGTAGTGCCTATTACTTTTGTTTATGTCATATTTTCATATAAAAGTATTGTGGTTTTGTGTAGTTAAATGTGTCAATCATTTTCTTTTCAGTTCCTGGGTTTTATGTCATGATTAGAAAGAATGACAGAAATATTTTTATCTACATCACTGCCATCTTCTTGGTGAACAGTAGGACTTAAAAACTGGTTCTAAAATTCATAGAACTATTTTACAAAGCTTTACGTAATCAAGTTGACAGAAAATATTAGCCACCTTAAAATTATTTAATACATTATTAAAATTATTTTAATAAAAGCCTATCATTTGTGTGCATTATTCCTTCTTTATCTTTCTAATTGTCTATAGAAACAATTGCATGCTACTTAGAAAGTTAAATGAAGGTTAAAAGATATTTCTACAACAAAAAAAGAATAAGTTCTCATTTTGCAATTCCTGTTGTGACTAGAATACAATGTACATTCTTTTTTTTTTCTTTTCTTAGAGAAAAAGTCATGTTGTGCAGGCCATTTATTGATATATCAGTTTGTTCCCAGGTAACAAGCCAGTGGAGATGGAG
>NW_006441953.1:3831616-3853301 GCF_000325575.1 Pteropus alecto | reverse complement strand
CTACCATCACCATGAAGGCATTTGCTGGATGTTAAGCTTAATATTGAATAAGCCACACCATGCTTTGCCAAATGAATGTGAGATCACTAAGGCTCGAAGAGAGAAGAGAAATACAAATTGCTATCATTTACTAAATTTGGTCATCTCATACAGTCACAGTCTGTCTATTTTTCTATCTCAGCATGTGTAAGCCCTACCTATCCTTTAAAGCTCAACTCAAACATAACTTTCCCTGTGATGCCTACCTTAATCTCACTATCCAGGATTCATAGATCTGTTATCTGAATTCTCATGGCTCTTTAAGCACACCACTCTTGCCAAGTATCTATGTCTATTTTGCTTTCTAGTTATTTAAGTAGCCATGATTTATTCCTATTAGAATGTAAACTTACTGGGGAAAAGGTTCGTCTAAATGAACTTGGTATTTACTCATAGTAAATATTCTTCCAAAAAGGTGAAAACAATTAAACTAGATCAGATAGAAATATGGAAATTCAAAATTAAAACTCAGGAAACAAGTTTTTGAATAAGAAACAAGGACCAGTAAAGTTATTGAAAAGTCGATAGTTACCCTAGATAATGCAGTTAGAATGGCTGGCAAACAGAAAAAAAAAAAAGAAAAAAGAAAAAAAGCCCAAATTTAGGCTTTCTTACTTCTTTTCTTCAGACTGTTATAACTTATAGTGGTCTGTTCTGTTCTTTGAGGGACTATTTAATAACCAAAAAAAATTTATTTCATAAATTAAATTTGAAATCGAAACAAATAAAGACACAAAAAGGATTATTGAACTAGAAAGAAAAGAAAATTAACATCTCTAACAACTAATCTGTAGTTTGAAATTTACTATAAGTCTTTCCATTTGGATGATATTTGTCATTTACATTGGTATGATTCAGGCTAGTCCACATTTCATATAAATACAACTGATCTTTACTGATTTTCTTTGACATGAAATTTTAGTCTAATATAGTAACTGTAGAGCAAAAAAAGTTATTTCGTATTAAAATGAGATTTAATCTTCTCAAATACAATTGAAATGATATTTCATTTTATCATTTTATTTAAAACACAGGGGTTGGCTTTGGTATTCTTTGAAATCTACATTGAAGCCACACATCTCCTGGATAGCTTATCTGAGTGTGCTTGAATCAAAGCAATGTGACTTTCTTCAATGGAAAAATAGCTAATTAAGTTCTATCATTCCTTAGTCATCATCAGAAAATAGCCAACAATTGATTTGGGAAGGCAGGGAGTATCTTATAGAAGCTGGCACTGATTTTTTTAAAAATTTATTTTATTGAATCTGTGTCCTAATGATTAACACAGAAATTCCTCTAGCAATTATAGACTCTCTTATAAATGACTGTCTCATAATTTACAGCTTGCTAGGAGCAGCTTCAATTCAAAACATGTGTGTAATTCACTCTTCTGGCTCATTTCCATCCCATCTCCCCACCCAGTTCAGACTCTCTCACATGTATGAAATGCTCCACGCTGAGATTATGTGTTCCTCTTTACCAGAAAAACTGACCTACCATACAGAGAATACTATAAAGAAGTCCATAGATCAGGTTTCACACTTTATTTCTAATCACTAATTTCAGCCTCCTCTCTCTTCTGCCAGTTTTTTTCTTTGCATCTTCATTTTTTTTAAAACTATCAGAGTTATAGAGAAACAACTCAGTTTATAAATTTGAAGTTTAGTTCCTTTTTTATTTATATTTTTCTTCCTCTAGTTGGGATGCTAATGATATGCGAAATTTCCAAATTATGAGTATTAATAGATAAAAGAAAAAATAAAAAATGATTTGGTGACCATATCAGCCAAAAATTCCTACCTGAACAATCAACATTTGAATAAAGAACCATATTAAAATTTCTCTGTTCTGTAAAAGATATATAATTTGGCCATAGCTCAGATCTTTATTAGTAACAATATTTACGCTATTATTAAATGGGTTTATTTCTTTTCTATTGTGTATGATAATGAGGGTTGGGGAAAAGTAGATAGTCATATTAAAAGCTCTGAGCCTATATGGTGGTGGGTTACATTTCCAGGAGGATAAATTTTTGCTAAAAATGTATTAAATTTTTCAATGCACTATACCTCGCCAGGCTTCCCAACATGGAGCAGGGTAAGGAATGAAGGTGGGAAAAGACTTAAATTAATAGACAAAACTGCAAAAGATATTGTATCACGAAGGGCTATCCAGGGAACCATAAAAATGGAGACAAAGAAATGGATCCGGGACCAATACTATTCATTCAATCAACATTTTCCAACCACCTATGATGGGCTAGACTATGGAGCAAAGTTCTTGGGACAGTGTAGGAAATATGAGAGTCACTGTACTCTATCACCCTACCCATCTCCCACCCGCCGCCCCTAATTTTCAGTCTAGTGTAGAGCTGAAGGGGCTAGGAGGAGGTAGCAGCAGCAGAAGAGATAGTCAGTCACGAGGACAGAATGGAGTGTACGAATTAGGAAAGTGTGCTTCAGGCCCAGGGCCCTCATGGCATAAGTGTTTCTTTGATACAGTCCTAATGTGGTTTTATTAAGCTAAAGATAATAGGCTGAAATATATAGAGATAACTAAGACAGAGTTTTTGAATACAGGCATGTAAATTTAGCAGGTGCCACATTTGGTATACACAGATTACCATATTATGAGGCAGTATGTGAACCATGCCATTAAAGAGGAAAGATACAATTGAAAATTTACTGAATGCCGTAACACCAGCTATGTCACATTGTTTCCAATGCCCAGTGTTCCTTCTTTGATAAAGCTGCCTTGCCATCAACTGCCAACTCAGGGAAGCAATGATGGGCTATATTTTGCCTAGATGTGGCTAGTATTTGGACTGGCAGTGTAGACCTGAACCAGATCAGCTATAGTCTATAGCTTGGTGAATTATACATGATGTAGCCAAGCCTGAAAATATAAATTGGTCAACTTGATTATTTTTCATCAGAATTGAGCTTAGAGCCACTAAGAAAACAGAGCAATTAGCATGAGAAGGTAAAGGCGAAATCATGACTCAGAGAGTTGAGCAGGACCATGCAGTCCATGAAAAAAACAGAACATCAGAGTCAGGTTAACAAAGAAGCTTTGTCACAGTCCTGGAACACCGGGAGTGTCCTGGGATCCCCTCCTCTGTCTAACTGACAAGATTACTTAACATTTCAGGGTAGTAGGAGGATGACGAGGGCAGATTAGGGAGAATAATGCTGGTAAAGAACCTGAATTAGCTCAGGAAAGAATAGGAGAAAGGAAATTCAAAGCCTCAAATTCAAACAACTACTTCGAGGAGTTTTATCATGAAGGGAAGGAGAGAAATGGAGGGGGCAGTGATTAGAGAAAGGAGTTCGGTCAGGAGTGGAAGTTTTCTTAGGAAAACAGTGAAAATAACACTTTCATTTTGATAGGAAAGATTCAGAAAAAAGGGAAACAACGGTGATGTAGGAACAAAGGGATAGAGTTGTTAGATTGACGTTCTTGAGCAAGCGAGAGGCAGTTAGAACTTTGTAATGGGAAGAAGACAGCACTGGCTCCAGTTGCTTGTAAATAGGTAGCCGTGGCCATGATAGCTTGTGGAAATTCTCTTCTGATTGTTTTTATGTTCTCAGTGAAACTGGAAATGGCATGAGCAACTTGAGAATAAAGAAAGGATTGGAGGTACAGGAAATTGAAGGAGGGTAGGACAAAATGTGAAACTGTTGAAAGAGAGAATGAGGGACTGCAGAGATGTGATGGTAAAGCAGCATTTGGGGCCCGCTTGATGGTCAGTAAACATGAATTTAAACTGAAACCAGTCAAGGTCAGTTGCCTTGTGGGTCTGGGGTAGGCGTAGACTTGGATTGAATAATATTGTGATTGGCCAAGTGAGGTCTACAAAAGGAGCTAGAAATAGGGGTATAGTGGTGTATGAAAGAGAACGGTTAAAGTAATTAGCTATGGAATTTAAACTTATCAGGGGGAAATGTGAAGTTGTGAGGGGGTGAAAGAAAGTGAAAAGGTGTCAGGTGAGGTATCCTAGTTGTAGGAATGAGTGGCTAAGATAGGACAAAGGATGAGATCCTTAGAAGAGAGAAACACAATGAACAGTATTCTCATTCTTTAAAATGAGCTGTTTATGAGTCCGTTTCTCCTATAAAAATCAGGGTTTCACAACATTGGCACTATTGAATTTTTGGACTGCAAAATTCTTTGTTATGTACGGAGAGAGCTGTTCTGTTTATACTGTAGGATGTTTAGCAACATCCCTGACTTCTATCCACTTGATGCCAGAAACACCTTCCCAGCAGTGACAAAACAAAACTATCCCCAGGCACTGCCAAATGTCCACTGGGAGACAAAATCAGCCTTGAGTGAGAACCACACCACTAAACCATAGGCTTCTTAACAGGGAATGTACCTTTTTCATTATTATATTACCAATGTTTAAAAAATACTTGAGCACATAGTGAAAATTCAATTAGAAATGTGACAAACTAAATATTTTTAGTAAAAGTCAATAGGTGCTATGTTGACTGTCTCTAAGGTCACTCCCAGTTGTGGTGATTTTGTAAGAGAACTCACAAGATCCAGCATACAGTCATACTCACAGTGAAGGTTTACTGCAGCAAAAGGCACAGAGTACAATCATCAAAAGGAAAAGGCATGTGGGGTTAAGTCTGGGGGAAGTCAGGTGCAAGCTTCAAAGGATCTCTCCTAGTAGACTCACAGGGGGTGCCCTTAATTCCCCCAACAACAAGTTGTGACAACTCACTGCTGGCTGTTCCCAACCACTGAAGCTTGTTAAAAGCTCAGTGCCCAGGGCTGGCTTTTATTGGAGGCTGGTGATGTAGGCAGTCTCTGCCTGGAACCCAAATTCCAGAGTCTCCCCTCTCCCCCCCCACACACACAAAAAGCAGGTACTCAGGGTAAACCATATATTTTTTTTTTGTACAGTTTAGGAACAGTGAACCAATTTTGTCAGTTCTAGAAATAGTAGGAAACTTCCATTCCAAAATTCGAGTTCCCAGACACCAACCAAGGGGCAACTTTGTAAGCAAGACTTTCAAAGGATAGAAGTCAGGTCTGCTGTGTGAACTTTTCTCTGTGCAAGGAATTTATATAACACATCACATAGTGAAACAACACAATTTAGACCTAACTCCTTTCTTCAAGATTCTTAATCCCTGCCCAACTGCCTCATTTCCCATCTTTTTTCTATACCGATTTGCAAAAAAAGAAATGTCTAAAGTTCAGCATTGCACAGCTCTGTGTACTCCATTTCTTTGGAAAGTAGTTCAGGGGCCACTTCTTGTTTATAAGGAATGATGCCAGGAGATCCAAAACTCTCTACGTCTCACTGCAACCTGCCAAGAAAACAAGATATTCTTCACATTAGTTAATAAAGAAAACAAAAGAAGGGCTTCTATTCATGCAATATTTAAGAAAACTGTCACAGCTACTTTAGAGCAAAATATACTTAATAGAATAAACTTATTCTTGAAATTACTGAAGCAAATTACTGCAGCAAAATCATTAACACTAGTTGCTTGATCTGTTGGCCAGATAAAAATATTGTCCAACTAGGTAAAGCCCTGTCTCAAAAAAAAGAAGTAATTCATACATAATTTACAATTCTCATAACTATGAAGAATTGATAGTAAAAGTTACTTTCTACAAGCCACAGCAGAGAACAGAGAAGCTGCAGGAATGAGAAATATTGAATTGCTCTCTGTGACTCTACATCTTGCTTAATTAAAATGCCCTCGTAAAGAAACTCTAATAAAAATTAAAAAGTGGGACTATATCAAACTAAAAGTCTTCTTTACTTCAAAGAAAGCTATCAACGAAATGAAAAGGTAACCTACCAAATGGGAGAAAATATCTGCAAATTATATATCTGATAGGGGGTTAATATCCAAAATGTATAAAGAACTCCTACATGACTCAATAACAAAAGAAATTTGATTAAAAAGTAGGTAGAGGATCTGAATAGATATTTTTCCAAGGCAGACATAAAGATGGCCAACAGGTATGTGAAAAAAATGCTCCATATTACTAGTTATCAGGGAAATGAAAATCAAAACCACAATGAGATAATACCTCACACCTGTTAGAATGACTATTATAAAAAAAAAATGAGTGTTGCTAAGGATGTGGAAAAAAGAAACCTTTGTTACTATTAGTAGGAATGTAAATTGATACAGTCACTATGGAAAGCAGTATGAAGGTTCCTCAAAAAATTAAAAGTAGAACTACCATACGATCCAGTAATTCCTCTTCTGCATAGTTTTCTGAAGAAAATGAAAACACTGTCTCGAAAAGATATCTGTACCATCCATGTTCATTGTAGCATTACTTAAAATAGCCAAGACATGGAAACAACCTAAGTTCCTTTGATGGATGTGTATATGTGTGTGTGTGTGTGTGTGTGTGTGTGTGTTTGTACAGTGAACTACTATTCAGTCATAAAAAAGGAAATCCTGCTGTTTGCAACATTATGGATCGACCTTGAGGGAATCATGGTAAGTGAAATAACTCAGTGAAAGTCAAATAATGGATGACATCACTTATATGAGAAATCTATTTTTTAAAAAAAGACTTCCTTTCCCAAAGAAAAACAACCCAAGCTCACAAATATAGAGGAAAAATTGGTATTGGTGGTTGCTGGAGGCAGGGAGTAGGTGAAATGGGTGAATGGAGTCAAAAGGTACAAATTTCGGTTATAAAAAAAATAAGTTATGAGAATGCAATGTACAGCATGGTGACTATAGTTAATAATACTGTATTGATTATTTAAAAGTTTCTGAGAGGAAATCTTAAAAGTCTCAGCACAAGAAAAAATTTTTTAACTATGTGTGATGATAAATGTTAACTAGACTTGAGATCATTTCATAATATATACAGATATTGAATCAAGTTGCAAATGTGAAATTAATGCAATGTTATATGTCAGTTATACTTCAATGAAAACAATAACTGAAAACTAGAAAAAATATGCTCTAATAAAATGCAAGTGAATGACAAAGTATATTTTGGGAAAACCTTGAAATACACTCACACTTTTATCAAGGTAAGTAATTTGTAAGCTCCATGGACATTAAGAGCATGGAATCAGGTAGACCTTGGTTAAAGTCCTGCATTCTTCATCTAGTAGCCATGACTTTTGGGCAAGTGACAATTTCTATAGGCTTCAATTCTCTCGTCTATAAAATGGAGTTGTAATAGGACTATCTACTTTCTAGATTTTGAGTAGCAAAAGAGGTAATACATGTAAGTAAGCATGTAGTCTGTCTTCATAACACTGGCCCATAGTACATTCTCAAATTTCTGCTGTTTCAGTGCCACATTATTTGCTATTGCTATTTAATCATTCATGCTTCATTCAAAAAACTTTGACACTAGACCACGCTCTTGATAGTAGGAACATATCTGTGAATAAGATAACACTGTGAAGATAGAGGGCATGACTAAGAATCAAACAGGCAAATAAGTATGTGATTAAACAAGTGGTTACTATGTTAAGTAAAAGTAACAAAATAAACAAAACAACCCACAAATTATTGAGATACTTCAGTGTGTTAGATGCTGGCTTTAGGAACCTATAAATTAGTGTGTAGAGCATATGCATCTATCTATTTTGTAAAAACAAACATCAATAAAAATAATTCTATTAATGACTAATGATATATTTGATATGTGAAAGATAGATATTGGTTTATTCACATGGCATTGGCAGGAGGAAGAGGTGGTATTTTCTAAATCTTTACCTAAATTCACAAATTGGGGTTAATATGCTACTTTTGAGAATTTTGAGAAAATTTTAAATTAAAAATGTTTTTAGAAATGTCATTTCTATATAGGGAGATTATTTTAAAGATTTTCACAAAATTCTCATAAGAAATAATGTATGTTTGACCAAGGTATCAGAGGAAGAGAAGAAACAATAACAAGATAATTCTAATTTAGCAAATATTATACCTTGTAACTGGTTAGATGTAGACAGCAAGAAAGAGGAGGAGCCAAAGAAAACTAAATTCCTGGTTGAAATAACCAGATACACTTTAGTTAACTGGAGAACATTAAGAGAGGAGTGGGGTGCTCAAAACGGAGGGATTATGATTTGACCTTTGAGCATGTTGACATTAGGCACCTACAGGACATCTGAGAGGAGATAGCTTTTTGACAAGAGGGTCTCTGTCTCAGGAAAGACATCAAGACTGCAGATGGTATTGACTGGGAAGTCAGTCAGTTTATCATTTATCCAGTGTCTGCTCTGTGGCAGGCACTAGCTAGGCCTGTAAAAGCTGTTAAGTCAGAGGCACCTCCTGGTTTGCTTCCTGCTCTCCACTCCTTCACTGATCTTGCTCTCTATTCGCTCTTCCACTTAGTCCCTGACTCCTATGCCCCTACCTTACACCTTGTCATTATCAATAACTTCGAGTAACTCCACAATCTCAATTTTAAGCTTTCTAATCTCCGTTTACCTAGTTTGCTCCATCTGGTACTCTGACTCCAAACATTCCTTAGCCTCATTGGAACCTACAATTTTACAACTTTTTCATTGTCAATTCTTAACCCCCTCATGTTCTCACTTTGCCTCTTACATAGCTTAAATTACAACTCTTTCTCCCTTGATGATTCCTACAGAGCCTTACTTTCTTGGTCATCTTTCCTGCAGCTAGGGGTTTTCATGTGATTCATTTCTGGCCCATAAACTGATAGTAGAAACCCGATGGGGTTTGTGTGTATGTGTATGAGTGTGTTGTTGGGGGGTGGTTTTGAGAAGGCTTTGGTGTGTTTCCTCCTTCTCCCCTTTGTCCGGCCTTCAGTGAGTTCACAATGGCTAAAGCCTTAGCAGCTACATTGCAATTGTGAATGAAAAGCCATGAGAACTGCCAAGATATTGGCTGGCTTGACACATTGCAGCAGCTGAATCAAAGGTAGCAATTGCATTCCTCTGGATATCTTGTTATGCAAAACGCAATATCTATTCAAGGTTGAAAGCATTCCTAAGTAATATGCCCTTGTGAGTGTTTTGCTGAATCTGTGTCCTTTAGAGTGTTTTGTGTTAGGATGAATGTTTTTCACCAATATTCTGCTATAGGCAATGGGGAAAATTGATGATGTTTAAACAAAAGAAAACAGATTTAGATCTGTATTTTAGAAAGAGCTCTCAGTTGAATGTATGGAAGATTACAAAAGACAACCTTTTCCTTCTTTAAGATAATTCTTTCTTCCTCATTCCATGTGGTCTTGGTGGGGATTAAACATAGTCTCTAATTCCATGGCCCTAGTAATTACTCCAGGGAATGATATGTGAACCATGTACGGCCAATCAGAATCCATTCCTAGAATTGTTCTAATCAGAGCCTTAAGGGGATACTGAGCCCTGATTCTAGCATCATAGAGCCAAGATGCTGTGAAGTCCCATTACTTAGGTCATGTCACTCATCTTTCAGGCCAGCTTCTCTGGAGTTTGGAGTAAGATGTTTATTAGGGATCAACCCCTGTAAAAGGAATGGAAAAGATACATAGAAGATTGTAGTGAAGGTTTGGCAAAGCCTCAGCTAATCTGGCAGGGAGCTCTGAAGTAAAGAAAGCCCATTGGTATCCTACATGTATGGGGCCCAAGTGGCTGGCCAGCCTCAGTCAGTCACCAGATGAATGCTACTGTGAGAAAGTTGTGACCTTGAGTAAGGTGGCTTTCTGCAGCTGAGGCATCTGACAGCTGGAGGCTGTTGGCTCACTGCAATCCCTACAGCTGGCATCAAGTCCTGTCTGGAAGGGGGATTTGGCAGGTGCATCTCCATGTCTGTCATATCTGCCATGTGGAGAAGGTCTGCCCACAGTAGGTGAGAATGGGGCCAAGCTATTGACAAAACTAGAGCTGAGGGAGGAAAAAAAAAACCCTAAAAAGAGACTTAAGTCTATAGACCCAGTTATGACTGAGGCCAGAACTATTCTTACCATTCTTAGTTACTAGAGCCAATATATTCTCTTTTTTGGTTTAGCCATTTTGATTATGTGAGTCAGAATTGAAAGAGTTAAGACAATAATTGATGTGAAAAAACAGTAAGTGGTAGAGAGACCTTTACAGAGGTTGGGGAGACTTGATGAGGGACTAAGCAGCAATAGTGTTGAAAAAATGTTATGTGAGAAAATTGACAGGCCACATGATTGATTTAATGCAAGGACCAAGGAGAACAAAAATTCTCAGATAACTTTCCAGTACTTGGAGTAGGTGATGTGGGAGGATAAATGCTATATTTCAAGTACATACAACGAACTTATTTAAAATATAGAATGCTGGCTAATAAATTCTCAGTGAAAAATATCACTACCAACTGACAGGAAAGCTTAGAACGGCTGATCAGTTGAGGAGTCTTTTTGGTTAGAAGGACCTATTTGTGAAGGTAAATTTAAATCAAAAATTTGCTTGGGTCAGGATAAATTAAATTAAATGACACTTCTTTGTCATGAAGCTATGATACTCATCTTCACTACCAGGATAGATCTGTCCAGAAAAAACTGAATGTTTTAGAAGTTGGCTGAGATACTTTGGACAGTAGTAGCAAAAAACTGGAAAATGTTTGAATCTTATTTATATAAATCTCCAATTTTAGAAAATTACACCCAATGACCTTTCCCCTGAATTTTGTTGTACATCTTCCTCTAGTGTCAATTACTCTCATTTTACCATCCCACACAGGTACATGAGTAGTAGAGAGGAGAGGAAGGAAAATATCAAAGAGAAGTCCATGGTAGTCTGGTACTTGCTTTGTTAGATTCCCAAACCTAGAACTGAAGCTATCACATGCTATAGATGCTTTTTAATATCTTTATTTCATTTTCCACATAGGTTTGGCATCTATCCATATGGGAGAAATTAGTGATATACACGACACCTCTGATACTCATGATATGTAGTCATTGTACAATTAACATTATCCTGAGTTAGCTGCTGCCTGAACTATACACCTGTCTAGAAAACTGTATAATCCAAAGGTATAGACAAAGAAAAGGTGGGTTGCATGATTGTGGGCACTAATTATAGTTCTTTGTACTTTGTATCAGATCCTCATTATACTACCTCTACCTCCTATTTTTTCAAATTACTCCTTTCCCTCTTAACTCATAGCCCCTTATTTGTCATTGCCTTACACTGTCTGAAGGCTCATTGGACCTCTTGTCACTTACCACTTCCCAATTTATCTAAAACATAAATTCTCAATGGGAGCAATAGCACCACAAAGAGGCAAGCTATTAAATATAGGCTAGGCAAAAACATCTTAGATAGAATGTTTTGTGGTTCTCCAAAAGGCCAAGGTACATAGGCAGATGTATAGTATATATGTGGTGTTCAAATTTCATGGGGAGACTGACTAGGAAAAAAAACGCTTAAAAAGACACCTTAGGGAGTGATAATGGAAAAAAAAAAAAAAACCCTGAGAAACAGTGACCTAAAACAACAATGTAGCTGAAATATTCAATTATATCTATACTGACTTCACCACCTCCCTACATTTCCTTATCCCAGTCATTTTCTATAGTGTCTGGTCCAACACTGTTTAATCGAAATAATGTGGCTTCATATGCAATTTTAAAGTAACTGCATTAAAAACATATAAAGAAATAGGTGAAATTAATTTAAATAATATATTTGGCTTAACCCAAATTATTCAATATACAAACCAATATAATAATTAATGACATACCTTACATTCTTTTGTGTGTGGATAAAATCTTCAAAATCCAGTGTATGTTTTACATTATAGCCCATTTCAATTCAAATATTAATCTTTATTGAAATTGCTTGATCTGTTTTTTGATTTCATGAGATTTACGGTTAAAAGTAAAATCACATGCCCAAGTTACTGTAAACATATTTAAATATTTCTAATAACCAAATACAATATATGATGTTTTAATTTTAATTAATTGAAATTAAGTGAAATTTCTGTTTCTCAGTCACACTAGACAGATTTTAAGTGCTCAAAAACCACATGTAACTAGTGTATACCATGTTAGATAATGCAGGTTTGGTTTATTACTCCCTCACAGTCCTCTTTCACTTTTTTTTCTTTTCTGGATTGCTGGATACAGATGCGGTGAAGATTGGGATTGTAAGGCACTAGCTCTGGACGGGTATATGATATCGAAATTCATTTGAGTCCTCACTGTTATTAGGCAATCGTATGACTCACATTTTGTGCACTCCCTTTCACAGGGATAGCTACTAACAAGGTACAAGTATCAGGATTTCTCCAGTCTGACGTCAGGGCAGACATCACAAAATGAAGATAGTGTTGTTTCCCACTGAACTCAAATGCAGCCTCAGAATATTTTTATAGGTCATTTAAATTAATATAACTCCTCTAAAGATGTTTTAGTCAACTACAATAAATTAATTGAAATTACCATAAAAGTTGAAAGCATCCTGTCATCCTTGTCTTTGTTCATCCTACCATATTCCTTTTCGGAATATGTTTTAAGTGAACGTAATGGGTTTTAGACTAGGATATAAAATGATTCATGAGCAGCAAAAGGCAAGCACCAATAGCATACAGGTTAAAAGCAAATCCCCCGTGGTGAATCAACTTGGCATTTAATTCACTTTCACTACTTATCATCTGTACAATCTTGGGCAAGTCACCTAACTTCCGTGAGTCTTAATCCCTTTAAAAGAAATTACCATGAAATAAAAATGTTTTCCCTTGAATTAAAAATAAAATAAAATAAAATAAATAAAATAAAATAAAATAATGATACTAGCTTTGCAGGCTGATTATAATAATGAAAAATATACAATCTATCATGCATTTGGCACAGAGCTTGGCACATAGTAATCATTAAAATTAAATCAATATATTTCACCTTGAGATAATTATATTATTAGATAAATGTTCCATGTTTATATTGTTTGACTTCCCAACCAGCTTAACTTCTTGGGAGGAAGAATTACGTGCCATTTGACAATTTTATCCTTTCAGAGGTTAGCAGAATTCTAAGCATAGGGCTAACCTTTGATAACTAGTGAATGAATGGATCAATGTGACTGTAAACTTATAATTGCTCTTATGATATTTAAAAGATGAATTTGCCTACTTAGGTCAAAATAGCTATTAAATATAGGTTTGGCAAATTTCTATGACACCAGACCTCAGTCTAAGAACTATAGGTCAGGGCAGATTCAAAATTCTAAGATTTATGCTAACGCGTCTTAGAGTCCATGCTACTGCCGGTGTTTTAATTGGAACTTAGGTCATAGGGAGAGTAAGGCAATGTGGTAAGGACTTGGAGAGCAGACAGTTTCACAGAGGAATGACAGCAAATTGAAAGGCCTCAGCATCATAAAATATGAAGTAGTTAAGAAGGAGTTATTTAGGGAACGGTCTGCAGTAGGCAAGAAATACAAGTCCCAGTTGGTGAGTATAGCATGGCATGGTTGAAAATACACGGTTAAGGTAATCAGCAGAGGGACAGCCTTACAATCAATTACTTTTGAGTATATTTGGTATTATGTATTATAAATTCAGCTATTGAGACTAAGTAGGAGTAGGACTTTAACATTTAGAAAGAACTGTGAGGGGCAAATTAGTAACCCAATTCTAGGTGAAACTCAATATAGCCAGTAAAACCAGAGAAAGACTCACCAGGGGTCCCAACCCCAACCTACTTTTCCCCATCAGCCCAGTAGTATACAGATAATTATTCCCTAATTATCCCTGCCTGTTAGGAATCAGGCCACATAGCAGGAGATAAGCAGCAGGCTAGCAAGTGAAGCTTCATCTGTATTTGCAGCCATTCCCCAGTGCTAGCTAGCATCACCGCCTCAGCTCCACTTCAGATCATCAGGCATTAGATTCTCATAGGGGCACTGGTCCTTGGTGACAAAAAGGTTGGGGGCTGCTGGGTTAAACTACCATTATTTGTTACTTGAATTATGGCAATAATCTTTTACATGGCTCTTCCTCTTCCTGTCTACCTCTTTTTCTTTTCCATTCTGCACATGGTGGCCAAAACGAAATTTCCAAAATGTAAAATGATCCTATCATTTCCCTAATTTATAGTCCTCAATAGCTCTAAATTGCTCTTAAAGTGCAAAATCTATTCCTTCTCTATTCTTTGACCTCATGTTTTACGTCGCTCAATGATGTCATTTAAAATCTAGCCACATCGAACTCTTTTCAGTTTCTCTAATAGAACACCTGCCGTGTTCTTTCTTACTTCCAGGTTTCTCAAACCTCTTCCTTCCATTTGATGACTTTACCACTTTTCTGTGCCAGGATAACTCTCTTAGCATCTTTTAGGTCTTGGTTAGAAGGCGTTTATCTTGAGAAACTCTCTCAAATCTGCCAAGTTTGGATTAGTTGCCCCTTAATTCCTTCCATGTACATCTCACCTCCTCCTTGCATTTCCTCTCCCCTCCACTCCTAAACTGTATTGGGTTAGGGATCATATGTGTCTTCTTTGGTTATGTCTCCAGGGCCCATCATAATGAGGTGTTCAATAAATATTTGTTTAATAGATAAGCGTATTCTGGAAGCTTGATTATAAAGAACAAGGCTGGTTTCTGGTTCTGTGCAATAACACCATAGGGCAGGCAGCTAGACTGGCCAGATGCTGAGCTTTAAACTACGGGACAAAGGTTACAAGAGATCCTGATTATAGTCAGAGGTTGAGAATAGGTAAATTATGAGACCTATCCCTGAAGGCTGAAAAGATGAGTAGAGAGCCAAACAGAATTTTGTAAATATTTTGTATCTTCTAGTTGTAGTTAGTATGGTAGTTAGATGATTTTTTCTTTTTCCAAGCTACTAAAAGAATATTATTTTGAACTATCCTAACATTAGTATTAATACTGAAAGGAAAAGGGCACATGATATTTATCTTATATTTTTCATGTAATCAATACACATTCCAGTTGTGAATGTTGATGGTCTTTCTCTAATCTAGATTAGTTTATAAAACATAAAATGAAACATATAAAACATAAAATACTTTAGCCATTGACTGATAAATGGAATTAATGTGTGGGAAAAATATAAACATCATCAAATACATAAACATTATCTTTTCTTGGCCAGAACTACCCAGAGCAATTGTCTACTCTGCTTACTTGATCCTGCTTCTCTAATAAATTTCATTCTAAAATTTTAATATTTACTTATATTAAAAATTATATTCATAGTCACTTTTTAAAAATTTACTGATGATCCAAATCCTTGAACGATATAGCTAATATGAAATATTTTGTCTTACTACATAAAAACAAAGTAGGGTTTCTTGTCTCTGGAAGATATTTATTGTCACTGAGACATTGCGACCGCTCTTATGATATGTCATCATATCATTACCATTTAGAGGTATTAACAACATTGAATTAATCATATACTTCCAAAGATTTTGCCAGATTTCACTAGTAATGTAGCATTGAGTTACTCTTGATTTTCTTTCTTCCTTTCTAACTTGATGGCAACGGTGGGGGTCCACCCACCCCAACTCTTTCTTATTTTACCCCTCTTGAAATAAGCCTTCTTGTTGGGCTATCTCATGCACTCTATAGTTTTTTTTTTTAAAGCACTTGTCATAATATATGCATTTATTGGTTTATTATGTTTTATAATACATTTCTCATGGAGTTTATTACAAATAAGCACATAAAAGCAGAAGTTAATCTATTGGCTTGTCAATTGCATTCTCTGTAATAGCATCTAGCATAAGACCTAAGGTATCAGGCACTGAAAAATATATATATTTTTAATAATCTCGTCTTCAGGTTTTGTCAGAAAACAGAAATTACTCTAATTTTGTGTGTATTATGTTTTATAATACATTTCTCATTGAGTTTATTACAAATAAGCACATAAAAGCAGAAGTTAATCTATTGGCTTGTCAATTGCATTCTCTGCAATAGCATCTAGCATAAGACCTAAGGTATCAGGCACTGAAAAAAATATATATATTTTTAATAATCTCGTCTTCAGGTTTTGTCAGAAAACAGAAATTACTCTAGTATTTTGAGTAGGAATAAAATTAATTCAGAGCACTGGAATTGCTAAGGGAGAGAAAGCCTGGAAGATTGTTTTTTTTAGCAAATTTGAAAGTGCAGGATTGCAGGAGATCCACTATCAATGACCTTAGTTGCATGGAATACTGAAGAGGATTATTCTCAGAAGGATGGTTGGAGCCACTGGAAGCTTCTGCTGATGATCTCAGCTGCCTGCTTACAGCAGGTGATTCCTGGGAGAAGCACTGAAAGACAAGAAGTGCTGCCAACCATGATCTCATCTGCCTGAAAGCAGCTGCTGCTGAGAAAAATGGCTTCTCTTCAAATCTTTGTGAATGCCTCCTTGGCAGACTCTAACCCTGACTAATACTGAAAAGGGATTTTGGGACATGTAGTTCCATGGTATAGATAGGGATGAGAGTAAAGCTGATAGAAGGCTATTCGGCACACCGAGTCATAAGGAGGGAGTTCCTAATTAGAGTAAGAATGGCCTAGACTATAAGCTTCATGATGATAGGGATATTAATTTAAAAAAAAAAATCAATCTATCCCCAGCACCTGGGTGCTTATGGCAATGATGGTTAGCTGAGCAACACAGAATCACATACCTTCTTTCATCATGGACATTTGTTTCCATAAAATGTCTATTTAGCTACTTTTTCCAGCTTCTCTTGCATCTAAGTGGGACCATATAACTAGTTCTTGCCAATGCGCTGTGGGCAGAGTGACGTGTATCTATTCCAACTTAAGGTAGTTAATTATCAGACACTTATTTTCCCAAGGTCTGTTTTTTTTTTTTTTTTTTTTCTCTGTTATCTGGCTGAGTGTAGAACATCCAGCAGATGATTCTGAAGAGATCCTAGAACATGGCAGTCACTAAGAGAAGTATCTGAGATTTTATTTTTGCTTGAATGAAAACCTCTGATCAGTTTTGAATCGGTCTGATGGGGCCTTGTGTATGAGAACGAAACCATGTAGTGTAAAACTGATGAAATTTCAGGGCTGCTTATTATAGCAGTTGATTACTCCTAAGCGCTTAAAAAAAGTCAATGAATATATGAATAAAACAGAAAGGGTTGCCATGCCCTTTCCACAGTCTGCTGAGGTCATTGCTTAAGGATGAGAGCCCTGACAAGCTAACTCCATTCTGGCTTGTTCTTTGTGCTTCTTCCCCTTAACAACTCACACACTCGCCAAATGTTGTTCAGAGATATGACAAGACTAGTTTCACAGCTAATTAGAAAGGGTCTCCTATTGTTAGAAGTTAAAAATTTTTTTGTAACTCAGCTTTCTGATCAAAACTTTTTAGAAAAAGAAACACCTTGAAGGTGATAAAAGGTATCATTCCTAACATAACTATCTTGCTTGCTTAAAATCCCAAACTCCTATTATAATAACTATGTACGATGGCAGATGGGTACTAGATTTATCAGGATGATCGCTTCGTAAGTTATATAAATGTCTAATCACTATGTCGTATACTCGAACTTAATATAATATTGTATGTCAACTATAATTGAAAAAATTTTAAAAAATCAATAAGAAATCCAAAAGAACAAAAATCCCAGAACTTTTAAGTACTTCCCTAAGTTTAGTTATTCCTACTCGAAGATCTGAGAATAAGTGAGAAAGCCAGGAGCCTGTGACATACCTGAAACTTCACTCTAATCTTGTGAAAGAATCAGGTAGTAGAAATTAACCAGATTATTATTTTCTGATATGTCTTCAAATCCTTTTACTAAATCACTTTAATCCCAGCAGCACAGACAAAAATGATAGACAACAACAACAAATTGATAGGCACTATATTAACTGCTTAATGTATTCCACCAGCTATTTATTTCACACATATAACAATAAGGTCTCATTATTATTATCCCAACTTTACTGATGAGGAAACTGACACTCAAGATTAAGAAAGATTCCTAAGGTCGTATAGCTAATACTATATTTAATACTTTTCTATGACTTAGGAAAGAATTTATGCATTCGTTGGTAATTTGCTTGATATACTCAAAACCAGTAGTAGAAAGTTTTTATATACATTTTGCCAGGTTGTGTTGGGTCATTTTCTTTACTAAACACCCTGTGAAAGAATAGGTTATTTCTTCATATATTTGGTAAGAAATTTCTCTTGATTTTAAATTATTTCCTTTTATACTAACTTCTCCATGTCTGCATAGTATACTTATTATGAAATTGATTTTCTCATGGCTTTAAAAACCAGAGACAATTTGATTAACATTTAGGGACTAAAAATGTTGTCTTAAACTTTCTCATATTATGCTAGTATTTTAAAACCAGAAATTAAAAGCATTTTCTTAAAGAAATTTTATTTATAGCTATAAGTTTCAGTTCCATATCTATAGATATTATTCATGTTGAACTTTTACAAAATAAAAACTTAAAAACTAAATAAAATAAAATGAGAACTCTTGGTTTGGGATATAAGCTAACTATTTCTCTGTCAATATGGTCCAATAACAACTACTGCTGCTATGAATACAATTGCTATGATTATTCCTCTTGTTGCCATAATTATTTGTTGAGTTTCTATTATTTCCACTCACCATACTAGGTACTAACATATAAGACATTAATCTTTAAAACAACCTTGTGAAGCAGATATTACTGTCCCTATTTTACAGGTAAGTAAGCTGAGGCAAAGAGAATTTAAAAAACTCCTCCCATAGCACAGATAGTGTTAGTTAGTGGCAGAGATCAGATATGAACCCAACTTCAAGTCCTGCTGTCTTTCATTACACCAATCTGCCTCTCCTCACTCATTTATAGACACATGTGAAATAATAGTCCAATTTGCTTACCCAGAATCAAAGAGAAATGCTGAGCTGTATATTTGAGTGCTTTTGGTGTAACAGCATAGACTTCCAAACACATGTTATGGTTTTCTACCTTTGTGTTTACACTTTATGTGCTGCCTTCTTAACTCTTTTCTGCTATTCAGGTCCTAGCCATCTGATAACGCTCAGGACATACCTTTATTGAGGTGGCAATAGATAAATACTAGCCAGGTGAATGCTTCTCTTATGAAGCCTTCCCAGATTCCATCTATGCACGTGATCCCTTATGTGAGCTTCGATAGGGGAATGGAAAGGAGGAACCAATGGATCAGGCAACCAGCTTAGCACACAGATGGAGGGAGCGAACATAGTTTATTCCAGCTCCATGGGTTCACTGAAGCTTGTTAAGAAAAGGAACGACATCCACTTCTGATGATTAAAAGCACTGATCCCATTAGCATTGCTTTAGTTCTATAATTTTGTAAAACAGGAAAGGAGAAAAAAATCTAGACAAGAAGCAAAGGTTGACTCAATAAAATTAGAGGATTTATTTTAAAATTAAGGTGTGACCTTGTTCTCTGTTGGGTGGCTACTTAACTTTTTACATTGCTGCACAAGAATGGCCCTCTCTCACACACAGAAGTTTCCCACCCAGAAAGCTGATATACCAGCTGACTGGCCGTAGAGTCTAGGAGAGGAACTATCATATGACTTGACTGAGAATTGGTAAGCAGCTAGGCTATCTCTGGGAGACTGGGTCTTCACACTGAAAATCCTCTGAATTCATAAGGTGGGATGACATAAACTAACCACTCCTGTTACTTTCCTTTTATAATTTCTTCACAGTTTATATTTCTTTTTCTTCTCTCTCTCTTTTTCTCTTTGAAGAACCCAAGACTGTCCAATGAGAAAGCAAATAGGCCTCAAATAAAGAGTTGTTCTGGGAAATTGGGCATTTTGAGACTAGCTAAACTAGATAAGAATTCATTCTTTGGCTTGGCTGGCTGGCTGGGAAATGAATAGATTAGAGATGGTGGAAGATGGATTGGAGAGTAAGAAAGTACAGTACAGTGGAAAAGTGAACTTGGAATTAACATACTTGGATTCATTTCTGGCTTTGCTACTTACTGTGTGTGACTAGGTCTTTTCCCTTATTAGTAGAACAAGAAAATCTGACTATTTGATCCCTGAAGTATTTTCTGGTTTAAAAAACTTTTATTATTAGAATAGAAGAGGATAATTGAAGTTAAGCAATGCTTGGGTAAGGCTCCAGACCTTCTCTAACTTATGTTGGTTTGCAGAAAGCTGGAGGAAATCCTGCTTCTTCCAAAATTTTCCTAGTTTCAGAAGGCATCATGGAGCCTCATGAGGAAGGGTCTCTGATGTCAGGTAGCAGCTGAGGGGAGGTGGGGGAGGGTGGCTTTCCCATTACTTAGTTTTCCTTTCCCTCTTTGTCCTGGCTTAAATAGATTTTCTGTCTCAGTGATAACTACCCCCTCATGTAACCGCCCTCTCCTCTATCTACTTGGCATTTCTCTATTTTCTTTCCTACTTTCAGACACCCACACTTTCCATTATTGGTTCTGAGCTAGGTCTAGTTTATCCCAGTGGGATGCTTTGCCCTGGTTCCAGGGAATGGAGAGTTCTGCTGCTTTGTCAGAGGTGATGGAGGTGCACTGGAGTGGAGAGGGCGCTGGGGGTCTTCAAAACTATACAGTTGCCTGGACTGTTAGACAAATTAAATGAGAGTGCATAATGAAGAGAAGACTAATGGAAGCAGATCTTCTCTGAAAAGACTTTTTCCAACAACACTACTAATAACCGACAATGATTATACTCATGCAGGCACTGTGCAGAGCACTTGGCATATAGAGGCTCGGAGGTTAATAACTTACAGAGGACATAGTTCATAAATGGCCAAAGCAGGACTTAAATCCAGCTACATCATTAGACCCTGTGCGTTCTCAACCACTGAACAAAATGATCTCCAAGCGTGGTGAGCAAATGTCTGATCACCTCCTGAAGGTTTAGAATGAGAGAATGGTTACAGAAAGGAGTTAAAGTGTCCAAAGTCACTTCCTGTCAGTGAAAAGTGCTTAGATTCTGGCATGAAGAAGATGGAAAGGCAAAAGGATTCAGAGCACACTCTTAAAGTGTGCTCTCTGTACCAGCATATCATACCACCTGGAAGCTTGTTCGAAATGCAAATTCTTGGCCCTCACCCCAGACCTACATTATCAGAAACTAGGGGTGGTTTTGCAATCAGTCTGAACAAGTTCTTGAGGGAATGCTAGTGGTCCCTAATGTCTGAGAACACTGTTTTAGAAGAACGGCCTGCCTTCCCCACTCCACTCCATACCTAGGAGCAGATAGATTTCTGTTGTGAAGGTTTTGTAACAGGAGCTTGAGGAACTGAACAAGGGGTGACTGTGACCTTGGGCAGGCTGGGCAGGAGGTAGAACACCCGGCCTTGGCTTTAGGGGACAGGGGAGAATGGCATACCTCCTATGACTGTGTTCTCCACATGTTCTCCACACGTGTATGGGGAAGGCCCTATTCTTCTTCTCCACTTGTGTAGGAGCTGACTTATTTCCCATGGCTGGTGTCTCTGGGGTCCTGTGTGTGCCTTTTTGTTCAATGGCCCCCTCTACCCTACTAGATGAAATGACTGCAACGGTTGTCCTTGGTTGAAAACTGGCCCCTGTACACTGGAGAGCAGGGAGAAACTGAAAGAGACAGATTACCCCAGATCAGTAGGTAGCAATTTAGAAAGCAAATGAACTGACCTAGGAGGCTTGTCTCAGGTGCTGCTGCTGGAGGAATAAACTCCTTCCCATCCCAACCCCCACCTCCACCCCCACGCCTTCCCCCACCC
>NW_006441953.1:3799088-3831504 GCF_000325575.1 Pteropus alecto | reverse complement strand
CCACCCCGCCAGACTCTTGAAAGTTTCTATTAGAATCTTTCTAATGGGATTCAGTTACATAGACCATATACCATCCAGACCATCTCAATGACACACTGCTCTCTCAGGGCCTCGTCCTTGAAAACAGCTTCGGCTATGGAAATGATACTGGGTGGAATGTACATTTTAAGGACTGGGAAGGGGTGGGGAGCCTCCAATTGCCTGGGTCCAGTTCACGGGTCAACCAGCGGTCATGGGTCATGTCCTCTCAATAACCTCCAACAGTTACTAATCAGCTAGAGGGTTGCAGTATGACTATGAGCTGGAGAGGGATTAGGAGCAGTCACAGCCTGAGCAAATGCCAGGGAACTGTGGAATCGCCAGGGAGATACGTATCTGAAGGTGGAGGGAAGCGTTCCTGGGAGAAAGCGCCTTACTATCCATGTCACCAATGCCCCATGCACTCACCACCCCGACTCGTCTCTGTCCCCATCCAGAGACTGACATTCTCAACAACCTGAAGCTGTCAGATGTAAGCAGACCATTTGGAAAATTGGCAAAGCAAACAGCAGGTAAGAGTCGGGTCATGGAGGTGGGTAGTGCGGTGTGGGGGGAGGTCAGGGTGCAAAGGCTCAGAGGAAGTGATGTAGAGTAATTTGGTCAGTTTTGAAATATTTGTTTCTCTTTCTCTCTCCTGTCCTGTTCCATCTTCTAGAAAAGAAGGGTAGTTGTTCCATTTAGTGGTGAGGAACCTGAGACGCAGAAGGCAGCCGATTCCAGGGAAAATGAAGAACTCAGGCAGTTGCTGACCATTCCAGACAGGGATGTGGCTGGACTCCTGGCTGCCCTCGGGACAGTCCCATTGTGAGTTTTTTCACGTGGTGGAAAGGGAGAGGGTCAGGCTTCTGATGGATAAATAGATGTTTTTCAAGTGCTTGGTTGAGGTGGGGAGGGAGAAGCCGGTGCTGTGTTCTTCAGAAACTTATTCCGTTTAACAAGAGGCACCTGGGAAACAGTCCACTTTCTAGAGGCTTCTGCTTGGGTTCTCCAAAACTGCAGGCTCGATGGATCATCACTGAAGGCACACCCAATTTTCCCTTTTCCTTCCCACTTCGTACCATCTTCCTCTCCCAAGAAAGCCCAGGTGATCATAGCTGTACCTTGTGGTGCCTTGTAGAAATTAAATACTGGAGGTGGAAAAGGTTAGCTTTTACTTATGTTTCAATATTGGGTAAGCTCCTTTCTTTTAATTGTTCTGGGCCTCAGTAAAGAAGAAGCCTTTTATTGACAGTTATGGGCATTGAGGGCTAAGTACTGGTTTTCAGAGGAGGATGAGTCATGGAAGAAAATCTCTTGAGACAGGAGAGTGAGAGTTGGGAGAAGGAGAGAGAATTGAAAGAAAGAGTATGAAGTCCTCTTCCGAAAAAAGAGAACAAAATATTTTATACTGGGCAAAGACAGAGAAATAATGGACAAAATTCATGGGCTCTCTTTACAACTCTACTCTTTACTTCTCTTTTCTACATTCGTCAACTCCTTCCTTGACTGAAGTTTAGAGGAGATAATTGGTGTCCCACAGTAGAAAGGGGCTCCTTGTAGGAATTCAGGGGAAGAGGGTCGGACAGGATGAAGGACCTGGAGAGTTGAGTTAGGAATGGATTTAAGAGTCTTCAATGCCATCCATTAATTTTCACACTTGAAAATAGAGTAGGGGGTTGAAGTGAGGAGTGAGCACAAGAGAAGTTTTCTGTAGGTGATAATGGAGAGCCATTTTAACTTGAATGGGTCCCCTCCTTTTCCAACCCGGGGTACTTCTGTATAGGTTCAACTAGCTGTCTCTTTGTTTTCCCGTGGGACAGAATTTGTAATTGAAGCTGGGACATTCATTCCTATTCAGAAGGCTTCCTTCTTCCTCTGGTTTAGTAAAAACCTTTAAATCAGGCCTTTTTGTACTTCTTCTATGCTTGTTTCCTTTTATTAATGAATCATTTCTCTCTCCATGTTGGAGAGTTTTGCTGGGTTGGCTTTGTTATTGTCCAGCTGTTCTTCCGGATTATTTCTCTCCCTGGAGTTGGCAGAGGAGTTGAAGCCTAGACTTACTTTTCTCACTTCTTGTGGTATTTGTGAAAAACACTGACAAACAGTGTAAGCTTGGTGTCTGAATTTGTTAAATCACTGGTGATTTAGTTTTGGTGCTGCCTGAGACAGGAATCCTCATGGGGAGTTGGAGGAATGCTGAAGTAACAGGATGGCTATCGGTATATTGTCTAGATCTCTGTTCCTGTCTCTTAATCATTTCCAAGGGCTAGCGTTACACATTTTGGTAATGCTCCCTATCAACAAAGAAAAGAGACTCGGGAGGAGGGAGGGACTGTTTTCCTCATAAGTTTAGCACTTCCTATGACCCCTACACTCTCCTTCCCATCCCTGCCAAGCCCCTTTTGATTTTTGTTGGTGTAGTGTGAGTTTTGTCTGGAAGTAATACATACTTAGAAAATAATATATCTCTTTTAAGAACTAATATGAAATGTTTTGCAGAACTTTGGATGAAAAATACCTTGGTCTTTAAGGAAATTGTTGCACCAGTTCACTGAATCAAATGGATGATCGTGTACACCTAAACTTATTATATAAGGCTACAAAAGATCTATTTTTAGAGCTAGTTTTGGATAAGTATTCTGTGACTTGCTCCTAATTGATAGTCTTTTATATCATAGCTTACTTAATTTTAAAATTTGTTTCTTATTGTGTTGGTTGGTTGACTGAAAGATTTCTTCAAATGCCCTTTTTTCAGGAGATTGCAAGAACGATATGCAAAAACTTAAGGAAATATATCTTGAGAATGTTTTTGCCTTTACAGGTGAATGAGACATCTCAATGTAGAATTCTCAGCTCATGATTTTTCACCTGAAATTTTCATATACATTGTTCCATTACTTTCTGTCATCTAATATGCTCACTGAAAAAAAAACAGCCTCATTTTGCATTTTCTTTCCATCCCACAATATTTCACCTTAATGTAACATAATTTGAGTTACTTTTAATGTTTTTTTTTTTTTTAGTATATCGTGAGGCCTTTTTATCTGCTTTAACCTTTTCTGAGTTTAGGAAAGTTTTCTTTGAATATCTTTGTACATGGTATATTTTGTTTTACACTAGGCACAAAGATGTCCAAAAACATTGATTAAATGGATACTTATTAGTCATATCAGATATCCGGTCTGTTTTTTTGTGTATTTTATCTACTTTATTGGCTAATTCATTCTCTAATTCTGAAATATTCTCTGAAGTTTATTTTCTGTAGCCGAATCCAATCTTTACTGCTTCTAGTGCCATTTAAAATGCTACTGTACCATTATTTGTTTCTTTTTTTCCCTCCTTAATGTTAGTGTTCTTTTCATCTCCAATATTCTGTACTCTGTCCCTATCTCTTGTCTTGTAATTTTTCTAAATTTCCCTGGAGGTGATGGAGATAATTGCTGACTTCTTTTTGACATTTTATGTGCTTCTCCCTATGTGTTTATTCCTGAACAGGAGCAGATCTGTGCCTGTTTCCTGTTTCCTCCATATGGCGAGTATTTACATACTATGGCTAGACTCTTCCTTTTAGAACTTAAGGTGTTCATCTGAATGAATTCAGTTAAATCATTAGTCATTTATCAATCTGAGGGGAGTGGGGAGGAAGATAAATACATCCACAGGAGAACATGATTTCTACAGTTTGGTTGTTTGAAACCACTATTCTATAGTCATGTTTATTTTATTCCAGGTGTATAATGCAGCTAGGGCCAGCCCTACCTTGTTGGTAGAAATATGAAATGTTCTTATACTTTGGGAGAGTATACTTCCAGTAGGAAAAATTCTGCTACATTAGTGAGAAGCCAGATCATAAAACATCCCATTGCAGGTTTCATTTGGCCAAGATTCCTCTCCCAATGAGATAAGTATAGCCCTTGCATGTGCTGGTGACAGGACACCAAGGTGAGTGGTATTAACCTCACCTCTAGTCCTGCCCCCTCTAACTTATGTATTTTCCCCTAGGATTTCCTTAGTTCTTTCCTGTGTCCCATTACTACTCTTGGGAAAGGAGAATTGTGGGTATATTCTTGATGAGTCTTCCAAGCTGATCTCCTCTTCATTATATCTAGTAAAAATCTGTAGCTTTTGCCATGTTTTGTTGAGGAGGCACTCACATGTTTGTGGATGATCTGCTGGGCTGATGTTCAATATCTGTTTTCATCTATTTCTAGAGTACCTTTCTGTATGCAAGAAATAAAAAAACTAAGTGCTACATTTTCTAGCCTCTCTTTCAGCTAGAGTTCTAAATGTGATTTAGGTTTACTATTCAGATGCACTTGCATGAAATTTTGGAAGAGAAAAGTGAAGTGTAGGCTCTTCTGGCTTTTGCTGGCAAATGCCATCCTGGGGTATCCCATTTTGTTGTGGCTTCCTGATTATGGGGTGACAGTTTCCAGGTTTTTCAGGTAGGTGCCTAATTACAGAGCTGCTATTTTCTTCATAGCTTGTTCTGTGGTGTGGTTTTCAGTGATTTCTGAAAGCTTAACTTGGAGTTTGTTCAGTTTTGTAATGATTTTGATAGCCATCTGAAATCATATAAAAAATCTTTCTGCTTAAGTTAACCAGAGTAGATTCATTATCTGCACCTGGAATCTGACCAATGAGAACTCTGATACAGGATTTTCCCTATTCTAGTTTTTCCTTTGTGGTTTGGGTCAGTTTCTAGGAAATTCTTTGGATATCTGCTACCATACCACCTTCTTTTCTGAAAGTTTATTTATGATATATTTCAGACCAGTTATAAAATTTCAGGTAGTTATTTAATCAAATCTGTCTCTGCTTTTTCTCTTCTTTCTATTTTTAGGAGTTTGTTCAAGAAGTAAGACAATAGTATTTCTGGAGATTTCATATATACTCTATATCTTCAAACCTTTTGGTAGTATAAATCTCAGTCATTCTCTATAAACCAGATATGTTCTTTACGAGTCATTTTCTGCTGGACTACATTTCACAAAATGTTGTGAAAGGAGGTTTAATGTTATAACCACTCTGAGTTCTTACACCACGTGTTTCTCCTCTCCTAGTTTCACTTGAGATATTGTTCATTTTCTTGCTGTTCACCATCCGGCCGTCATGGAGCTCAGTGTGGTGGGGGAGGCAGAATTAAAGAGACTAATAAAGCAGACATGTGCTTTCTCTGTTACCCAGATGTGCATCATCAGACCTGAGACTGTGGAAGGAGTGGGAAGAAAGTTTTCCTGAACGTGACTATTTAAGCCGACTTTGAAGAAACTGTAAGCATTAGCCTAGTGTAAAAGAGGGGGTGATAGTGAGTGTTCTAGGTAGACGAAGCAATGTTTGACAAGTGAAAAGACTTAGATATGAGAAAAAACATGATTGGCTCTGTGAACTACCAGCAACTCACAGAGCCAGAATGAGTGTGGAAGGCTAAGAAGTCACAGTGGCCAAATTGAAAAAAACAAAAGATTTGTGAATTTTACTTATGTACCCGAATAGAACGCAGGGTCTCACACAGCCCAGTTTCTTTATGGAGAGGCCAATAAGAAACAGTCTAGTCACAAAAAGTCACAAAAAGTTCTGATCTTTACTTGCATTTCTCGAAGGACATGAAAATCCTCATTTCCCTCCTCCAAAACCTATTTTTTATTTCTGATATCTTCTAACGCCTCAAGACGGCTTCATGCACTTGTCATTCTCCGGCATTTTCTTGGCACCCAGCATGCATCTACCTCTTCCTTCCTGCCCCCTTTCTCTCCTATCTCTTTATAAGTTTACTTAACGTCTCCAAGTTTTTTTCCTTCTCTGGTCCTTTCTTTAACCAACAGATTCTACATGTCAAAAGATTTAAAATAGGCCTGCCAGAACTTTCTTTAGAGGGCAAGGAAGAGGGAAAAAATGTATGTGCACTTTTGGGTATCCAGTGGCCAATTCTATTTAGGAACTTAGACTTTATTGTGAAGTTTTAGTCAGGCAGGGACATAGGTTTGCATTTTAGGTTTACTTTCATAGACTTTTTGAGAATAAACAAATAATTATTTCAGGTCTATAAATATAGTAAGTCCTTAGCATTTATTTATTAAATTTATATATATCCTGATTCTATCCTAAATAGGATATAAAAGAACTTGCAATTACAGATAACTTTAAACAACTTAGCTAAATATAAATATGAAATTAAGACCAAGGAAAAATCTCTCTGCCAAATGAGTGTTATTATGGTTTCTTTGATTCAGTTTCAAACTTACCTCAGAGTTTCCAAGCTCTCAAAGTAGAAAGAGGAATATAAGGGCAGAAGAAATTAGTTCCTCAAAAGAAATGTCTCCCAGCCTTAAATCTCATGGGAACTTTTTTTCTTTTTCCGTCTGGAGTAATGGGTTATATAGCTATCAACCTTAGCATGTTAAGCAGTTATGATAATGGATTTCAAAGATGATTTCTTAGGGATGTTTTGAGAAGTTGAGGAGCAAACAATAAAATATAAATTTGACGTAAGAAGCTCTAAGGACTGAGTATAGAAGTCTCCCATTATTTGAAAGGGATACGTTCCAAGACCCTCAGTGGATGCCTGAAACTGCAGATAGTACCGAATCCTATATATATGTGTATTTTTTTTTCTATACATACAGACCTATGATAAAGTTTAATTTATAAATTAGGCACAGTAAGAGATTAGCAACAATAATAAAATAGAACGATTATAACAGTATACTGTAATACAAGTTACATGAATATAGTCTCTCTCAAAATATCTTATTGTACTATATTTACCCTTCCTGGGATGACATGAGATGATACAATGCCTGTGTGATGAGATGGAGTGTGGCGAATGACGTAGGCCTTGTGATGTAGCATTAAGCTCTTACTGACCTTCTCACAATGTGTCAGAAGGAGGATCATTTGCTTTGGGCGATTCTGGATCATGGAGCTTTGACGATATTGATGGTTGGATGTCAGCAGCAGACAGTGTCAATGGTTGGGGATTCTTGATAGTTGGAAGTGTTTTTGACTATCAGGTGGGTAGCATATACAGTGTGGATACCCCAGATGAAGAAATGACTCATGTCCAGGGTGGGACAGAGCAGGATGGTATGAGATTTCATCACACTACTAAGAACAGGGCACAATTTAAGACTTATGAATTGTTTATTTCTGGAATTTTCCATTTAATATCTTCGGACTACAGTTGACCATGGGTAACTGAAACCCCAGATAAGGTTGAGGGACTACTATATACTGCTCTCTAGGGTATAAGATTTGGGGATATAAATTAGATTCCTAGAGCATGAATGATTGGCATATCTACAGCTATCCTTTATCTATTATTTCTCTCAGAGTTTTGATAGGAGCCACTATGGAGTGGGGCAGATGTTATTTTGGTCGGAAGGATTTTAAAGCCAATGTTTTTTATTCACTATGACATAGAAAACCAAATCTTTGTAGAACAACTTGATTCTAAGTATCATGCTATCGAAGCATGCTGATGCCATAATATACTTGTCTAGGTAACTGCTTTTCTACACAGTATGATCTTGTTGTGACTAATTGAATTTTGAGAAAGTTTGCCAGTGGCGATGATTTAGGGTATATTGACACTTTCTTCCCTGCAGCAAATCAGGTGTCTTCCTGGTTTGTAAAGGAGTGTTTAGTAAGGCACAACATAAAGATGTCATTTAAGGGGGTGGCGTCTAGTGGGCAGAAGTATGGATTAAATAAGACATGCAGGAAGTACCTGCACATAGTTAACATACAGGAAAATTCCCTTTTTCTTCTCAACAAGGTACTAGCTACCTGACAACATTTGTGTTGTCATTAAATGTGATTGTCACGATGAACATAAAGGACAAATACATCTAACATACCAGTGTGGCCTCTTTTCCACTTTCCTTTCTCATTGGCTGTGGTTTTGTGATTCTAGTAAGATTGAGAGAGAGGAAAAACAAATTTGATGGTTGGAAAGGTCTCGTGGAAGATGTGACACTGGAAGGAAAGACAATTAGGTTTAGAGAAACAGGGAATGACGAGGTTGAACAGAGAAACATGAGCAAAGGCTCAGAGATGTGCCATAATAGAGTTCTTGTTAGCAGAAAGAGCTCATCCTTGGTGGGGAAAAGAAGATACTCCACTATATCAATCAAACCTGTTTTTTCTTGAAATTTCAGTGGGGATGCACAGCTACTAATCTATGTAGTTTAAAGTTAAGGGTGAACAGTTTGATGGCAAAACTTAGTGATTCAGAAAACAATTACGTGTTTCACCTTCATTCATTAGGATGAAAAGTTTTGCTGTTTTTATAACCCAATTCTGTAACAGTTCTCCTTTTCACTATACTACAATGTTGAAATGTTTTTTATTTTTAATACTCAGCATCAGCTAATTACAATTCCCTCAGTTTTACACATGAAGGGACTGTTTCACAAATATAAAAAGGAGAGATTAAAAAAGTATATTTTTGTTGTAAGAAAATAGAATGCCTGGTTATTTTTGTTCCTTTTGAAAGTAGGAATATTCTAAATGCAACTTTATCTGTATCTTAGAATTTCGAATAGGAAACCTTTATTTAAAATTAAGTGGTTTAGAAAAATACTTAATTTAAATTCTATATCATCAGCCACTTGGCAATAAAGGTATACTTTTCCTGAAAAATTACATTTTTAGAAAGACTTTTTTCATGCAAAGCATCTATTTTCTTTGTAAGTCATGCTTTCCCCAGAAGCCAGTAATTTCATTTCAGTATTTTAATCAGTATTTTTCTTTCTTACACAATCTATTGATAGAGGTGGGAAACTTGAACCTGAGACTCTATTTAGCCATGCAGATCTTGAAATTAGTGTGTCTTTCTCAATGGGGACATCATTTGAATAGGGAATCAGTGGTGATTCAGTATAGAAACACTGAAGAAGCATTTCACCATGACATCACATAAATTCAAAATGAAAATTATAAGGAAGTTGCAAGGGAAGGAAGATGTCTTACAGTTCAAACCCTCCAGAAACATTCACTAAACCTAGAGAAGTGATTTCCCACAGGTCTAGTAACGACTCCAGTTAAGCTTTACACCGAGAAGAAAGCAAAACTGTATTTTTTAAAAATTTCATTTGCAAAGTTAAAAAATCAACTATGAAAGAAATTAAATGAAAAATATTTTTTTAAAAGTTCTCCAGATGATTCTAATGTTTTGCTATCATTGAGGAATCTTGCTTTCTTCTTGATAGATGACCTCCTTGACTCAGTCAGAATTCCTGAAAATAAAGCCTTTCTTAATTTCATATTAAGCCAATATTAAGCATGGAGAAATGTCTGTGTATTAAGAATTCTCCTAGGAAACAGGAGTTCTTAGCTGCTGTACCCTTGATTATTCTATTCTACTCTGGCAATTTTCTGTGAATTGTTCCGCTTCTTTTGTAAATTATCCTCTATTCTTCCTACTTCCAATCTCTTCCTAACTCTCGACTCTGTAACTTTATTATTTGACAACTATTATTTTTTTCATTTCATTTTGCTACTTCCCCTCCTTCATCTTTTCCTTATTTTTGTTCTCTTTCATCTTTGACCATCCTCACTCTCTCCATCAAGCAACACTGCTCATCACAATTTCACAAGCTTTGCTCTGCCCACTCATTGAAACAGTTTGAGCTGCTGTTTGAGATCATGAAGGCTTGGCTCCTGCTTGGAACAACTTACTTTTTTTTTCTTTCTATTAATCCTGCCAAATCCCTGTCTACATGTAAAGTACAGTGTGAATTTTGCCTCCTGATGAAATGGTAAAAATACCAATTACCTTCTCCCTATCAAAGGAAAACCAGCCTTGATAAATGAACGCATTTCTAGAGAATATGACTTGGCTTTGTAAATTTTGTAAGGGTACTCTATGATGACTTTAGAAATCCTGTATGGAGACAAAAAATCATTTGAAAATATCCCTTTGGTATTAAATAATCATATAAACTTTCTGAAATCTTTAGGATGAACACTAAGACAAGGGTTGGGCAACTGTATTATATTTTCTTCAGCAGATTTTATGTAGAGTTTGGTTCCATGCCTTCTCTTGTCATGTCTAGGCCACTCTGACAATGAGTTAAAAAGTACTTTAATATTCTCTAATGCCTGTTGAAAGAAACAAACCATTTATAAATGTGAGAGTGGGCCGTGTGGCTTGGCTTCAGCATCTCTGAGAAAGACTTATGGTTATTTATGGAGAGCATCGGCTATAAACCCAGAATGGGACTTAGATATAAAAAATTCCAATAGGAAATAAGCATGAAGAGGTACTATCAAAAATGAAACAGGCAATTTTTCTCTCCCCTCAGTTTTGATTGAACTTTATTTGAAATATCACATTTACTTCTGCAGAGCACAGAGTTCAGAAAAAGATGTAGTAATCTTCAGGAGTTCAGGGGAGAGTGACCAAGAGGAGGAGAAGGTCTCTCTGAGGAACAGATCAATGAATGGAACTGTTTGGCTTGCAAAAGAGATCATTTACCAGTGGACCTAATCACCATTTTCAAGTACTTGAGGGGCTCTTATATGGAAGATGCACATGATTTTACCTATTAATTTCTTAGTGAATTGTTCCCCAGTTAATTTAGAACTTAGTGGGCTATTTATTTTTTCTTTAGAACAAATTCTATAATCTTAGGTTATATAACTTTTCTTGGACTCAGTTTCCTCATCTTAACGCATGTAAATGTAAGATGTTATTATTGTTGCCTAGCAGAAACCCACAAAAAATTGTTAAACCTTTAACATGATTTACTAAGTTTTAGAAAAGAATATTTTTAACTATGTGGAATGAGTTGTTCTAAAAGGTGGATGAATGATGGGGTTTATTTTCCAATATCACAGCCTTCTTTGGACATGTAATAATTTGAACGGGCTCCCTCTACCTATTCAAATATTTACACCTGAGAAAATATTTCAGATCAATATCAAATACCATCGCTGAGGACAATTGGGGGAACAGAGGCAGCTATTCCCCTTGATGCACATAGCTGAATTTAGGATGGGTATCTTCTCTTGGAAGTTCATTCCTTTCCTGTCCAAAGTGAAGCAATCAAAAACAACAAAACGAAACAAAATAAAACGAAACAACAACAAAAAAACAATTTGAAATTGATTGAACTTTTTATGTTTGATTTTAAAAACTTTGCAAATAATGAGTAAATACTGATTCCTTAAGTTAAGAGAATCTTGGAAAGCGTTAGATATGGATAACACCCAAATAAGTATTAAGAAAACATTTAAAAAATATATACAGGAAAAAAAGAAATCTCTTACTAGGCCTTGCAATTTTAGAAGCATTGACAAATGAGAAAAAGAAAACTTGGCAATGTGCACATAGATGAATATATTTTTCTTCTTATTAAAAATGTTTGTCCAGACTAGATACCCTGAAAGACCTTCCCAACTGAAACAACTAAAATTCTGAATAGAAGAAAAAAATGATTCTTAAAAAAATGGAGATTTTAGAAAAAAGTAAAATACCAGAAATCTTACGCAGATAAAATGACTATTAACATTATTGTGTATTTTATTTATTTATTATCTCTGTAGAAAATGCTTTAGAAAACAAGGTTGCTTCTTAAAGTGCAGGAGTAAGAGGCCTGCTTTAAAAGTTTTTATATGTCTAGAATTTTCATACTTTGCAGAATTTTAATTTGGTAAAAATACTAATGCCATGGTCCCAGAGAGGCATATTTACTTGGTCTTGGGGTGGAGCCCAGACCCCAGTAATTTTTAAAGTTCTTCAGTCTTTCTAATGTCCTGCCAAGACTGGTAAACCTGCTCTAAAGTAGATTAATTTTTTGTTTTGATTAATGACCTCCTCTTCAGCTCATTCATTTTGGATTCCTGAATTGAACTGTAATTGCTCTTCTTATATTTTATCTTTGGGTACATATCCATTCCATGAATTTATCTGTCAAATATCTGCAGATGACTCTCAGATCACTATAATCCTGTCCTTTCATGCAGCTCTGAAACCATATTGCTAATTGCTTATTGGGCATTTTTATTGGGATGTCTTAATTCAAACTCTCCATGTCATCTACCAACGGTGTTAGCAGTCACATCTGTGAAAACCCAGTCCCCTTTGACTTCGTCTCCTCCTTTAGTGTTCTTCTCCGTCTGCATGTTTCTGCCTGTTTTTTTTTCGACTATAATTGAGCTCTTCATCCTTTTTCCTTCTCTTGAATCTATCAGTTTAGCCCAGGCTGTCCAGATATGGCATGGCTATTATTTGTTATAGACGTCTGGGCTTCTCAAACCGAGGCCTTCAAACCTCTTGTGTATCCTCCTTATGTTTCACATATGAATTTCTCTTAAGCATTGCTTTAACTTCGTTTCCCACCTTTTACTGCTCCCCCTCCCCCCACATCAAAGGTCTGCGTAATTTGGCCCAAGCCTATCCATTTAACATTGTTTAGTACTATTTGTTCTTCTTTGTTTTTTTCCTGGCAAGTCTGTCATGTTTCCCAAAGTCAATGCTTTCCACTAATGGTTTTTGGTGGTAAACAAACTTCAAAAACATTCAGTTATGTGTTTAAATTAAATGTAAAGTAGAAAAATACACATGTACTTCTAATCCATGATTTGACAGATTTTTATTTCTTAGACTGAGGCTAAAGTAAATACGAAAATTTTAAAAGTTAATTTAAATAAAATATTAAGTATGTAATATGGAAGAATTGTGAAGTTGATATATGAATAGCTGACATCCATAAAAAGAGTGATTTATGTTATTTTCACCTACAGAAATAATTTGGGGGCAGATTCTACTCATCCTTTCAGTCCTAATTTAACTTCAAAATTCTCCATAACGTCCGTCATGCCAAATCAGCTGCAGAGATATAGGAGAATGAAGAAAGAAAACAAAAGCCACTGGTTTTGATCGAGAACACTGGTAATGTGTGAATGCAAGGTTTTACCAAATGGTGAGAGTGGATGCTGATGTGACAGCTCCCGATATGGGATGCTTTCTTGAATGGCAAAAGGAAGAAGAAAGCTACGGTTAATACTAAAGGGGATGACCCAGGTGGGCATGCAGGTTGCTCTCGACTGCTATCTGAACAGGCAGCTCCCTCTAAAAGTTGGCCACGTACAGGTTGAGAGAGAAACACCAGAGCTCTAGTTGTGCCATCCCTCTGCTACCACCACTTCTTCCTCTTCTACTAACATCCTGCTCTGGACTGTGCTGTCTGAACGGAGACCAGAGACTGGGAGCTCATTTAGGGTGAAAAGGGTTCCAGGCGCTCACTGATATGGGATGTGAGAAAATGTGCCATGGGCTGTTGTAGCTTGTCTGGGCCCTTCCTGCATGCTTGGAAAACTAATCTTATGTACTTTGGGGAAGAAGCCCAAAGTGGCAATTAATGTTATTCATCCTCCTCCCACTCCTTAAACAGAGGCTTTTCCCATAGTTAAGTCATGGTTAAATCATAGGATTTTTTTTTCTCTTGTACTTCCTGCCTCAGGGATCTCCTGTACGCTCATGTCCCCCGCAAATGTGTCTGACTGGGTGTTATTCTGGTAATCACAGTGCCTTTGAGACATCCTTCCCTCTCCTCCTAGAATTAAATCGGTCAACTGTGAAACCAAGTTTTCACAACAACTTTTAGTGGTTTCACTCTTTATCAAACAAGAGAAAGAAATTCAAGTAAAATTGAGGTGTGCGTGTGTGTGTTTGTGTGTGTGTGTGTGTGCGCGCGCTTGTGAAAACTGAACTAGGGTTGGGTGTCAGGTTTTATTTTAAGCTCTTCCTTTAACAAGCTGGGTGGTTGGCATAATTTGGTTTCTTAATCAGTAACATGAAGGGTGGGACTAGAACACCTATAGTTCACTCCCAGTTCAATGGAAGTGAGAAAACCTTTCCCTTAAGTTTTATTTGAATGTTTTCCAGTATTTCCTTTCACTTCTATTGACCCACAGTGTATCAACTGATTTAAAAGTTTCTTTTAAGAGGCAGGTAGTTAGGTATAATTTAATTGCTTACAGTATTCTGAGTATCGAGGGGGAAAACGTGGCTGGTTTTTATCAGCTCCTAGTTTGAGTAAGAAATGATGAGTGTTTTGAGGAGCTGGGACTAGCAGCGGGTAAAAAGATGTTTTGAAAAGTGAAGGTAGTCTGCTTGTTTGCCAAAGTTACTGAATAATAGTCATCCACAGATTGGATTTGAGAAAAGCTAAATAGAACCAAATGAAACTTTTAAGCTAATATCTGAAGAAAACTTGGAGTTTATCCTTCTGCTTCAGGAAACATTAATATTTTAATATCCAAAGCTCCACCTTCTGCTGAATAATTCCACTGTTAGAGAGCTCACAATGTTATACATCCAACTGTTCTATTTCCAGACAGTGCCTATATGCTTTACATGTGTACAGTGTTTTCCAGGAAGTTGAAAAATACTCTGATTATATACTATTGGGTGTGTGTGCGTGTGTGCGTGTGTGTGTGTGTGTGTGTGTGGTGGGAGAGAGAGAGATGAGAAAAGTTTGCAACTCTGTTTTCTTCCTTTGAGAAAGCTTAGCATTTAACAAAAGGATACTCTAGGTGGTAATTCTGCTTGTGCATCTGACAGGTTAGAATTATGCTATGAGATTTTTAATGTGTTACTATTGATTGTTTCCCTAAATTTCCAGGCTTGACATGAGATCCTTTATGATAAATCCTTGTTCTCAGGAACCTGAAAGTTACAAGAGTTCTCACAATGACTGTTCCTATAGACTTCTTTACCACAGGCCACTCCTGCACTGATGCTCAGACCACACATCATTTTCCCAGGAACATGCCACAAAAGAGTTCATTTCAAGAACAAGTAACATTATCTAACATTTCGAGAGAGGGAAAAAAAAAGTTTTAATCTCCTATATCATGTCCTCCACTTCCAAGGAAAATTTTTAATGAATAATGCTTCTGAAGAAAAATAATCTTATCATAAATCCAGGGTTATAATTATTCTTTTCAAAATATTTCGTACTTCCTCAATATAAAAACAATTTCACATCATAGGATCTTTATTTTATTCCCTATTTATAAAAACAGCAGCAGTAATAGTGGATACCATTTATTGGGCAGCCACTGAACCATAGGAGTTTGGCATATTAACCCATGAGGTCCTCCCAACAAATTCATAGGATTGCGATTCTCATTTTAGGGGCTGATGAAACTGAGACTCTGAGAGGCTAAGCATCCTGCCCAAGGTAATACAACCAATAAGCCCTGGCCTTCCTCATTACAAAGCTTACATACCTTTCTTTATAACACATATATTTTTTTAAAGTACTCTATTTTTTTCCATTTATTAAGAATTTTACAATTATTTAAATAACAAAAAAAAATCTGCTTTTAAGTTCTTATCAGAAATGACTTTTTAGAATTAATTTAGAGCACAATTAGAACAAGCCACATGCATCCATGGTTTGAAAAAACAGTGGACGTGTTTGGAATAATAATTTAGGTTCTAGTATGACCCCTGTTTGGTTTTTAAAAAGGCTTTTTAAAATCTCATCAAAACATCTGGTGTAGGGATTCCCTGTGACACTGCCCTTGGGGGAATTACTTGAGCTCATTCAGTGATGGGACATGCAGATTTTTTCAGGCAGGACTTTCCACTTTTATATACTACTTCCAGTTGACATGTTACTCAACTCTCTTGCACATCTTGTTTTATTTATGAAAGCTTGTTCTTATTTTGAGTCCAAGTCTGTTCTCTCATTTACTTTAATTCATAGAAGCAATGGAAACTTTTTCCTGTATAGAAAGTAAACAGTGCTGGGATGAATAACATCTAATTAGTATTCATGATATGGTATTTTTTTGCTAAGGTTGTTTTGATGAACGTATTCCACACAGGTTTGCCAATGAGTATTTTCTTCTCCTTCTAAAGCTATCAGACCAAGAGCTTTGCTGATAGAGCTCTGTTTTTTCCCCTCCTCTTTCTACTGCCCTTGAAAAAGAGAAAGCAACACTGAAGGCAAGAATTTTTCTGACCAAACAGCAATAATTTGTCACCTTAGCAACAATAGGTCTGTCTGTGGATGGAGAATTACAAAGTAAACCCTCACTAGCTAAGACTGTCGCTTTAGTTCTAGAGGTTGATATTTGACTTTTGATTGATTTATTAATGCTAATACGGGTAAAACACACAAAATAACTTTATATTACATATCCTTAATTGTACTTTTTTTTTTGCACCTTTTAAAAAATAGATTTTGAGGATTTGATGATTAGAAAAAACATAAGCATTGCTTTTCCCTTCTAATTTGGGAAGGTGGCATATATTTTTAACTTAGGTCCTCTGTGTATAGATAAGATGCATCCTTGGTTTTCCACTTTCCTCAATCTTGTGTGTAAAATATAAGTGTGTAAAAGGAAATGTGGTATCAGATATAGTTCAGAAAATACATATGCAAAACACATGAATACAGTCATGCAATTTCACGAGGCCCAGGTCTAATTCCTGCATGAATTGAGTCTGTGGAACATGATTATATGTTTCTCAGTTAAGCTTTCCAGTCAGGCTTATATCTCCATAATTCTTATTTCATAGATAAATTTTACCTTCTGATCTGTGGGTAAGTATGCTCCATGATGAGAATTTAAAGGCATGCCCATCGTTAATTTTACCTGATCTTTAGCTTTGGCTGAACAGATTAGAATAGTCTGACAGGACTTTATTCAGCCATCTTTGTTTCATCTAAGAGTCTTCTAAAAGAGTTTGCAAATTGGTATTTTCTTAATTATTTTTTCTCATTTAGAAATATCAGTTATTTAATACCCACAGGTATTTCATTTTTCTTTAAGAGAGATTAGCATTGAAACAAACTGTTTCTCAGTTTTCCAGCCCTTTCTCTAATAATCATGTTCTCTCCAAAATGGTAGCTGATACCTGGTCTAGCAGAGGCATAAAAAAAAAAAAAAAAAAACACTGGGAATCAAAACACTTTGCTTGAATATTTTTATGTACTGAATTTATGTAATTACCACAATTTATTAAGTGTTATATGCTGGTCGCTGGGTTTTAATTCCCAAGTCTGAGTTAATTGGCATTGTTCCCATTTTACAGCTGAAAAGGCTGATGATTGGAGTGGTTAAGTAACCTGCCAGTGTTATTAGTAAATAAGAAAGCTGTATTCAAGTATTGAAGGTATATATTAAAGGAAAAGGGAAGAGTGGTGAGTAGAAGTTAATATGAGGGACAATGAGGAGAATTGGCCATATTTAATCTGAACCATATTGAGCTGGGGACATGTTACTTATCTTCAATTCACTGAATATTAAGGACAAGTCTTATATCTATTCTTGAATAGTTTCAAAGGGAATAAAAATGGTGAGGCATATTTTTGCTTAAATATTATGATATGGAGAAAATACGCTTCTAGGAAGCAGAATTCTACCTTCATCCCCACCCCACCCATAAGATGCCCATATATCTGCGTTCCTTGAAGAAGCATTTATCAATTGGAATTGTCTAAGATGGATGGAATGGGGTCATCTCAAATATTTCCTCTCTAAAAGTGTTTAAATAGACACAGAACCAATTGTCAATAATCCTACAAACTTTCTTAGCATTGGACACTGGATACCACAAAAAAACAAGGTAGTTTTTCCCCTTTCCAGAGCTTATAGTAAGAGCAACATTTAGAGGAACTAGAAAGTAGAAGAGGTAGCAAAGGAGAGAGTTTCCATGGAAGACACTCAGAAAAAGACAAGATTAGAGGAGAAGAGAAAGGATACTTCAGAAATGCATCTGGCAAGTGACAGTTTTATCCAGGTTGTGCTGGTACACAGTGGTGTATGACATGCCATCTCTGCTCACAAGTAGCTTCCAGTCTAGGTGGCTGGCTCACACTTTAGAGGGAAAGAAGTGATGTTTGGTCCCAGCTGGGATTCATCCCTTGGGAACTGACTCATATTCCTCTGTGGTGGTCTTACTGTAGACTGTCAGTGCTTTTGGTCTGTCTTTCTAAAGACAGGGCTCTCAAACTTGGGATGCCCACAATGTGACACTTCTTAGGCAGGCCAGCGCTTTATTCATCCCAGCATTTTCTGTAAAAAGAATAAGCCAAAGTCTTTGAGTAAATACTTCCCAAAGTGTGACAACTCTGTAGGAGTCTCAATATTCACATTGTTATTTATTTGGGATAAGAAATGTATATATAATAAATGTGACACTTATTCAGTTCATATATTTGCATTAGAAATGGACCTATTTTTCAAGTTATAACCAAAATGTAATTTGACCTCTTTTAAACATTTTCTACCTTTTTACTTATACCCTAACAATTAAATATTTCAATTTTAATTTCCAGTGCACTGGGATATGTGACAAATGTCCAATGGAGCACAAAATCAGTAAATTTCCTTTTATTATTGTTGTTATTTATTGTTGAGACATGCTTCATTAAATAATCCCTGTCTCATTACTGAAACGACTTAATATGGTTTTGCAAAACTAATGGTTTTCATCAGCATTCATCATTGAATTGTTTTCCACCTACGAAATGGGGTTAGTATTCCAAATGTTGTCTATGCTAGGATAAGGAATCTTATTACCAAAAAGGTACACAGAGAGTTTTAGGAGGAAACTAATTTAAATCAGTCAGTAAAATAGTCTCTTTAGAGAGTCGTGTGACAATTATAATAATGTACTATCTATCTTTTTATTTAGGAGGTTAAATATCTACTATGTCCTCTGCTATTTGCCAAGCAGAAAGAAATAACACAGGTTTTGGCTTCTGATGGTTAGAATGGGCATTTTTGTGTAGGAAAGAGAACTGAACTTAGACTTAGAGGCTGTGTAGTGCAGCTGGGCTGTACCATCTCTCTGGCCCTCAGTTGCCTCATTAGTAAAACAAAAGGAGGGCTGGGTTTGTTTTCTCTAATTTTACTTCAAGATCTGATGGCTTATGATTAACACGTTGTCTACTTGCCATCACAAAAAACATGTTAAAGAAGGAATGAAGAAACATGCAGAATCGGCCCACCAAAAGAGCACTAGAAGGGGTCTAGCATAATAGAAAGAGAACTCAACTGGGAATGAGAAGATTATTCCATCTCTAGCTTTGTCAACAAAAAGCTTTGTAACCTTGAGCAAAGTATTTACTCAGTAGTCCGTACAATTATTTTCATTTTTGCGATTCGGTGAGTGAAAGTCAGGATAAAGGTGTATGACTGTACCTGATGTTATGACATGAACTTCCAACTTAGGGAGACTGACAAACTCTGACTTACTGAGGGTTTTGTTTGTATTATTAATTTTTCTTTAGCATAAAATAGGTGTTAAAAGAAACATTTCATGGCTTTTTAGATAACCTTTGATAGGATTTTGTCAAGGTTTAAAGAGGTAGAGAATCATTACTTCTACCTCATGAATCCTCTAGGTTTGGAACTAATTGAGAAATAGGCAGAGCCCGATAGACCAGGATCAAATGATCAATTATTGAGACTGGATTTGTGTTTGGAGCTTAGGTGTTCCCTTTGCTGGAAAATTTATTTCTTTTTTCCCCTAAGCATAAGCTTTGGGATGATCTACTAGAATTATATAAAGAAAACATACTCAGAATGACTGCCTAGCTTCTGCTGAACTCCAGTAGTGGACACAGGGGGAGATGGTGCTCTAAAAAGGAATGTGGGGCACTGCCCCATGTGCATTTACCACGTGACGATTAGGATCTGTTGAAGGCCAATGGCAATGATGGGAGTGGCGGGAGGGGCAGAAGCCAGTACACATAACTAGGGCTGGTGGTCTAAAAATGGTGTGGGTCTGAAAACAAAGCCCCATAAAGATTTTTGTTGTTCTACTCTTCTTTGAGGGCCCCCCCAAATATTTTTCACCTGGGCTTGAACTGTTCTCTGTTGTCCTAATTGAAAGCCCAATGTCCTCTGTAGATCTGAAAGAGTGAGTGTACAAGCACCGAGACACACAGTTCCTTGTTCTAATCTCCACAATCACCTGTGTCTTTTCTTCTCATTTGGAAAACACAGAGGGGCCTGTGGGGAAGCTGGGGGAAGTGTTACTCTAGAAGTCCTTTCTTGGAAACACGAGGTTGGTCATTGGCAGTTTTCCATGACAGCCTTGTTTATCTTTCTACTCGTGGTGGCAGATATTTATTAGAATTATATCTTTTCTTATTAATGTGAAGGCTGAATCTACACAAGGCAAAACAATTGTACATTAATTAGCCCGAAACCCTTTTTCTCTACCCTTGACCTAGGGCAAATGTGAACTGTCTAAGAATTCCATATAAGTATTCTGATCTTCCCAGGGATCCTTGAGAGAATGAGTTAATAGAAGGTTTACTCCTAGAGGACAAAGGGTTATATTTAGAAGTCTGAGATCATACTGAGATCTATTCTCTGGGGGGAACTAACCCATACACTAATCATTACTTTTGCCCTGGTTTCTTCTTTATCCAACTTTGGCACTATAATATCTGGTTTTCTATCAGATCATGCTAGATAAGCTTACTTGGGTGTAGCAGAAATCCTGGGAACTGTGATGATGGTGGTGGTAGAAATACTCATGCTTTGATATAAAAGTGACTTATGTATAATGTACCTCTGTGCCTCAGTTTCGTCATCTCTAAAATGAGGTTGAAAATGGTACCTTCTGTTCTAAGAATGTACTTGTTAGATGTGATCTAGCAAAGCTGGTACAGCCAAAGGAGGGAGGTTTGGAAAGAAAAAGTTTATTTGCTCACAGGTCCCAAGATAGGGCCACAAATAGCACACAGGGCCATCAGGGAAGTGCCAGGTCTTGGTCTGGTGGCGGGAGTCAGTAGGGAGGGGCAAATCTGTGCAAGAGCCTTTATTGAGGATTCTGTGGCAAAGTCAGGGCCAGGCAAACAGCTTAGGGTTGGCCGGTTTGAATAATACCCAGTAGGCTTCGGGCTATAGAGGTAATTTCTTGTTGTTTGGTGTCTGGCCCTGGGGTGATTTAGGGCAGGGGAAATATTGGTTTGGTGTGTGAGAGTTAGATAAAGAGGTAGTTGGGGCTACCGACTCTGGATTGGTTGGTTTGTAAATGAGAGATGTGCTCCTGGCTGAGCCTTTTGCTAGCTCTAAGAATTGGCTAGCCCTGGGAGGGACCTCTCTTACCAGGTATGTGAGGCCCCCAAATGCCAGTGGATCAGAGATACAGAAAAAAATAGGCAATATAATTGACCATATTATCACTGGGTGCCAAATAGACACATACAGAGTCTAAGAAAATGCAGAACACCTACCTTGTGAGATTTAATGATTTCACACATATGTAGTCCACCAGCCCAAGCTGGTCTCATGTCCCCAATCTAACTGCATGGAGAATGAGGTATGGAAGGGAGCACAGCTATCTCTGCCTATAAAGACCGGGTCCAAGACAAGTAAGGCCTTTTAGAGTAGGCGAGTTTAGAAAGCAATTGGAGAATTTTAAACAATGGTCCATGGTGAGTGGCATGTTGGGATTGTACGGAATAATCAACATGAAATGATTTATATATGGAATGATTTTTAAGCAACTAATTAATTTTATAAAAGGTAGGTCAAACTGTATAGAGGATCAGAGTAAAAGTTATTTACAGAAATTTAAACATTTTAACTGTTCACTTGGCATTTTGTTGATATCCAGGAAGAAAAAAAACAGGATATAAAAAGAAATATACTAATAAGAGATTTTTTTTTTTTTTTTACATAAAGATAGAGATCAGCGGTTACTTTGATGCATATTTGAGACAGTCACAATGTTTGCACTGAGGGTAATGTGAACCTTTAGGATGCTGTGGGTGTGACACTGTGAGGTACAGGTTTTGCCATCTCTGCTATGTGTGTGTGAACTTGAATTAAATGGTGAAAGTGTAGGACTTGGATCAACAAAACCTGGGTGTGAATCTCTGCCTCTTCCTGGCTATGTGACTTTGAGTCATTCCTATCTGTAAATGGGAACAACAGTGACATCGTTGTGGGTTTCCAATGAGCTAGTGTTTTTGAAAATGTTTCCACTGAGAGCTCATTCTCACAATCCTAGCTTCAGTATCTAGTCATAATAGCTATCCCATGAATAGCCCCTCAATTCTTAAAGAGTTCACTAGAAAGGTAGACCATTCACTCCTGCCACTAATGGGAACTCAATTGTTAGATTCTTTCATTGTGTATGGATAAGAGTTCAGACTTTGCTTTCTATTTGACTTTACTCCCCTAAGCCTTAGTTGTCTCATCATTAAAATGAGAATAATAATACCATCAACCTCATGGGTTGTCATAATAATTAAATGAAATTACACATATAAAACACTTAGCTCAGTACCTGACACAATAATCACTCAATAAATGGTTGCTATTATTAGTCTCGTTTCAAGTACACATGAAGGAGTTTGATCTACACTTTTAGGATTCAGATACAAACTAATCTATGTCTCAGTGGAATCAGTGAGAAAGTAGAAGGAGTTAACTAGTGTTATTAAATAATTATTGGTCAAAAGAGCTGTTACGAAAGGACAAGTGTATCTACTATAACTTTCAGCAAAGCTCTGCTATAGCTCAGGTGTTTTTTTGAGAAAATACAACACTAATAAAAACCTATTGACACTTCATAATTTGAAAAAAAATAAATTTCTTACATGTCTTGATTAATAGTGAACTTTTATTGTTAATACTAGCAACTTAAAGTAATGTTAATGACAATAAGAAAACTACTGTTTAACTTAGGTGGAAATTATTTAAGAAAGAACTATGATGACTGTTTAGTCATGTAAGTAACAAGCATCTGTTATTTCCTGGGCACTGGAATAGGTGCCTTAGGAGATAACAATAGTCAATAAGAACCAATATTTACCATGGGAAAACATATTTAAAACAATTAGACCAACCTGCCACTCAGTAGGAGCTTAAAAATTAATTCTTCTTTAGTTCTCTCAAGGAACTTTTAAGTGATATAGAGAGATAAGAGACATGGAAAATAAAATTTATACCACAAATGGTTTAAAAAAAACTATCACATAAGTAGTACCTGCAGTGAATGCTGTAGAAGTTCCATTGGTTCATCATTAAAGAAAGCTTCTAAGGGGAGATGAATTTAATGTTTGTGTGTGCCGCAGGAGTTGTGAGATGATGCCTAGTAATTAGCATAAGCTTGAAGCCAAATAGCTGGAAAAACATGTTCCAGGACATTGCAGATCGAATCATATTTCTATAAAAAGAAACTACTGGATGTTCAGCTGACAGATCATCAACCATAAAAGGAGAGTTTAATGGATTTCAATCATTATCTAAAGACAAAATCACAGAGCCAAGTTTATGTGCATCATTAATCATATCTTGTGAACCTGGTAAAAGAAAATGTAACAGAAGCATCAGATGAGATATTTTTCCTTTTATGATTTTTATATTGCAATATTTGATTTTTTGAGACTCACTAAAAAAGAGTGGTTTCTTGGAGCAATCTCTTTAAGGGATGTGCATGCTCTTAGTGGAGATACAAAATGGTGCAGAGGAAGACGCTAAAAACAGTGAGTGCTTTATAAAGCTATCGAATTTTTTGCTCTTGCTAAGATTTAAATGCTAGAAGAAAGCATATCACAATCTAGAGGATGTGTATGTAGATATGTGTAAGGGTGTCTGTATACATATTTTAAACCACAGTCTCTTTCTTCATTTTAAATTATACTACTCAACCCAATTGTTTCCTCAACTGTTTTAAGTTAACTGATCTTCTTGGAAAATATTGAAAAAATGATATATCTGGCAGACTTGTGAGTCTTTTCTTATTTTTAAGAAAAGCATATTCGTTAAGGTGGTTTCTTATAAAATAAGTAGCTTTCTGATATGCCACACTTTAATAAAGAAAAAAATAAAAGGAAAATATTCCATTTACTTTTACAATTAAACAGCATTAATATCTAGAATAGGCTTAAGAAATGTGAGGAACCGGATGGATAAAATTATAAAATTATAACATTCTACATAATCGTATGATAAAATAGTATGATAAAAACATTTGAGAATATGGCAAAATAAATAACTGGAAATATGTGCTTTAGAAAAAGTAGACTTAATTTTTTTAAACAGGTCAATTTGATTTAATATCAATAAAAATCCCAATTTGTTGTGGACAAGGTGGTGAGGAACTTGATAAAATGATTCTAAATTTCACTTTGAAGAATAAACATGTGAGGATAGATGGAAGAATTCTGAAAAACAAAAATATTAAGAAGGAATATTGCCTAATCAGATGTTAAAATATATTATAAAATTGCTGAAACAAAAACAATGTGGTACTGGCTGAGAAATAGATGGTTAAGAAACAAATTACAATGTCCATCCTCAGACCCCAAAATGTATAAGGATTTAGCATCTGAGAATCTTGAATCAGAGAGGAAAATGCACATTAGTAAATAAATATTTCTCCAACATGTAACCATTTGGAAGAAAAATATTCTTACGGTGCTCTTTATATTATTTATACTTGTTAAAAAACGAAACTATAAACATAACAAGAAAATATGGGCAGATTTTTAAACATCATATTGGAGTTGGAGAAGGCCTTTCTAAAGTAGGACACAAAAGCCAGAAATAATTTTAAAAATAAGATTGATAAATTTGAGTGTAAAAAATTAAATACTTCTGTATAGAATAAACATTCTAAATGAAACTGAAAGACAAATGGCCAGTAGGAAAAAATATTTTACATGAGAGACAGAGGTCTACTATCCTTAATACACAAAAATCTCTTATAAATTAAGAATATATGCACCAGTGGGAAAATGGCCAAAATAATAAAAAAAAAAAACCAAACTACAGCATACAACGGAAACAGTTTTGTTGTTCAAGAAAATTAATGGGAGACCAAGATCAAAAGGGGAGGAGAACTGACGTTAAACTTAAGAGATAAAAGTACAAAACAATTCTCACTAGTGGAATAATGTTTTTGTTATGGCGCAAGGTATTTCAAACTTACTAAATTGCTTGCAGAAATATTTGTATTATATACTGAATGTGATTCTAATCTTTTCTAAAGTTCTTTTAAAATTAAACTTAAAAAAATCTTAACCAAAAGGGTATTTATTGGTTCACATACCTGGCAAGTACAGGGGGTATACTAGCTTAAGGCATGGCGGGATTGAGGGGCACAAACTTTGTTAGGACTAAAGTCTCCATCTTTTGGCTCTGCTTTCCTCTGCACTGGCTCCAATCTCTGTTTGGCTAATGTAGTCGGCCTTGTTGTTTCAAGCTTTTCATTTATAAAAACCAAGCAACTTCAGTAAAAAGAGCTTCTTTTCCTCCACAGTTAAGTATCACTGTACCAACTTGAATCGTATGACCATTTCTGAACTAAAGTTAAGGAGATAAACTAGACTGATTGATCAGGCCTGACTTATATACCCACCCATGAAGCCCAAGGTTGGGTTACACCATCTGAACTGAATAGATTGAAAATAGAGGTGGTTCCAAGAAACATCTGGGAATTGTTATAAGGAGATGAAATGAATGCTGGGCAAAAATTAACCTTTTTATTTTGAGATAATTGTAGATTCATATTCTGCTGTTAATGTTGCCCTGTTATAGCCACACCCACTTCCCCTCTGCCTTTCCCCCACCTGTAAGCCAACCAACCGTTAATCTGTTCTCCATTTCTATAATTTTGTCATTATGTAAATGTAATCATAAATTTGTAACCTTTTGGGACTGGCATTTTTTCTTTTTCTTTTTCCACTCAGCACAGTTCTCTGGAGATTGATCTAGGTGGTTGCATATATTAACATTGCTCTTTTTATTTCTGAGTGATATTCCCTGGTTGTACTGTGGTCTGTTTAACCATTCACCTGTTGAAGGATGGACGTTTGGGTTATTGCCAGTTTTTGTCTTTTAGACACGAAGCTGTTAGAAATATTAGCGCACAGGTTTCTGTGTGAACATAAGTTTGCATTTCTCTGGGATAAATGCCCAGGAGTAAAATGATGGTGGTTTTAAATGAAGACTTGTCTATCCTAAAGAACTTCTCCATGCTTTTTAAAAAGAGTTTTTAAGGGAGTTCTTCTCTAGTCTTCAGCTGTTGGGCTGATTATGAAAACAAAGTTAAGTAAGCAAGGAAAAAATGTGTGATGCAGTTTCAGAAATAGAATGAATGAGCAGACAGGTAAAATGACAATGGGGAATTATTGTGCTTTAATAATTCCATAGGTTGATAAGCTATGGCAATTTCAAACAAAATTTCATGAAGCACAGATTTCTTAGGAAATTTGAAATATGCCAAATGCCAGTGGGACCATCTCAGGACTTTTTGTGTGTGTGTCAAAAAATGTTGATAATTATTTTATACTTTTTAAAATTTATTTATTTAAATTAGTTTCAAGTATACAGTACATTGGTTAGACATCTATATAGTTCATAAAACAATCCCCCCTATTGCTCCCTCTCTCCCCTGACCCTCCACTTAGTCATCATATTAATGCTAACTGCATTCCCTCTGCCATGCTCCCCATCCCTGTGACCATCTATCAATTACTAATTTGTACTTCTCTAACCCTTCACCCTGTTCTCCTAGTCCTCCAACCCCCCTCCCCTCTGTCCATCACCAAATTATCCACTATATTTGTGAATATGTTTTTGATTAGTTTGTTCTTTTTAGTTAGATTCTGCATGTAAGTGAAATCATATGTTATTTATCTTTTTCTGTATGATTTATTTCACTCAGCATAAGAATCTGTAGGTCTGTCCATGTCATTGCAAATGGTAGGATTTCATTTTTCTTTTAATGGCTGAGTAATATTCCATTGTATATATGAACCATAATTTCTTTATCCAATCGTCTGTAGATGGACATTTACGTTGCTTCCATATCCTGGCTATTGTAAATTGTGCTGCCATAAATATTGGGATGCGTAGATCTTTATGAATTATCGTTTTGGTTTCTTTGGATAAATACCCAGAAGTGCAATTGCTGGGTCAAAGGGTATATCCATTCTTAATTTTTTGAGAAAGCTCCATACTGTTTTCCATAGCGACTGTACCAATTTTCAATCCTACCAGCAATGTATGAGGGTTCCCTTTCTCCACATCCTCGCCAACACTTGTTTTTTGATTTATTGGTGATAGCTATTCTGATAGGTGTGAGGTGATATCTCATTGTGGTTTAAATTTGCATTTTTCTGATGATTAGCGACTGTGAGCATCTTTTCACATGTCTGTTAGCCATCTGTATTTCTTCTCTGGAGAAATATCTTTTCAGATCTTCTGCCCATTTTTTAAATTGGATTGTTTGTTTTTTGTTGTTGAGTTGTATGAGTTCTTTATATATTTTGGATATTAACCCCTTATCAGATGTATCATCAGCAAACATCTTCTCCCAATCAGTTGGTTGTTTTTTTTGTTTTGTCGATGATTTCCTTTGCTGTACAAAAACTTTTTAGTTTGATGTAATTTCATTTGTTTATTTTTTCTTTTGTTTTCCTTGCCCAGGGAGATATATCCAAAAAGAAATTACTCTTGGTAATATCAGAGAGTTTACTGCCTATGTTTTCTTCTAGAAGTTTTATGATTTTAGGTCTTACATTTAAGTCCATCTAAGGACTTTTGACTGTGCCCTTTAAAGTGATAGTTCTACAAATGAGTTTGAAATTTATTTTTCTTTAATAATTCTATGTCCTTTCTAAATGCAGTAGTTTCAAAAGTGTTTAAAACACAACCTCTCAGGAATGCTTTGAAGTAGAGTTATGACTTATGTTTACTTTTTTATTTTAAAAATCATTTTTACCATATTTTGTTTTTCCTGTACGAAAGAATGATTCCTTTCCCCCCTAGAATTGAGAATAGTTGCAGTTCGATAATAGATGTCTCTGAGATGTAATTATTATAGTAAATTAGGAACCTTATAATCCTACAGTTGTATCACACCAACCAAGAATTTTAAAACACACTTTTATTTGAGCCCAACATATTCCTAACGTGACCTGGCTAAGCTGACTGACAAACTGTATGTAAAGTGCATTCACTTCCATAAAACATTTTTATTATAGAGTCTCACACACTTCACAAATACAGTAAAAAGTTGTAACAATGTCAGAGAACCTGAATGATACCATAGCAGTATTATTATAATTCAATATTCATTGAATGCCGGCAGTGAGCTAGACTTTCTATAACACTCAGCAGGAGAGTTGGTTCTGTCCTCTAGAAAAGCACCCTGTATATCAAACCAATATTGAGGCCTTTTTTTTTTTTTTTTGACACAAAGCACAAGAAGTCGAATGATTGTGATTAAATGAAGGTTCAAATTTTAAATTAATTGTTGTACCACGTCATAGTGAATAATTTTTGATTGATCTAGTCATGGACCATTTATTTAAACTTAAAGTTTTATCAACCGGTTCACGTCATTCATTTTATAGCACTTTTTATATACTTGCCATATGCAAAACTAAGTGGAAAAAAGATATGAAGGTAGAAAAGTATGTAAAAGTGTTCGGGGTAAAGATAAATTGCTCAATGGGACTGCACTGCAGGCATTAAGCAGAAGTTACCAGATAGGCTGCTTTGAGCTGCAAGTAACAGAAAATGTGACTAATAGTGGCTTAAAATCATAGGGGTCTATTTTTTCTCGTGTGGCAAGAAGTAGGAAGATAGGCGATTGCTGGCATTATTTTCATTGCTTACAATGCTGTCAAAGTATAGGCTCTTTCTGACTTTTCATTCTATCTCCTTTCATTTTCTGGCCTTTTCCTCTTCTTCTTAAGCCCCGATGGTTTTAATATGGCTGTCACAACATCATACAGGAAGAAGAGGGAAGAGGAAGTTCCAGCCCCATCTGTTCCTTTTTAGGGAAATGTGGTCACTCCTGGTTGCAAAGGCAAGTAGAAAAATAGCTATCTGGCAAAGGCCAATAACATTATGGTTACTGTCTTAGGATGATCATAATTCACCCCCTGGGCATGAACACATACAGACTGGAATTCTGATAGTAGAATCAGGGCAAATCAGCCGCTGGTGGGCAACTCACAGTATTCCACGGAGAAGAAGGAAAGTAAAGTTGGCAGCAAAATCTTGGAAGCCTTTAAGGCAGGTTTAGAACTTTAGGTTTTATCAACAAAGGTGTAGTATTTACTATGAGTCTCTAATTAATAGATTGGGTGCTCGATTGTCATAGACCATGGAATACTTACAGGTTGTATTGTGGCCATGAAAATTTTCTTGGTATTCCAGTTTTATGTCCTAGAAAAAAATACTTACCAAGTAGGCCTTACAGAGGGAAAATTTTGCAACCTATTTAGCAAAATAACCAAAAAAAATAAAAGATGGATCTATTATTTATCCACCAGCAGCCAGATTTATCCTGGAGCAGCCTATATGGTTTCAGACGTCCATGAAGATTTGAAGAAGAGAGATGCAAGTGTCTCTTACAACCTGGCAGTGCCAAAAGGCTGGCAGGCTCTTTGCCCTCCAATCCATGGACTGCCTGCCCTAAAGAGGATTTGTAAATACTGTTACCCAACACATACAGACTCAGTGCCTCTAACTACGTCTAAATATGACATAGAAATAACAATGGGATGTTTTTGAAATGTCACCTGTATACACAGAATTTGCCTATGTGTCACTGTGTTCTTAAAGTGCTCATTTCATTAACTCTCTCTTAAAATGTATTTAACTTATCTTTAAAGTACTAATCATCTTTAGCCTAACATGACAGATACTGAGAGATCTAAAATACCATGATTTGTAATATTTTGGGAAAAAAATTTAAGGAAAATGTTACGAAGAAAATCTCAGAGTTTAACCAGGTATTTTCCTATTTAGTGAATATGCCCATATATGGTATGTGTATGTGTATGGTTGTTGGAATTACAGATTTGGTGGTGAAATTGCATCCACATTTTTCAGTATCACTTGGTGCTAATTTTTAGTGATTATGTAAATTAGATGAAGCTTTGACCTTTTGGAGGTTTGTTTCCTTTTTGTTGTTGATTTTAATGAGTTTGCAATAAGTTCTAGATCTTTGTAAAAATGTGACTAATGTTGGCATCTTTTTTTAAAAGCTAAAATCCATTGTGGCTTTCTTATTTACAAATGGAAGGATATAGGGCTATTCAAAGAGAAGATTCACAGACTTGTTGAGGATGGGGGAGGGGAGAGATCATTATGCCTTAACTTCTTGCTAATATACCATGTTCCTTTCCTATGGGAAAATATAAAAATGTGGTGATTCATTAAGACATGTTAAGCAGAAAGTAGAGTCTCCGTGGCTATTTCATATCTAGAAGCAATATTATAAAACCGTTGCTAAGACAGATTTAATCAGCAGAAACCAAGGCTTGAGGCAATGACAAATAAACAGAGATATAAGTGTTGGTGACATTGTAATTAAAAACATCTGGTGATTCTTAATTGACCTTAAAGGCCATCTGAAAGTGTTTTATCAGGATTCCTGTGTTGTCATTCTCACATGGGTGATGCCACCATTTTATGCAGTCCTGTACTGCTATATCCACTGGAAATGAGAAACTGCAATAGTTGGGGGCTAGCTAATGCAGCATAGGTCCAGAATGTACATTTTTGGAGCAATTATACAAGCATTTATCTATAAGGATTGCAGCTCTAGATGAATTCTGTAGGTCACCTCAAAACCTTGGCATATCTAAGTTGCATGTATGATAACTTTATTTCTGACTTTGAGATTTCTCTTTATGATTATACTTACATATATATATTTTTTTTTTTTTTTACCTATTTTTTCCTGTGGTAGAGCAGTTTGCAAGTTGCCTATTTCAATGTCCAGTGGATTGTTTAAAGATTTAAACGCAGATGTGTTTTGTGAATAATGATGACCATAGTTGGGTTGCTAGAGATCCACAAGGGGGACAAAATCACAGGGTCTTTCTTTGGTGTTGCAGAACGGAACTCAAGTGGATGGTCCCTTCCTCCCTCTGCCCTTCCTTCCTTCTTCCCTCTGCCTTCCTTCCTTCTTCCCTCTGCCCTTCCTCCCTTTCCTGCATAGCTTGAATTCTTCTTTGGGTGGACATTTTTGGCACCTGCTTAAGTCCCTAGAATTACACAGTGTTTGGTGAAAGGGAAAACTGAACATCGAGAGGTGCATAGCCACAGAATTAGCAATAGCAATCAGGTCCTCCCACTTTTCACTCAATAAACTTTCCAATGCTACATTCTTTTAGGTACTAGGTGACAACGTGAAACAACACAGCATTGTTTTACTGACATGTAGTTTCAGAAAGTATTCAACTGAATTATAGAACATAATCTAGGCAATTAAAAACATTTTGTCTCTGAAAGAACATTTATGTGTGTTCTTTATCTTGTGACTGGTTTTAATGGGTCTAGCCAAAGAATAGCTCCATTCAGTGATAATTCCTATTAAAAAGATACTACCATATTTTTAGCTAGGCTAAATAAGCTAGTTCTCTTTTGAAAAGCACTGGATTGTTTATAAAGGGTGTTGGCCCTTCAGAATTAAATAACAAACATAGTGAGAATTTTCAAATCACCTTTGTGTTCAAGTAGGTAAATGCCAAAACCCTGCACAAGAATCAGTGCTCACTCTGTGGGAAAGGTGGTGGACAGAGCTTTCTTAGGAATAATGTGTTTATTATAGAGGATTGGTTGCTCTCTGGAGTCTATGTATTGTGTAAAGCAAAGAAAAACACCTTGCTCATAGATAGAAGAGTCTTATGTTAGAGTTTTATAATGTGCCAGGGGGAAACTGATGAACCTTCCACCTGGAATAATGAATAGAAACTATACATTCGGGGGGAAAAAAATCACACCAGTTATGGGATTCTCTTGCTTGATATGACACGTTCTAACTTATACTTTAAGCTTGTCTGCCTTCAAATATCTCTTAAATAGCAAAGCTACGTGTAAGCGAACCCATTTATTTTAGAAGACTTGTTACAGTAATAATGCATGCCATTTCCATCATATTATATGTCTAATTTATTAGGACTGAAATGATGTTTGTTTGTTTGTTTGTTTTTATACTGGGATCAACATTTGGAGGCTCTGGGAACAGGCATTCTGTAGCTTCTAGAGCCCGTAAAACTTACCCCTTCTTCAGGAGAGTTAGGCTTAGTTTATAGTGGTAGCCATATCCAAAAAGAAAAATAAACTCCAGATCACTCTAGATCACAGTCTGCCAGCTAATGTATTGGAGAAGCTAGCTGGAAAGGATGGGGGTGCTGGTGTGTGTGTGCGTGTGTGTGTAGAGGCAGTTTTGGCTATCACAGGTGGCTTCTTGTTTTCTTGAGCTTGTTGAATCTCCTCAGAAAACAGCCATGTCTTCTTTATCAGATTTCTTTAAAATCCTTCTTCTCAGTGCTATCCAGAATGCATTAGCTATTCTCCTGAGTGTCAACATGCCTTCTTTCTTGAGTATAGCAAACAAATGTCATTCAACACCTGAGGGCAAATTTTTGTCATC
>NW_006441953.1:3793010-3799068 GCF_000325575.1 Pteropus alecto | reverse complement strand
CCTGCTGTAATTTATAAATTTATAGGAAGCTTAATTTTTCTAAGTTGTGGATTTCCATCACAGAAAGTTGTCTGACTCATTCCAGTGCTTCACTCTCCAATCAGTTGTAATATATTAACTTTTGGCTTTAAATTTCAGCTCTGTTGTTTTTCACCACCATGTGGGAGTGAATGGTTAGATGAGATAGAAGAGTTGCAACTTAAAAAAGGAATGAGAGTCCTTCAGGTAATTCTGATTTTCGTCTAGTCGAAGTGTTTTGTTTTTGATTGATTGATTTAGCCACTGAGATTCGGTACCTGACTACCAAAGCAGTTTACCACGGGTCTTAAAAATATGTGGTGTGAGAATAAAGGTTAGGCTATTTCTCCCTATTTCCTCGCAGAGTGTTAGTTTATAAACAGGTTTTAGCCAAACATTGAAATATAAGTAAAGAAATAAGTGGTAAATTTTAATAACATGCTTTGTTCCAGAAAGAAGATTTTTCTTTAATATTAGTCACGTTATGTTTACTTTCTCTGGAGTAGTTCATACATTTTGTTACCAGAATGTCTTCTGCACAAAAGAGGTTAAAATAATCATTGGATGGCTTTATGGAAATCAAAGTAAAATCAAATGTACTATTTGAAACAGTCTAAGGGCAAATTCTACATGTACGTGTGTATTTAAATTTCCCACTGATTATTTCATATAGTAGTAATGAGAGTCTTTGGCAATGAATATTTTGAGTAGAATAAAATAGATCTTCTTACAGGGAGCAACGGTAAAGAGAAATTTCAAACCCATACAGATTTCACCTGGATTCTGTCATGACCAACTTAGGAGAATATAGGATAAAGTTAACAAAAACATTTTTTTTCCTTAATTAAAAAAAAAAGAACTTTTCTTTGGCACAAATATAAATGAATGGGATCTTCAAAGTGACCCAAAGAAAGAAGAGGGAGGTTATTCCTGTTATTATAATTATTAATGTTCTCAGGAAGAAATCTTCAAAAGTACTTTAAATGGGACCAGTCATTTAATAAATAGAAAATATTTACATTCTTCCTGCCTGAACCTTTCTATAGGAGATAAGACAATGTGTATCATGATCAGGACCAACATATCCTCAAGCAACCTTTGTTTTGAGGTTTTTTTTGTCTATCTTTTCTCTGTATGTTCTAGTAGCATCTCATCTGTTTTGTACACTGAAGTAATATTTTCTACATGATATCTTTGTGGCCTGAAAGTATTAATGTGTTTCTTTTCTCTAAATCAACATATTCTTTAATTACTAAATTAACATATATAATTTAATACATATCTAATTAATATGATTTGTCATATTAATAATTTTAAACTAATAATGTTAATTTTTAATATAGTTATACACACCCATTACAGATAACTCATAAGATAAAGAAAGGCATGACGAAGCCACGGCTGCACATAGTTTCAAACCTCATTTCTCCAATTAAATTGAAAGAGGATCAGATGTTCATATGCTGATCAAGTATCTCTCCCTTGGGATTCTTCCTCTCCTAGGAGTCCATTAGATTTCAGACCCAAGAGGGAAGAGCTCTGGTGTTGATTCCACCTATGGTTATTCTTGCTGCCATTACTCGCCATACCCCCGTGGCTCTGAAAACTGATGGTCTCGCTTTGGATGACCACCACATTTTGACACTGTAGGAGAGCCTTGTTCTTGCTGCCCTTGCACCTGACATGCCCCATGAGGTATTCGAGTGTTAATTTCAACCCTTTGTCTCTCCTTGCAGTTCAAAATATACAGTTCTTATTGCCCAGTAACTTGACTCCTTCTGTTATCAATTTTTTTTGGAAGGACCCTAGCCCCTCAAAGTCCTGAGATTAGATTGGTATGTGGCCCACAGCCACATTCAATTTTTCAATCCTGGGAAGTCCACTTAGCCATCAGAGTTCTTTCCTTCTTAGCCTTCAAAGTACATGCACCTTCCTCAGATGACTTAGCCTCCATGGGTGACTCTCTGGTGTTTGTTTTGCAGGAGAATAGAAAAGCAAAACATAGATGGAATCATGATTGTGGCATCTATATAATCAAATAAACATCACCCAATATCATCCCTTCCACTGAGAGGTAATATCGCCATCAAAGTCACTGAGTGGGACAATAACAGAATGTGCTCTGCTTCATGGAGTCCATGTGACTGATTCATCTCAGGGCTGTGCTGAGCACTGTAGCCTTTGTGGCTCTGACGACTATTCAAATGTAATTATTTCCTTTTAGTCTATTTTTCTATGCACATTTGTAAATATACATAACTCTGTAACAGACATTTTTATATAAGTGCCTTGGGTTCAGGCATCCAAGAGGCAGACAGCTAATGACCTTTGCTGGCACTTCTCTTGGTACATAGGGCTTAGATTCTGCCTTTTTATACAGAAGTTACATAGGAACAGAGGGACTTCCTAGGAGGAAATCTCTTCCTTAAGATATTTTTTCTTTTTAGTTTAAAAGCTATTAAAGCTTGTAGGATGGACTAGGGTGACGCTGACTAAGTTCAGATGTCAATAAAGTGCAAAGAAATGTTGATAAAGAATACATCAAGATGGTATGAGTAAGTTAAACTAGTAGATAAGAAAATGTATCAAAGAAGGTTGGTTCTGGTCTGCAAGGAGCTTGCTTGACTCAGAGCCCTTTTGAACCCTATCATTTTGGAATGGAAGTGGATGTGTGAGTGAATCCAAAGAGTTGCAACTTTGGGAGTTGAAGCTGGTTATGACATTAGATATTCTCTCTCATAGTTAAGAACTCCTTTTCCTTGGCCAAAATCTAAAATAGAAGTCCTGGCAAAGATCAGAGTAGGTGTTTCAGTTTAAGCCCATTTTGGTGGGCTGCCTTGGCTAACTGCTATGTATATATTGGTGAGCAAGGGTGTCATGTGATCCATCGAGGAGGCACCTTTGGGATGAGTCTCCAACGCTGAAGACAAAACAGCGATACAGAAGGAGGTTTTGGTACAGCCAGCATTAAGAGGAACAGTCATTATGGAGATGTCCAGTCTAAGAAGGAACATTTTGTTTTGGATCCGGGGGCAAGCAAACAAAGTTGATCCTTTGGGCTGAATAAACACCATGAGAATAATTGTTCAGACTGGGAGAAGAACTCAAAAATAGACTGGGAGATTGGGAGTTGTACTTTGAAATTTTACTGCAGAGTCACACTTTTTGTATCTCAAGCTGGGGATGAAGATGATACCAATTATACATTCAAACTCAATGGTCATATGGAAAACTTTGTATCGTGGGTGTTTCCCAAGTCATCTGAGGGTTTTCAGAATCATTAGTTTGAATGACTTCATGATAGTCCATCCTATGGATGTAAGAAGATACATTTTCTAAGGTGGTCAATACACAACAAATGAGAAAAATAGAGTCATCATAAAATCTAGTCTCAAAGGTGTTACTTCAATGTACACAGTGAACAGAACATAAGCCCCGGGGTCAGAGAGACTTGTGTTCAAATCTCAGTTCTCTTCTTTTTGAGTATGTGATTTTGCTCAAATTATTTAAACTTTCAAACTGTTTAAATTATTTGAACTTTCTGAGTCCCAAATTCTTCATCTACACAATGTGTTAATCATATCTGCCTTGAAAGTAGCTATGAGGATAAGATAGTATTTATTAACCTAAATAGAGATAGATAACCAATACAAGGTAGCTATCGTAATGCTTTCAATTCGGGCGAATAAATTCTTCAGCTTCTCATTTTAGCAGGGTTTAAATTTATACCATTAATGTGGTAGTTAAATAAGGCACACATTTTTTGATGATTTTTAAAAGCTCTTCCTGTTTTTTTAAAAAAATGCCCCAAAGAAAAAGAACTGAAAACCAGCTCCTACTGTGATATCATTACTCTCTAAATATCATGGCACACTTGTTGGTTTGCAACAGTACATTGCCTTGAAAATTAAATAGAAATACAACATGTTAAAGCAAATATGTTAAGTAAACAAATTGCTTTTATAACTCTCAGAAGTCCATATAGATCAAAGCACAATGGAAAATTTTAGAAGATAAATAAAACTTATTTTAATAATTTTGCTTTTTAAAAATTTAGGTTTAAGTGTATACACAAAGTATTTCTTTTAAGCTAGATTTCCAAATTTGAAAGCAGAAAAGAAAATTAAAGCAATTATTTGAAAATCAAACCTCTTAGGATAAGGGTATTCATAGTTCCTAGAACTGTGATGTCCTTTAGATTGGCATCTTTGAGCTAGTTCATGGCATGGAGAGGGCTTGTCTTTTGTCTAGGGTTTTGTTTTGTTTTAAGGACAGTGAATTTAACACTTGAAATACCGAGCAGTTTATTTGTATTGAGTGAGATATATTAATATTTGTTTCAAAACTTCTCTTGATACATTTAAAAAATTATTATAAAATGTATATGTTCCTGGTAGTAAAATCTGGAAAGTGTAGGTAAATAAAAAGGAAAAATAAAACCACTCATAGTCCCATCAGTCAGAGATAATTACTGGGTATATTTGAGTCTTAAAAAAAAAATTGCATTTATATCTGTCTTAGTTTGGCCTGCTATAACTACCATTTCTTAAGTGAAGTAGTTGTATTTTAAATTACAAGAAACTGAACTTGATTCAACTTGGAAGTTCAAATGGTAGATTAAATTTATTATGTATGCTATTTAGAAAAGGGCTTGCTCAAAAAGTTCATAAACATATATTACCTCACATTATTCCTTCACCTTTCATCTAGAGATCAGGTAGGATTAAAAATGAGTAAATGTAAATATTGTGATTCATCAGCAGCGTCCTAGAATGGTGAATGGAGCGGGCCTTTAAAGTTCTAGTTCAACTATCTAGTCAGTTCACACAGAGGAAGATGCTAAACTTGGAGAGACAGCTTGGGGTAATGGAAAACCTTTAGACTTTAGAGTTAGAACCTGGGTTCAAATCCTGGTTCTGTCACTTATCAAATGTATATAGGAAAATGTATTCAATCTCTTGGAGCATTAGTTTTGCCATCTCTCTCATATACGGTTAGTACTAACTGGTCCACTAGACTATTGTGAAGTCAGTTCCTTTCCTGTCCTTCAGTGACTTACCTGGGGTCACTTAACCAGTTAATTACAGCATACTAGACCTCTTATCCCTTGATTATTCATCATATGCTCTGTTCACTATATCCTTTTCCAGTTAAGGTTTTTGAAGCATTACATATTAAGGTAAAACATTTTAATTAGAAATTGACTAGAACGAAACAAAGATGTGGCAAATTCTCCTTTGGTTGACTCAACCTTCTCTGTCAATGTTTTCCAGTTAAAGACTACCAGGAACATATCTGTGATTGAACAAATTGGATTTATTACTGGTTGCAAAAGAGACCACACACATAGCAAATATGGAACATTTCAATAGAAGGTGTCTGAAAAGATTATTATAGGATCAGGACTCAGGAGATTTGGGGGAGAGTTTAAGAAAGTGACTTTGCTCTGGTTGGCTGCTATCAGGAATTGGGGATAATTTCTGGATATTTAAAAAAATATTATGTATAATGTGGAAAAAATAAAGCCAGGTTAAAGCTATAATTGGGAAAGAAGCAGCGGTTCTTCATATTAGCCAGGATATAGAGATATGTGAAATTTTTGTGGTACGCACAGAGACCTTGTTTCTGCGTGTAGAGAAGATTATGGAGTTGCCTTATTTTTCTCCCTTCATCATGGTCACTGATGGGGATTCAGAAGCCTGTTTATGGTCAACAGCAGAACACTAAGGCTATTGTGAGTGCTGCACTAGCTCCTAACAACGTTAAGACCCAGCTATAAGTGTATAAGTTTTTAAATGTCAGAAGCTGCCTTTTTTTTTTTCTCTCTCATCTATCTTCTCTCTTGCCACCTTTAGGCCAGCAGGGACTTTGGGAGAAAATTCTGGCCAAAGAGATAGAAACATTTTCTGGGAGCTCCCTGATAAACCATTTACTCTCAGATACTGGCACCACCACTCCTCACTACCTCATTCTTTTTCTTCCCAGTGAAGAGGAAATGTAATTGTAGAAGCCACAGCAGCCTTTTGTGATTATGAGGGGA
>NW_006441953.1:3792102-3792857 GCF_000325575.1 Pteropus alecto | reverse complement strand
CTGAACCAGTCTAGTACTGGTAACTCTAGGTTTCTCACTATGGGAACAAAAAAATACTCCCTCACACACACACACACACACACAAAAGAAATCCACTCTAGTTAGTCTGTTTGTTGCCTGTAGCTGAAAGCATTCCTAACACATTACATATTCATGTTCATTATTTACTAAACTAGACACTCTCCTGGTGGCCACATTTTTTATGGTATTTTCAGAGCTTGGCAACACCCTATCTTTTAAAATTAGGCTTATATTAGGTGGATTAATTATTGCTTTTTCTGCTTCATAAGGTTTGTCATTATTACTTCATTCAGATGCAATTGTTTCCTTGGTTTCGGAAAACTGCATGAAGATGAAAGCTTTAGAAATCTTCCAGATTAAGTTCAGCAGAAAGAAGTGTGGCACATTTTTGTAGACTTGATTGTTGAAAGGGTAACTATAGCTGTAAACCTAATTGCCGGATAATTGTGACTTCACCATTGCAATTTCTGTGCTCAGAGAAATAGGTTCCTATAGCCATTGTGATTTGTTAAACTTAATGTATTGGTTGGTTATAATGCTTTTGGACTTAAAGGTAGAAAGAACTCTTGTCCTCCTGGGGGATAAATCCCTGGTTCCCGTGTACCACTGTGGTACTCCATGGAACAAAATCAGTTCCCACTAGAAAACTGGTAATGTGTTGAGAGGTGAGGGTGAGGACAATAGCTAATTACTATTATTTGGTGTGCAGAAAAATGAAACTACAGGTCCAGCAG
>NW_006441953.1:3785853-3792090 GCF_000325575.1 Pteropus alecto | reverse complement strand
TAGATGCTGAATGAAAGTTATTAAATAAGTGAAAATGTTCAGGGAAATGTCATGTTTTCATAGCTGGGATTTGCATATTGCAAATTATGTACCTATGGTCAGAATAAATTTTACTCTATCCACCAACTGGTAATTTTTCTACCAGTGTTTCTTTTCTTGTCTCTCCCGTTACCTTACACATAGTAGGTGCAAAATAGTTGCTCAAGAAGTGATTAGAAATGTATCAAAATTTGACTCTGCAGAATAGCTCTGTAATAATGACAGTAAGAACTTATCAAAATATTCTTTGTAAATAATAAATTATTTAGCAATTCTCAATTCATATATTACAGATATATCATTGAGTAAAATATATTAATATTCACCATGATTAACACAAAATATCCAAATGCAGGGAAATTTAATAATTGATGAAGGAGATTCTTGTCTACTCAATTAAATCGAATGTGAATCCTGCATGGAATGGTTGACTATACTAGGAAAATATGTCAATGCATAAAACAGACCAGTGTCTCTTTTTCTAGAAAAAGTTAATAAATTCTAACAAAATAGTTTCACAATATGTTTAATGTTCTATACTTGAAATGTTTATAAAAAGGCGGATTTTTTCCTTCCAGTTTTCAAAAGCAGATGGAATAAATCCATTCAAATGAAATATTTCATATAAGCTTATGAATTTGTTGCAGGTATATGTTGAAAATAAAGGAACTATGCACCATCACAAATTTTTAGTAAATTGTAGAAATATATTAAAAGAGAAACATGTAGAATCCTAGTTTTGTAGTAGCCATATGCAGTCTGATTGCCATCATGTAGAATTTTCATAGTTTCTCTCCATCTTGTGTTTCTCCAGGAAAAATGCTCTTTGAAACGGATAGGAGATATATGTTGGGAAAAATATTGCAAACGATTTTTAGAAGCTTGTCTGTGTTTCCGATTTGGGGGTTTTTATAGTGCTATTGATATTCCTGCAGAATTAAGCTCTGGTGAAGTACGAGTTTTCATGAACTTACTTTGAGAGAATGAATGAATGAAAGAGCTCCCGGTTTTTATTTAAAAGTAAATGTACTAGGAACTTCTCTCTGAATCTGTTAAAAGCCATAAAGAGGGCAGGAAAAGGGGCAGTTGTGATTCAGTGAAATAAGTACCAAACTGAATGTATAAACTCTGCAACAGGAAGTAGAGGAGGGAGTCTATGAGGAGAGACGTTATTTTCTGGAGTGATATTTGAGATACTCTTAAGGAAGAAGTAGGAGTTTTTCAGGTGGACAAGGAGTAAGGAGAGCAGAACAGCATACTGTGGCCAGAGATGCTCCTAAATGGACCATGGAATACTATGGAATCATAGAAAAATTTAATGAATACATTATATTAAGACTTTTAAGTCTTTTTCTTTTTCTTCTTTTTCTCGCAATGAGAAATGTCAAGAGATGATGTTCTATGGGTTGTTTAGAGTTAGTTCATATAGGCATTGAATGACTGCTAAAGAGTTTAGATTGTGTCCTGTGGTTACTATTCCCTAAGCTTCATTGAAGTAATAACCATGCCTGCCTCACTCAGTGCAGCAATCTTGGTGGATCATGCCTGACACATTATAGTTGCTTCATGTATATTAATTAAATGAATGAATGAGGAGCTAGTAAAGAATTTCGAGAGAAAAAGCAACCAATTATTTAAATTTGGGGAATATCATGGACATCAGTGAGAACATAGAAGAGTGTATTTATTTTCTACTGCTGCTGTAAGAAAATAGCATAAACTTAGTGGCTTAAAACTACAAAGATTTATTTTCTTACAGTTCTTTTGGTCAGAAGTCCAGTGGGAGTCTCACTGGATTAAAATCAAGTTGTTATTAGGGCTTTCTTCCTTTCTGTAGGCTCTCAAGGAGAATCCATTTCCTTGTTCTCCCCAGCTTCTGCAGGCCACCTGCATTCTTGGCTCATGGCAACTTTCTCCATTATTCTTCAGCTCCATTGCATCTCTTGGGCCCTTCTTCCATCTTCACGTCTTTCTTTGCTTATAGTCCAGAGAGGTTCTCTATTTTTTAGGGCTCATGTGTTTATATTGAGCCAACTTGGATGATCCAAAATAATCTCCACCGCCCAGGTCCTTAACCTTAATCACATCTGCCAAAGTCCATTTTGCCACGTATGGTAAAATGTTCACAGGTTCTGGGGACTAAGAGGCCCATATTCGGCCTACCATAAGGGGCATGGGGTTAGTTTACAGTACTCAATATGCAAGACTAGAAAGAAAAGTGATTGGGCTGGATAAATCTAGTTCATGAAATCATTTTTGCTTTTCCTCTTTGGCAGAAAGACAGGCTACATTTGCATTTTCTTTAAACTGAATTGTGACCAATGTGACTAAGTTCTGGCCAATAAGAGTTCTATATGCCTTCTCCAGGCCTAGTTCACAGAACACCTCCACTCCATCCTCCATGCTCTATTTTTTTACCTGCTGGCTGGATGTGGCGGGATCTGGCAGTGTACTCCAAGGCAGTGGTCCCTAACCTTTTTGGCACCAGGGACTGGTGCTCTCATGAGAATCTAATGCCTAATGATCTGAGAGAGAGCTGAGGCAGTATTGCTAACACTGGGGAGCAGCTGCAAATACACATGAAGCTTTGCTCACTTGCCAGCTGCTCACCTCCTGCTGTACAGCCTGGTTCCTAACAGGCCAAGGACCAGTATGGGTCCTAGGCCCAGGAGTTTGGGGACCCCTGCTCTAAGGCTCTGAGGGAGGGTAGAGTCTCTAGCTAGAAGCAGCTGGGTTCCTTTGAGGAGCAAAGACCACTACCAAAGCACTTTGCACTATGATTTGCATAAGAAATAAACCTTTATTGTGTTAGCCTCTGAAATTTGGGAATTGTTTGTTACAGGAGATAGCTTATCCGGATTAATATTGAAATGTGTACTTAGCAGTGGGGTGCTGCTGTAATAACAAAAACAAATGTGACAGTAACTTAGTAGGCAGTGAAGGCCCTAACGAAGTGCAGTAACCTATGTTTTGAAAGGGAAAACATCTCGAATAATCTGTTGCTGGAATAACTTGAAAGGCAGGATTCATTCTTATAGCTTTAGGACAGTGATTCTTAATCCCCCCTACATATTAGAATCACATGGAGAATTTTAAAAACTGTTCATGCTCAGACCCCACTCCCAGAGATTCTGACTTAATCTGTATATGTTGGGGGAGGGGAAGAAGCATTAGTATTATTTTAACAGTTTTCCAGATGATTCTACTATACAGCTAGGTTTGAGAACAAAAGCTCTAGGGCAGAGGTCAGCATACTCTAATATTCTGATTCGACTAACCATTCCCAGATCACATAAAGTTTATTAGTGCAACACAGTTTAACCCAGTCTTTCTCCATCCTGTGTGTGTGTGTGTATATATATATATATTTTGTAAAGGGACAAATAGTAAATATTTTGGGCTTTGGGAGCAATACTATTCTGTTATGAGTATTAAATTCTCCTATTTCAGCATGAAAACAGTCATGATAATATGTAAACAAGTGGATGTAGCTGTGTTCCAATAAAACTTTATTTACAAAACAGGCAAGAAGCTGGATATTATCTGTAGGCCATAGTTAGCTGATCCCTTACTTAGGACAGTGATTCTCAAAACCTTTTTCTTCTTGGGGCTCCTTTATCCTTTTAAAAACTCTTGAGAATCACAAAAAGCTTTTGTTTATGGGTTATATCTAGCAAGGATAACCATATTAAAATTAAACTGAGAAGTTAAACATTAATGAATTGAAAACAATCATAAATTCACTATGTTAACACAATTAACATACTTTATAATTGTATTTTCAAAAAATTTAGTAAAAAGACTAGTGTTTTACATTTTTGCAAAACTATATTGTCTAGCTTCATAGAACACATCTGGATTCTCACTTCTTCATTCGTTCTTTTGTGATACATTGTTTTAAAGTATATGAAGAAATCTGGCCTCACACAGATGTGTAGGTACTTATTTTATTTTATTTTTATTTTTCATTATTTTATTTTATTTTTTATATTATTATGTTGGTACTTCTTATTAGGAGACCAATCTTCTTCTTTTTGAAGGAGTATTTGAATAGCCTTTTCAGATAATTGTGAATGTTCTTTGATACTACATAACTCAATGAATGATAAGTTTTTAAAAAGACGATTGCAGTATGGAATCTGAAACCATATCAATGAACTTTTCACATGAAATTACATTAAAATCCATTGGTTTACTTTCACTTTAAAGAGATCTTTTACCTATACACAAATTTGTAATATCTTACATTGGTTGCTCTGAAAATTTTGTTTTGGTGAATTATATCATTGGCACATTTCAATATATATTTTTTAAAAACCACATTTGTTAACATCACCACTGAACTCTTCAGAAAAGTCTTTAAGAATTCAGAAGCTGTCAAGCTTATGGCGGTAGATGCAGATTTTCCAAAATTCTAATTTTTACTTGAAAGCTTACGTTTTATCATTGGCAACAAATACTGTCAGATTGTTCTTGAAGTGACAGGCTCACTTCATTTATTTTTCAAAAACTGACTGCCAAATACCAAAGTCTGAATAACCATATTTTGTTTATCACTTGTTCTCTCAAGTAAAAATGGCATGCCATAAAGAAGAGATGACTGCAGTTTGCAACTTAAACCATTGCGTACTGCTTTTCCTCCAGCAGACCACTGTATTTTGGTATGTAGAAGTACTACTTGATGTGGTCTTTCCTTTTAGTCCCACAGAATATTTAAAAGACATGTACTCAAGAGTTGAAATTTAATAAAGTAAATAATTTTTATTGTTTCGTGAAGGGCATTCTTAAGCCAAACTGGCTTTTTTTTTTTTTTAACTGTAAGTACATGGTGGCAAATATTATACAATACAATGACATGGTTTAGTAATATTGCCTCGATTTGTGCTAAAGCCCCAACAGTTTTACCCACCATTATTTTTGTAGCATTGATGTAAGTTTCAACACAGTAAAAAAGGCAAATAACCTCCCTGTATTATTATTAAAGTATTTTTTACCTTATGGATCCACTAAATGGATCTCTGGGATTCCCAGGGTTGTGATAACCACACTTTGAGAACCATTGCTTTTGGAGAAGTATTTTAAAAAAGAATTAGAGTGTTCACGTGTAATAGCTATTATTGGCTTCCTTTGTTAAAGTGTTTCAAAAAAAGAGATGTTCTCAGAAGAAAACTGGCCAGTTTTCAAGCTGAATAGGAAACAATAGAGAGAGTCCAAAGATTTGAAATGAAAAATGGTTGGAAAGTCTCTGCTTCCAGATCCCAAATGGAGGCACAAAGGGCCGGTAAAACTTCTTGGTTGGTCAATATGATTGAGTTCTATGGCAAAGATCAGATTAAAGGTGTGGCTTTTCAATAAGAAACAGTAATCAAATAACTGCAGCAAATTAGCTACAGTTAAAGAGAGAAGGGGAAGAAGAAGAGAGAAGAAAGATCTGAGCATTTTAGATGGAAGCGAATACAACAGAAACCTACAAAACTTTTGAAGAACTTGTATCACCAAGAATTCCAAAATGTCAGACTAAATGTACCTTTAACTCTTTGGTTTGTAAGATGACCTTTGGCTTGCAAACTTTTGGTAACACTCATTTTAGCTGTGCCCAGAGGGAATAAATTGACAGTGAGGACTCCTTAGAGCTGAAGGCCAAGGAGGAAAGGAACAGGGAAATTATTCCCAGGGAGCAGAATTAAAGTGTAATCAAATAATTCTCTCCCAGGGTAGGGGACTGCAAAGATCCTGCCAAGCAGGATTTCAGAATTGCAATGGACTAATGCACACTATTTGTCTGCCATTATTTCCCTTTTTGAATGAGAGTTTTAATGGCATTTATTCTGTCCCTGCTCCCATTGTATGTAGACTAAGACCATAACAAAACTCCACCCTCTCAATTCTTTCACCTGCCTGCCAGGTACGAGGGTCTGGCAGAAGACTCCAGGCCATGATGAGATGTTGTGGCCACTAGATGGGAGGAGCCTGGTTGCTTAATAGAGAAGATCTTGCCCAACAACTTGCACTGGATTGTGACATGAGCTAGGAAAAAAGTCATTATTGTGCTAAATCACTGAGATTTTTGTTACCACATTTGTTACAAATGTTCTTTGTTACAATGTTTCACCTATTCTGAATAATGTAGAGGTTATTTTACTGATCTAAACATAAGGAATTGAATAAAGGTGGTGGTAGAAAGAATAAAAAATAGTT
>NW_006441953.1:3766604-3785841 GCF_000325575.1 Pteropus alecto | reverse complement strand
CTCAATAAGCTTTCATAAACTGGGGAGATATGAGAACAGAATAAGGGAGAACAAGGATCTGGGATAGGTTCTAGATTTCTGTCTTGGTCAGAGTAGGTAGAAGTTTTGAATGGTACTAATAGAACAATCAGTGAAGTTGTCCAAAGTGCAGTAGCAGTAAGGGGGCTAAGAGCTTGAGACAGAAGTCTGGAAAGGAGGCACATAAGGGCAATCGTCAGGGTATATAGGTGGTGGTTGAAGCCATGGGAAGGAGCAGTGCTTTATGGAATTTGCTGGGAAGACAATACAGAGGGAGAAGAGGTCATTTAGTTAACAGCAGAGAGACTGGAGTCTGCGAAAGAGAGTGATAAAGAACACCCAGAAAATAAGAAAAATGGCAGAAAAGGGTAGATCACGGAAACCAAACAAGAAAACAATTTGAATTACAAAATGTAAACAGTCAAATATTGTAAAAAGCTCAAATATGACAAATATTTATTAGATTTTAAAATTAAGAGGATATTGGTGACCTTGATGAAGATAATTTCAATGGAGCATTGATATAAAATTCAGGTTGTTGTAGGATAAGTGCCTTATGATTTTATGGATGAAAAAAGCAGGCTGAAGGTATTAAATCTTGACCAAGGTCCACAGTAAATGTTAAAGCTTGGCTTTTAAATCTTGCCTATCTAATATTATAACCCATCCTCTTCCACAATTCATAACTGCTTCTTAAGTAATTTCAGTTATAGTGTTGCTAAAGCATGATAAAATAGAAGTCTTATAGAAATCCTAAAGATCACTATTTTCAGAGAGAAAGGTGTAGAGAAGTTATTAATTGTCTAAAATATTTTCTGAGAGAGGATTCCTCCCTGATCATTCCTTCCTTCTCCACTTTCTTTCTCTTAAACTGGTTGCACTGATTTTATTCACAACTAAGAATTAAATTTTATAATATGAATGAGTATATTAGTGTTATTTTTTTTAAAAAAAAAATAGGGTAATTTTGGTTTTAGAACACAAGGTGTATCAATCTGCTAAAATAACTTTACCCTAAAACTCCAATGTTTAAGTAAGATGACTGATAAACTTTTTCTCTCTAAAATCTTATAAAACTTAATTGGCAAGATCAGAAGTTAGATAGCCACCCTCATGTTTAATAATTTGGTATTTAAAATATAATCCCTAAATAAGCCAAATGTTTTTTAGGAGATTTAATTTATGATTTTTTTTTTTAATAAACATCATGAAAACTCTAAATTTTGTCAGAGCGCTATTTCAAAATAAGCTCCTTAGCAAAATAAATAAGACATGAATCAACCTGAAGAAGCATTTATTCTTGGGAGCCAAGGTGTCTGCAAATTTTGTGTAGGAAATCTCACTTTTTAAATTTCATATAAAGAAATTTTGTATAAAATAAAGAAAAGTAATTGGCATCGCTTGAATCCATTATTCATTAAGTTTTGCTATTTTTGTACAAAGGAATCTTTCTTGGCATATACTGATTTTCTAATCTGGAATGCGTGCTAAAATATTTTTATTAAGATGTGTTATTTTCAGTAGCAAAGGACCTTCCAGTTTGGGACTCAGAACATTCAATTTGGAGTACACATAAAGTCAAGAATAAATAGAGTCAGCATTTCAGTATTATTAAACATAAACCTTGATACTGCCCTACTTCAGTTGCAGTTTTGGCTGGCATAATTCATTATTATTTATCCCCTTTGAATTTCTATAGCAAGTATTTCAGCGGAATTTTCGCATTTGGATGAAGTGCCCCAGTAGAACAGAAAAGAAGCATTCGTAATTTTTTTTGAAGGCTGTGTGGTAGGGATGAGAAATTGAGAAATGATCTGCCTTTATGTAAAACAATTAAAAAATATATCTCTTTGAGTGAAAATGTTTGCACACACACATTTGATGCTTCTTCCATTTTAAGACATTAAGGCCCATGTGATTATCCATGGTCACTCAAAACAGTGGCAGAGGGTAATCGTCTCTTAAAAATTAGTTCATTAAAAAGAAACAAAAAGAAAGAAAATCTCACCCCAACCTGAAAATCCATGTTATTTTAAAGTTGCACATGAGAGTTTTGTAAAATATAAGTAGAAAAAAGTAGCTGTCAAATACCAGTTACACATGATACATAACAGTTAGGGTAGTGGATACGCTCAACATTTTAAGTGCTACTACTTTGCAATGTACACAGTGACAAAGTTTAAAGAAAATGAATAACAACAACAACAACAAAAACAGTTTATGAAAAACCAAACTAAACTAAGTTTAGTTTTGTTTTCAAACTAAGCTTCTTAGCAATTTTAAAACATTTTGTTTGGTTTTTCTCATCAAGACTTGAGTTTATTTTATTTTAACAATTAGTCCGAAAGATCCTCAGACTTTCTGCTTATAAAATTGAATATATGAAGAGGTGTAGATTTCTCGTGAATATTTTTTCAGAATTTATTATATGTTGGAAGAATAGCATTGCAACTTCTGAATCTCTTATTGAATATCAAGGCTTTTTAATACATTTTTTAAAGACAATAAAAATTGAAAAATTACCTATCGATTTTAAGTCAAGCATTTCTGAAATTTTAAAGCAATAAAAATTTTAAAACAATAGTTTTACATGCAGATGAAACAAGAAGACTAAATCTTTAACTGTTAAAATTAGAATAGGAATAGCTATCATTTACGATATTAATTTTATATATAATAAAGTCAAATTTAACAAATTTTTGGTAATTTTATTCATTTATTGAACAAGTATGAATTATTTATTCTGTGACAAGGTATTATGCCTATACTCCTACATGTATAACAAAAATTTAGTCACTCAATACTTTCTGGAACTTAAGGACTAATTCTTACTGTCACTATGAAGTAAGATCTTGGCGCATATGCTGAGTATAAGGGGAAAAAAGCAAACAAAACAAAAAAACAAGAAATCTATGCCAGTGAATTACAAAAACTACTATTTAACTAAGTTGGGATCAAAGGTTGTTAGTGCTGCTGGCCACAGCTATCTGAAAAGAACCCAAAATGTCAAGCTGACCTCTTAATAGTTACTGGGTAAATCCCAAGGTTCAGTGGTTTGTTCTCGACGCGCATTGAAACATTGGAACGTTTGCCCAACATTTTTAGTTAGAGCTCTTTCTTTCGTTAACATAGTTTAGAAAAGTGTTTAAAGTGTGACTTGCTTGGAACATTTTGGGTTCTATTTTTATCATCATATTAAACAAATTAAAGCACTCCATATTTTGAATGTATTCCCTTTCCTTAAGTTCGTATGTGGCTAAAGCAGCATGATGTTAGTTATTTATGAATCATTATTGATAGCAAGAATATGGGCATTGTAAATTCAGAACTTGAGAGACAGAAAATAAATAAGATCATTATGGGCTTGTGATGCACTCTGTGAAAGACATACATGAGTAGTGGTAGACAGGATGATGGTAACCGGGGCCAGAGTGGGGTGGGAACAAGGCTAAAAGGACCTCTCTGTGGAGGTAACATATAAGCTATTGTCCATAGGATGAGGAAGCAGGGGAAGAGTATTATATAGAGAGAGAAATGGAAGTATAGACATCGGAGGTGAAAGTTTGTTGGTTAGAGACAGGAAGGAGGGTAGCTTAAACTCGCCTAGAAAGGACTTTTCTGACTTAGATTATTTTATATCTAATGGAGAGTGCTCTGCTCTCAAGCAGGATAGCCTCAGTTATGCTACACTAACCAACCATCCCCAGTCTCAGCCCTTCTAAGCAACTAGATTTATTTTTCACTCACTCTCTGTGTCCGTCAGACTGGCTACATGCCGTGGTCTGTGTCCTCCTCCTGCCAGGACCCACGCCGACAGAGTAGTCTCTCTGGAATCCAGCTGTTTCGGTGGCAGAGTGAAAAGAGAAAGCATAGCACGTGGAGTACAAGCTCTTAAAGCTTTCACACACATCACTTCCACTCGCATTTCATTGGCCAAAGCAGTGACTGATCTCATCAGCAAGGAAGTGTAATTCTCTCGTGTGCCCGGAGGAGGAGTAACGCTCAAAGTATTCATGAGCGGCAGTAATATCTTTTATGGGAGTCATTGAACGATCTGGAATTGTATGTACAACTTGTGAGTGTGTGTGTGTGTACATGTGTACATACCTTTTCCATGTCTCCAAGGAAAAGGTCCATTGCTTTCATCAGATTCTCAGAGGAGTCTGTGACACAACAATGATTAAAAACTGCTGGACCAGTTGAAAACTGTCATGTAAATAGATAATTGCTATACAAGGCAATTTGCAGCATGAGTGAGAGGCTGAAATGATTAAAGAATTACATGTGCATGTGTATGTGTGCATGGTGATAAGAAAAAAGTTGAGCAAATCTGTAGACTAAAAGGTAGAAGCCAGGGAACAGACATGGAAATGTGAAGGGAAGTGTCCCAGAAGACACTTCAGGAGATGGTGTTCAGCATTCTCTAAAATGGTAACTTTGAGGGTTAGAAGAGATAATTCTTCTCTGGTGGGAGAAAGGGAGGGACGAGGTGGGTGTCCTTCAGGGTCAGGCTGTAGGTGGAGGGGATAGAGAGGACCTCGATATTGTCTGTGATACATGGACAAGGACATCTACTTAAGATAAGTGGATCATTGAGCGTGTTGATAGTTTGAAACAGCTGTAAAGGAAATCTGAAACAGAGTTGACTGGGAACAAATAAAAACACTGTCAGTTGCATTGAGGACCCAGCTGATGTTGGAGAACATAGAATTTTCACAGTGCCAGTAAACAAAGTTAGGGAATTTTTCCTCACCCATGCTCAGCTGCCTGGGAGCGGGAGCTGAGAAGGTTGCAGTTGGACTGATCCTGGGCTGGGGAATGGCAGAGCAGGTGCAGCAACATGTTTTGCTGTTAATTTGAAGTTCAAGAATCTCTGAACAGGGAAAAAGGCATACTTTTGCTTTTAATTTAAAAAAGTAAATCATCAGTAACGTTAAGAAGCAGCTTTACACTTATAATTCTTTCTGGGTTGCATTTCTTGCTTCCTATGCAACTTGCCTTCATTTTGAGCTCGTAACTGATATAACCAATGTAACCAGTATGGTTAAGGGTAAGTAGCATAGCTTATTTCTTACCGTTTAAGTAAAAATTAATCATGCTAACCTACATATGATTTTTTGTGTTCCTGATTCTCCCTTACTCCACTAGTAAAATCTGACAGCAGAAAGGTGAAAGAAAAAACATTAAAGCTCTAAAAATATAATTACATACTCAGAGACAGAATTGCTTAGCTAAGCATCTTGCTATTATTAGTATGTTATAAATTTTGCTGCCTTGAGTGATGCAAAGACATTGTATTCAGAGAAACCATTAAATGAAGACAAAAGAAAAACATCTGGAGTAGTTTAGCTCAGCACAGACTGCAGTCTGAAATAGCATTGTATTGCATTTCTCTTTTCCCAATGGCCTGCCAAATCCCTGATTTTGGTGAGGTTATATCACAAGCATTTGGTAAAAAATGGTGTTGCTGTTCGTCAAGGCTGCCTATGTATATTGAAGGCAAACACAGCCATGACAATAATAATTCTGATTTCCTGAATGACTTTCCTCATGTCACTTTATTTTCCATTTCCTCAGAATGGAGGTTTCATCTCTTAAGCATCGATTGATAACTTACAGTAAGTGAGGTGAGCAAGCCAAGTCTGATCATTTAGGATAATATTTGAGGCTGAAATTAAATGTGACTTTTCACATCCTTCCTCAACAGAAGTTAGCAGGAGCCAATCAAGATAAACTGAGATTGTTGCTGCAAATGGCTCTTCTCCAGAAGACCCTCTTTCGGAATTTCAGTTGTTGATAACTAGCAGGTTTTATCTCCAGGAACTAGGATAAGTTTCTCTTCGCTCTGGCTTGCCAACTTGTAGGCTGTCTTCAGCTGAGGCAGTGCTGCCAGAATGAATAGCTAGAGAATGTACTCGACTCTCTATTTATTTTAAAGTATGATAATTTGAGGGAAAATTAAAATTGTCAGTTTTCCATTACACCCTACAGTTCTCAGTGCTGGTTATCTCATCAGACCACACAAATACATTTCTGCAGAGAATTGTGTAAACAAATGGAAAAGCCAAGAAAAGGGGGGATTAGAGTTTTGCTAAAGGCCACACAGTTTGTTCAGGGCCCGACTGGGCACCTGAACCCCCTGACAGATCTGACTGAGGTCTTCCTTCTCTAGTCTATGACAGGGTGCACATGGATGCTGAGATCACAAAATAAGCACTGAGCAGAGGGCTGCTTATGCAAGGGGCAAGGACAATAGATTTTAAATATACGCAAACAAGCAACAAGCTGTTCTAGAGGCCCAGGGACCATGAGCACTTTGAGGACGTGAAGTGTCAGTTCATCTTTGCATACTGGGCACCATGCTCAGTGCCCAGCATATCAGTAGATACCTAGTCAATGGTGAATAAATTCTGTCAAATAAATTCAGAGCCTTTAAAAACATACATCGGATAATCATTTCTTTGCTCAGAATGCTGCAGTGGCTTCTCTATTCCCTCAGAGTAGAAATTCAAGCCCTGACCTAGGCCATCTGCTCTTTGCTACCTCTCAGGCTGCATTTCCTACTACCGCCCTCCTTCTGCCCTCCTCACCCCTCTTCTTCTCTCCTTTTCCTCATGAGGCAGCTGCCTTTGCCCTGGATGTTCTTTATGCCTGGACTCTGGCTCTACATACATAAAAGGCCACCTCCCTCACTTCCTTCAAGACTTTGTCCAAATATCATTTTTTATTAAGTCATATTGCCACTGCCCTTTAAAAAACTGCAGCCCTTTTTCCAGCCCTCTGCCCACCCACATGCCTGATCTCCCTCAGCCTGCTTTGTTTCTCCTATAACACATCCCCTTCTAACTCTAATTTACTATGTCATTTACTTATTACGTTGATTTTTTTGTTGTTATCTACCTTCCTCTTATCTAGCCTCCAAGAGCAAAGATTTTATCTCTTTTATTCACTGATATCCCTAGTGTTTCATACAGTGCCAGGCAGATAGAGAATGGTTCGTAAATAATTGTTGAATGAATAAATTAATAAAACTAGATGAGTGAAACCATCTAGTGAGTAAATGAGTCAAAGAGTAAAAAGGCTGTACTTTTAAAGCCAGGTGTAAAGGTAGATGGACCATCGTTCCTGGTAAATTTGTAGAGGCGAACGTTCATTTTTATATTCAAAAAGCTCTTGCAATTCGTGATGAACTTGGCCAACCCTCAGAGCGAAAGCTACAGACATTCGACCTATTAACTGTCAAGTTCTCTTGTTAACAATGTGTAGTTCAATCCCTGATGAATTCAGATAAAGAGCACGTGTGTGAATTGTTATCTCCCAGCATGGGTATGAGGCCCTCTGCATTAGGATTGCTTGGTAAGTATTAATGTTCCTGAGACTTATCCAATTTACGGAATAATCTGAGGATTTGAACCCCAGGTGATTCTAATGCATGCTAAGATTTGAGAATTACTAGTATACAGAAAATCTATAGAAAACAATAGGACTATAGCAGAACAAGATCTCCCCTAGTATAGTATATTGTTGAAAATATTGCAGTTTAAAAAAGAAAAAAGTGTTGCTTGAATTAATGAATTAGGGTAACACTGAGTTTTAAATAGATTTTTAAAAACGTATAACAGGAATTCTCAGAACCTTTAATAGCTGACATGAGTGTAAATTCTCAATAGTAGGATTGTAAATCCTCACATATAGCATCCCAGCTTTATTTTACCATGGGCATCTCTCTCTAGGTATCTCTTATTAACTTTTGGGGGAGAAGTTTTTCTTTGAGGAAAAAGTCTGAGAATTTCTGTTATAAATAATATCTAAGATTCATCCTTGATTCTAACAATCTATAATTCTCTATAATTTTTTTTCTCTCTTGTTACCTCCCTTTAGTTTTTAAACTAATTGGGGCTTTTTACACACCTGAGAAAAGCATGAGATAACATATTTGTATTTCATGGTTCCCCAGGACTCACCTTTGCAAATGAAATAGGTCTTTGTATTTTGTATCTCTCTGTATGTGTGTGTGTGAAGAGAATGCGAGAGACAGACAGACAGACAGACAGACAATAGGAGGAATGCCAGTTTTGGGAGGGTACACAGAATAGCCTATATAGAGTATACCCAAATAAGTGCTTCTGCTTGTTAAAGTCAAATTTGGTAGATTAGTAAGTGAAGGGTTCTGTTCTTTGCGCGATGCATTATGTGTTAGTGGGATGCACACCTATAAATATCTCACTGGGTGTAAGTTCGCATGGGGCAGGTTCTTTTGCATTGATCACCAGTTATCTATTCTTTACGTCACTTTCCATTCTTTTGGCATGGCCCCTGGAAACACGATAGGTATGTGCCTGGAATAAACAGCCTTCTTTTCCTTTGAAAGCCATTCGAGGTCTACAGCACATTACATCCTTCTGTGTAATGGAAGTATCCACACATGGGCAATCGCTGTCTACAGATGTAATGAACCAAGTGGGAGGTAATGAGAAGTGGCTGTCACGCCATCTCTAGGGCCCCGTTCCTCCCACCGCACAATTACACTGTGACCCTAGAGAAACGGAGAAGACTGTAACATTCTCTCTCTTCCTAATGGTCTTAAAATCAGCCCTAGCTTACCAGGGGGAGCTGAAGTACAGCATTATTCATTCAACAGTCCAGAGGATGTCCAAGGAAATATAGGATTGTAATACGGAGGCAGTTCTCTACATAATCATACACTGTTTCCTCAGTGCTGACTTGGCTTCTTGCCTGAAAGATGCCAGCGGACTAAGACAGTCCTTTCCTGCTTTCGCCTGGCATGGGTTTTGGGGTGAGAACTCTTACTTCTTTCATAACAGGAGAGTCAAGGGAGCAGAGAGGCTGGTGGGCAGAGCTGCATTTTTGTTAGATGAATACAGGCTGAAGTTATAGAAAAAAACTTTTAAATAATGATGATAAATTCAGTGATAACAGCTCCTGGATGCTATGTCTCACCAATCTTATTTCTGAGTTTCATTTCACAGAGAGCATTGATTACAGTGACCATTTCCACTGACTTATTCTTGTGTTGAAAGGGAGATGGCAGGGTTGCGGAAAAGGTAGTGGGTTGCCTGCTGAGTCAACTTTTAGAGAGAGAGCACACAGAAAGTGCAAAAAGGTGGAAGCCTTTTAAAATTCCTTTCATTGTCTTCATTTTGCTCTTATAGCTGAGGCTTGCCCATGCTCGGAGGGAAGTCTGCCAACTGCTTGCTGAATAGTAAATGGGAACAAGCTGGGCTGCTGTGTTGCTTGGCAAAGAGAGAATAGCAGTGCAGGCTGGCTGCTGGCTGGGGGACACCATTTTCCACTCCTCTGTGCCTCTGCCTGCAGGAAGCCCCCAGGTGGCATTAGGCAGAATTAGCGTGTAAATCACAGGGCCTGCTAATTTCTCACCACTTCATTAGCTGACAGTTCAATGAAAGCACTCTCCTGCCATTCACCTCACGTCTATGGCACTGGCACTTCTCATCAGTGGAAACAGAGTTCAATCGTGTTGTGTTGACATGCTTGTGACTTTCTGGTCCCCTCCATCCCTCTGCCCCACAATTAGTGCATGCTAGTTTATTCTCTGACCCTGCTACTAGCAATTACTTCTTTGGAACATCTGCAACATCTGTCTCAAATCTCTTTTCAGTTCAGACTTGGTTTAGTGTCACCAGGAAAAGGTGGAACTGGTTCCTGATTCTCTTCATGTCTTTTTACAGAATGGCTTCAAAGATATGCCACAAAGGAAAGAAAAATAGTACCCTATATTTTGAAGGACTTGTTCACAATGTTATGAATAACTCATATTTTTTGTGACCTTACTGTGTGCCAGGTATTGCTTTAAGTACTTTACAGGTCATTAAATACTGTTATTTCTATTTTATGCAGGAGGATACTAAGGCACAGAGAGCTTGAGTTTGTTGCTTAAGACACACAACATTTGAATACAGGAAGTCTGAACCAGAGCCCACACTCTAAGTACTAGGGTATTTTGCCTTAATTAGTTAATTACTTAGTTAATTTCTGGATTAATTCAACAATCATTAATGAAGCACAAACTATGTGTCACTATGCTAGAGTTTAGCATATTAGAGTTTAGCTCTCAGTCCTTTGATTTTCATTTCCGTCAGTCAGAAGGTATTTGTCGAGCACCCTCTATGTCTCCAGGGTTGTGGTCATGTAGATACAAGAGATATACGGAGTGCAGCCTTGCCATAGAAAGCTGTATAGACATGTAGAACGGGGGTTGACGAACTTCCTTCTATAAAGGCTGAGATAGTAAATATTTTTGGCAACGAAGGTCACATGGTCTCTGTCCCAGTAAGTATAAATGTAGCCTTAGCCAATATGTAATTGAACAAGATGTCCGTATTCTAATAAAACTACAAAAATAAGCAGGCCGTATTTTGCTCGTGGGCTGGCTGCCTTAGAGCAAAAGGAGCCCTCAGAGGACCATATAGAACAGTAAATAGTGATAGTGTGACTAAAAGCAAAGCTGTGTGGTACTGCTTGTTCCCATGTATGAGGTGCACAGATGAAAACAGTATCGGGGAGCAAAGAGACCTGTGTGCATTTTAGTGAATAAGCAGATGGCTTCTGCAGGTGGAGCATGAACCTTTACTAAAGGAAGGGATGTATGTGATATACACCTCTGAATCTGTTAGGTAGGTTTCATGAACCAGTTCATAGTTCTTAATATGTATACCAGGCAAGTTATTTCCTTTGTCCTTTCCTTCCTTGCTAACAGAACCCTGAATTTGTTTGGTACCGCCATGTGTTCAGCTCCAAGCAATGACACGTCATTGATTAAAGTCAATCTTAATAATTGTATTCTCTAATTCCTTAGACACATGACCCAATTCTGATTGATTAAAAGTAGGGATGCCTGCTGGGGGAAGTGGGATGGAATGTTTATGAAACCTTTTGCTTTTCTGGTCAAAGGGACAGATAAAGTTAGTGCCACACATCCCTCATTTTTTCCTGCCTCAGTGCGAACATGAAGGTGAGCTGAGACAGCCATCTTGGGGCCTTGAAGAAGCAAAGCACCATGCTATGGAGGATAATAAGGGCAGGGAGAAGAAGCCTTAGCTTTTGATGATGCCACTGAGCTGCCCCATTGGTGCTAGGCTGCCTGCTTCAGCTTCCTTGCTAAGAGTTAACTGAAGGTTTTTCTTTTTTTTTAAGTTTGTTTTTTGTTTTGCTTTAAGTCACTGTCAGTCGAATAATGAATGTGTTTTTAAAAATATTCCAGGAGAACTAACTACAAGTTACTTCTAGAAGTTTCCAATTTTCTTAGATATTTCAGAAAATTGTGGTAAATCAAATGAGAATTATTTCTAATACTTTTCACTTTCTTCATAAGCTCCTTCCCCACAATATACTAATTAGGAGAAAAACAACATATTACAGAAGAGTATTAGCCCACTTTGACTTAAATATTAATGTACATGTCTTACAATATGTACAACAAGAGGTCGATAAGTAGTTGTACCTAGATAACCGATTCTCTCTAGATGTTAGAAACAAGAATGTATTTTTAGTTTCGTTTTATTTTCCTATCTGTTATATATATATATATACACACATATATATGCGTATATATATATATACGTATATATATAGGTGTGGCAGTATAATCGATCTTAAAAGCTAATGAGATGGAGGTTGTGTGTGTATATATATATATAACATTTAAATGGCATTGACAAAAATCAACTAATTTTATTTTAAGCCAAGTTTATTTTCTGACAGTTTTCCTTTCCTATTTTCCCTTTGGCTTTCTAAACTCACCTCCTAATCAATTTTCTTTCCTATCTTATTAGTTTTTATTTATTTTATAAACACTTTCTGTAAATTTTCCATTTTAATGCAGTCTGTAGCATGGTGTTACAAGTATGAAGTATATCCTTGAAGTCTGAGTCATTTATTTATTTTATAAACACTTTCTATAAATTTTCCATTTTAATGCAGTCTGTAGCATGATGTTACAAGTATGAAGTACATCCTTAAAGTCTGAGTCGTATGTTACTAAATTTCATGAAATCTTCCTTTATAGTCATTTATTTATTTTTTATTTTATTAAAAAAGTTATCAAAATTTATTTGAGCCAAACACAGGATATGCCTGAAAGCAAGGTCTCAATCGACTGAGAAAATGCTTGTGTACTCATTCATTTAGTAAATGTTGTTGAGTGGTTTTTATGTGCCAGCCACTATTCTATGTGTGACAGAATGAGGAAGAATGAGCATTTGAAACTTTGTGCTTTTCTCTCTTACTCCTTGTCACACATCTGGTTCGTCACACATCTATTCATTTTGTAAGACCAATGTAAATGCTATTTCCTCCAATTCTATTACACTATTGTTTCTACCAGTCTTTGGTTATTTTCATATTGATGGCATATTATGTTTATTGGTATACATCCTTGCCTGGGCTCTGAATTCATTTAAGAGAGCTACTGTGTCGTTTTAACCTTCCCTAGTGTCCATCTCTATGTTGCTCCTTTAAATAGCCATACCTTTATCTACAGTAAGGGTGACAAGCCACATAAATTGCTTGCTCAGATACATGCTTTCTGTGGGAAAAGTCTTGAACTTGACCTATATCTTATGACACCTTATCCTGTCAGTCAATTTTCCAGACACCAATAGATACCAGTGCCACTTATTGCTGTCTTTTTCATCTTCTCTTTATTCTTCCAGTATGCTTCAACCCTTGCCTTTTCTAGACCTGCTTAGCCATGTCACTTCCCCAAATTTCTTTCTTTGACAGGGAGGCTCAGATCCTGGAGAGAGACTTACAGACTGACTATATTTTATACTCATCAAGCCCTCAATTAATAATGTATTTAAAAAATAGGTTGACGAGCAAGTGAATGTTCATAGAAAAAATATATTTAAAAGCTTGATGCTTTTTATAATAAGTTTAGAGTGAAAGAAAATCAAAATACCATTGGCTGCTGGTGGTATTTATGGAAGTGTGGGGAGGCACCACGATGTAGGTCTGAAAACGCCATTGTGACACTCAAGGCCAGTATTCTCCTGGGCATCCAGTCCCTTCGCATCACATTCTTGTTGGTATAGTAACTTTCTTTAAATAAGGGAGGAAATAAGGAAAATAAAAAACACAATTCTTTTCCAATTCGAGTTAGATCAGGAAATCGTGGCAATTTTTAGAATGGCAAGGGTAAAAATAAGAAAGAAAAAATTAATCCTGTTAGCCCAAAATGGGAAGCTGTCACCACTGTCACTGTAACTCCCTAAATGAATATAACACCTCTGAAAACTCTCACAACTGTGCCAAGTATTTACATGTTCTCTGTGAATGTGGCATCGAACAGCAAGCAGTTTTGGTTGAGAAGCACGCCATCTGTGTGATTACCCGCCCCATGCTAGAGTACTCTGAACTCAGCAGTTGTACAACAGATGCATTTCAATATACAGTATTCCTCCTCTCATAGTTCAGAATGGGTGTTAGGAACTGAGGGAAAACAACCAGCTTCCGTGAAACTCAGACTCCATCTGACATCTTTCCAGACACCTTTTATGAAAGGTGTCTACACCATACTATATGCAATCTTGGAAGATAACTGTATCCTAATAGATTTACAGATAGTTAAACAGGTCAGCTTGACCCAGAACATCAGCAGTTGCCTTCACAATCATTCGTGAGTCACTCAAACTGGAAGGTGAAACCAGATCACTGTTTGGTTTTCATTTAAGTGGAAGTCTGTGCAGTTGTGGGAAAAAACAGTCTACAGAGGTCAGATGGTGTGTACTCCAGACAGATTAATAAAAATGGTTTCACTATAATTCACCACTACTATATTAGATGTGTCTCTGGAAAAATAACACTAGGTAATTTTGATGAAAATAAAAAATCAAGAATGAAAGATGACATTTCATCTATCCTTCATATTTTGTTTATTTAAATATTCCATAGGCATTCACCAAGGAATTTTATTTGGAGATTGGTTGATCCTAATTGCAGAAATGAGATCTAAAGTTACATTTATCAGAGCATACGTATGAGGAAAGACTGTTCACCCCTTCTGAATCGTGTCCTCATTTGCCTCCAGCTGCTGAGGTGATGTCATGTTCTTTCAGGCTGGCCATCAGGCATGCTGGGAGAGGGATGGACATTCTTTACATGAATGGGACAGCTTCATTACTTTGCCCACAGTTCCCTCTCTTGTTTTCCCTAGTGGTATTGGTGTCTAGGAGGCAGAGGCATGGTCAGCATTGAAAAAGAGCACACTCTGGAAATGAAGTGATATCACCTAAAGAATTTAAGAAAAGAAATGAATGAAAGGTGTGTTATTCTACATTTATGTGATAAAATTCAGAACAGTAAATTTAACGTGACCAAAAAGTGAATTGTCATTAATATTTTCCTGCAAACTCTGGGTAAGACTTGCTTTGTGGCCGTCATCATGAAGCACAGTAACAAGCGTTGGGAAAGTCATTGGAAACTAATGTTCATGGGTTACGTGATGGCTGAGGAAGTCTTATTATTGATGTAACCAGCATCATACAAATAATATTAGGAAACTGCAGAGGCAAGAAGATTTATATTGTATCAATACAAACATATTCCAAAGAGCCTCGGCCCTGTGAGTCATAACGGCATTGCTATTTTTTTCTCTCAGTGGGAAAAATAAGAAAAATATAATTATTTTTGCATTCACATTAGGTCAGGAACTGGCAATAATTCTTGGAATGTCAAGAGTGAAAACAAGAAATGGAGAATTAATCCTGTTAGCACAAAATGAAGACTTATTACCATCAAAAGATAATGACAAGATGGTTACCAGACCTGAACAGGAAGAAATGGAGCCTGGACACTATGAAGAATCTTTATCTGTACCGACTGGATAATAAACAAGTCCATCTTCTCGACTTATGGTTTTAAGCCTTTATCAATAAATCACTCTACCTCACATGGGCCTATGAATTCTTAATACATTTTAAATCAAACTGTTTATATAGATAGAAGCTCTGCACAAAATATTTGCCCAGCTCCCCACATATCCAAGAGGTTGCCCTGACCTGGAGAGCTGGTGACTTTAAATTATATTTGGTGGTCAATAGGTAAATACTGAAAGGTTATTTAAAAATGTAACAACCATGTTTTATTTCAGATTTTTAATACGCAAAGAGACCATATAGAATGAGTTAGTGGGTGTGAATGGAACAATCATAGGCCTGGGAAGGTCTGAGAACAAAGCAGTTGTATACATGAGAGCTGACTCATATCTATGGCTATACCACCCTGAATGCAACTGATCTTGTCTGATCTTGGAAGATAAGCAGGGTTGGGCCTGGTTAGTACTGGGATGGGAGGACTGACTTACAGTGTGAGTGTATAGAATGAGTTAGTGGGTGTGAATGGAACAATCATAGGCCTGGGAAGGTCTGAGAACAAAGCAGTTGTATACATGAGAGCTGACTCACATCTATGGCTATACCACCCTGAATGCAATTGATCTTGTCTGATCTTGGAAGATAAGCAGGGTTGGGCCTGGTTAGTACTGGAATGGGAGGACTGACTTACAGTGTGAGTGAGGGGCTGAGGTTTCAAACTTAGAGCAAAATGAGAATACTTATGCTGTTAACAGAATTAGTGACATCTGAAGAAGAAAGATATTTTTTGAGGAGAAAGAAAATGCATTTGGAATTTTATGCTTTGGAACATTTGTTATTTAATTTGAATTTCAAGAATGATGACACGAGTGGAATGTCTAAATTTTGCTTGCGTTTAAATCCAAAGGTCTTTTGGCTGCAATTTCTCAGAAACATTACTTCAATCTTTGATTAATCAGGAAGCTTATTTAAACATTCAGCAGAGTTCTCTCAGCCTACCTTTATCTAAGCATTTCTAAATCAGTTAAATCAGTTTTCCAAAACAAATAGTGAAAGGATTTGGATTTTCTGTATTTAGAGCTACTTTCATCCTCCTCTATCTACAACACAACTTTGAGATCCAATAGGAGACTCTTTTTAAAAAAAAAAAAAAAAAATTATCTATCTATCTATCTATCTATCTATCTATCTATCTATCTATCTCCAGGCAATTTTGATATTTCAGGCTTATTTCTGCTGAAGAATATAAAATTCACACCACATCACCAAATGATTATTCAGTCAGCACTCCTTTACCCTTCTGCTTCCCCAGAATGGAAACAGGCCCAATTAATATTCATGCGTGGAAAAGGAACATTGCTAAGAGTGATAGAAAGATATCTAGGGGTGTGTGTGTGTGCGCGTGTGCGTGCGTGTGTGTGTGTGTGTGTGTGTGTCAGGTGGTGGGGCACAGTGCCCCAGATTCTTACCAAATGGAAGGTGCTGACACTGGCAAACGATTCAATATAAAGCAAGGGCATGGAGGATAGAAATGATTATCAGTGATTATCAAGATTTGACTAATAGTTATGTTTTTGTAGTAAAGGTCTCAGTCTTGGTGGCTAAGATTCTCCTATAACGCTTGGTTTCTTACCCGTGTTGTGAGTTTCATATGTGATGACTGATTTGGCAAAAGTCTGTTAAGTACTGCAAACTGATTAGTGTGGCTTAGAAGAATAGCAGTAAAAGGATTCTACTGAAAAAGAGTCATAATGTCTTGGGTTATTTTGGATTTTTAATATTTAGTAATAGACTCATGCATTAAAATTAAAATTTTAATGTTGCTTTGTGAAAATTCTCAAAATAATGAACTCTATAACTTTTTAAAGTGTATAAAAACGTTTTATCAATACTTTCCCCATTACATATCTATTACATGTCAATTAAAAGTAATAATGCTTTGATGAGGAGGACATTGAAGCACGGAATTTAAATTTTCATATAGTTATTTAATATCAAAAGCATAAACGATAAGTAAAGCCTTTAGAACCTTTCTACTAGATCACACTTTTACTCTATTCACTTTGATTCTTAATTCAACTTTAAAAATATTTATATGTAGTAGGTGATATTTAGCAAATAAAATATCAAAATCAATTTGACTTTAAATGTAGGGACCCTTGAAGAGAATTAGTTGTCTCACTGTTTAAATTCCGTAATTATTAAGAACGAAACTTTTGTGTGTGTTTATTCTGTTTCTCTTTTACCCATAGGAAACTATTCTTTGAATAGGTTTAAAAAAAGAATAAATAATTTAAAACTCATTATACTATTGACAGTTAACTGTGTTATATAATGGGAATATGTGTTGACTAAATATCAGGACTAATTCTAGACATACTCTCCCCTTATCTAGTTAATTGTTTTAAGAAAGTCTCTCTACTTTCATTTCCTTCCCTCTTCCCCCGCCTTTCTTCCCTCTTCCCCACCTCCTTCCATTTTTTTCTTTATGAATCTCACTGTTCTCATCTGACAAGAGATTGGGAATGATAAGGCCTACCACATAGCTGCCTCAAAAACTATCGGGACAATTATATAAGACACATAAATAGTTTTACCTCTTTCTTTCTGTCACAGTTAATAGTACCATCAACAAGCCAGCTCCTCAGCAAAATCTTCAAAATCTTCTTGATTTCTTTTCTTCTCTCCCCAACCCCCTGACTTATCCCACTGCGAGTCTTTCACAGTATCTTCCACATTCACTTACTCCTTTCCTTCTCTTCTGCCCCCATTCCATTAGAGGTCATCCAGACAACTGTACTAGCTTCTAACTGGTCTCCTGCCCTTTCTCTCTTGTCCACATTCAATGTATTTTCTATCTGCCAGCCAAAATTATCTTAAAAAAAACCAAAATAAAACCATGTCATTTCCATATTTTAAAGTCTCCAATGGCTTCCCATTATAGTCAGAATAAAGTGCAGAATATTTTTCATGGCCTCTGTGGTAGCTTCAAGATGGCCACAAATTTTTTGGCACATCCCTTAGAGAGGAAGTGTCCAATTCTTCCTTTGAATTTGGGCTGACCTTAGTGCCTTGTTTGATTAACAAAGATGGCAAATGTAGTATTCAGAGACTTCCAAGGGAGGCTATCAGGAGGCCTAAAGGTTGGGTCAAGGCTTGTTCCCAGGGAAGCCGGTCTTTATGTAAGAAGTGTAAGTACCATAAGACAGCCATGATGCCATCTTGTGGGAAGAACAAGCCACTTGGAGAGACCCTAGAATGTGAGATGACATGTACAGAAAGAGAGGCCAGTGAGCACTGAGACACTAGGCATGGATGAAGAAATCCCCTGGCAAGTGGGGGCTTCAGCTTTAGCTGCCCCAGGTAATACCACATGGATCAGAGATAAATTACCTGGAAGAAGTTTCCATATTCTTAATTTCCAAACAGTGAGCAAAATAAAACTGTTGTTTTAAGATGCTAAGTTTTGGGAGGGTGATTTCACAGAAATAGATAGCCCCATAATTTCTAATGACCTAAAAATGTGGTTCCTGCCTCTATTGCTCAGTTTATCCTCTTCCATTTTTCTTTTTCCTTACCATTTAACAGCCACAGTAGCTTCTCTGAATGTCAAGCTGGTTCCTGGTGCCAGCATCTTGGCACTTGCTGTACCCTTTGCTTGAACTCTGTCTGACTCCACATCTTTTCATTGTTGTCTATTTCTTGTCATGGAGCTCATGCCTCACAGTTTCAGTTAGGCCTTCCAGATCACTCAATTTAATTTAGTCTCATCTCCCCACATCACTCTAGTTCATCACTGTTTTTTATTTTTCATAACACTTGTAATACCTGAGATGATTTTGTTCATTTATTTCCTACTTATTGATTCTTTTGCTAGCTAGAATGTAAGCCCTTCAGACCAGAAGTCTTATCTCTGTTTTTCACAAAGGCGCCCCCAGTGCCTTTTATATTCAATATGCTTTTTTTAATGAATGCATGTAAAAGTGCTTCAAACCTAAGGGTTTCATTACTATTGCACAAGAAACTATCACTTTCTTGTGTGCTAGAAAAATACAGAGCAGGATGTACACAGACATAAACCAATAAGATATAGAAAATTATAATTCTCTAGAACTAGAGATCAGAAACATCCTACAATATCAGTACCTTTAAGTCCACTCAATTCAATGCTAGCAGTATATTACCATGTTAATACAGAAAACTGACAGTTCAGTTGTACTATTTTTCTATTCTCCCTTGACATCTGGTTCAATTTTCAGTTTTTCAGTGTCTATTCTTTAGTAATAAAATGAAAAAGGGTTTTTTTTTTTTTTTTTTTTTGGTTTACCCCTCTTTAACATCATTGACCAAAGGGTCCAGAGAAATGT
>NW_006441953.1:3746906-3766390 GCF_000325575.1 Pteropus alecto | reverse complement strand
TTTTTTTGGTTTACCCATCTTTAACATCATTGACCAAAGGGTCCATGAGAATGTCAGGTGTGTTGCTCATTTAATGAGGAGCCATAGGCCCCTTTCAAGGAAGTGAGAATGAGCTCACAATCCGATTCATGTGAATTTCTGTTTTGCTTTAAATTTAACACCCAGTGATCACTTGGGGAGAGGGCTATTGCTAATTAAGAGTCTGGGCTAACGAAGGGGAGAAAGAACATAGGAAACTTAACAAATTTATAGAAAGAGCATCTCTACAGGGGTTTAAGAGACAAGAAGTTTGATTTGATTTGACTTCAATAAACTTATTAGCATAGTGAACTATGTAATGTCAGCATGTAACAGGAGAGCAAGTTTAATATATATTACTATATTACACATTTTAATATAGTAAGCTAGAGAAACTCACTGACTCGCAAGGAACTGAAATGCTGAAATGGAAATCCAGGCTTTGAGATTCCTAGAATCTCTGAAACCATCTTGTATCTTTCTCTCCATCTGCCTGTCAACATGACTTTCTGAAATAACTAATCTCAAAGGAATATTTTAGAAAAAAAAATCACGTGGATGTGTTTCCCCCCCCAATAAGTGCCAATCTTAAGCAGTGTTTTTGTCAGGAGTCTCTGTTCCAGCTTTAAAAGCCAAAAGAAAAGATGAAAATGAATATACCAAAATGTAATTTAAAATGCAAATGCAGATTTTGAAGACAAGCAGCAAAAGCTAATTGTAGTTTTTCTTCATGCTTGGCTCTATAAACAAAGTATGTTGTCACCTTCCTCCTGCTGGGAATACCCAGACCGTAGCTGCACTGCCACACTTTGACCTCTTAGATAAAATACATTTGACCTAAAATAAACCCAGTCACAGAAATCAATAGGCACTTAACCCTATACTGTACTAGGTGGAAAGGCAACCATATGTGACAGTGTGGCTGTTAACTCATGATAAATCCCTAGAATAGAAACAGCAGTTGCATATTATAACGAAAGGGCAGCAAATCTAATTCTCCAAGAGCTCACATAGTACAGATTTAAAAAAAAAAAAATCCAACCCTTGAATTAAGGAGACTATTTGTTTTTAATCTATCAAGGCTGCACATACATTTCATATTTAGACTAACTTGGAGTCAGTTCTAAAATCATCAATGTGAAATTTTAGCTTCTTTTTGTTTTTATTCCTGTCATACCTGGATACTAGTGGACTACATATTATGCTGAGCTTGAATAAATATATTGTTTGCAGCAAAACTTTGTCCACTCTTAAATCTTAGGACTTGTCTATGAAAAAGTACAAAATTGTAGATCCCATTTTTAATTACTGTGTTTCCTTTTTCCTCGAGTGAATGGGTGTTATAATAAATTCAATTAACATTTTGTCACAAAATGTGAGTGATCTTGCATACATGCATAGGAGAGCTTGCTCAAAGGTATTTTTAGAGTCCAAGAGAAAGAATGAATTTACCAAATAAAATAACTGCTAGGAAAAGCTTGAGTCCGTCACACAATCAGAATTTTGAATTTTCAAAAATGACTCTGGGATTCCAGTGGGGTCCATTCTCCATTATTTATGTTAATTAGGACCACAGACCCTGTGAATAAAATAAATGTTTCTTAATCCTGATCCTTCACTATCAAAACCTGAAGAACTCAAATTAGCATTCTATTGGTTCTTTGTGCCCTTTCCTGCCCTCTAGTGGGGGTGCTACTGCGTTAAAAAATGGTTAGAAACAAGAAGGCTGCAGAGAGTTTGAATTATTGTGTTAACCACACTAGAGCGTGGTATGGTCCTTGGTGTGTCCAAATGTGTGCTATAGTGATTTACTTTGCTGCTTTGTACCTATCTCCACCTCTTTTCCCAAGCTTTGCCATCTGGTGTTATTCTGCCTGAGAGCTCATGACTCCTTTTAATAACACATATTCTTTCTGGTGAATGACAGAATCCTTTGTTCAGCTCAATCAATTACCTTGCACAAGAATCACATCTACCTGTATGCATGTCTGATGGGCTGGGTTTGAGGCAGAGAGCACATAAAGTGGAGGAAAAGGAGTTGTAGCTCCCTTCTGAACTTTGTGGGAAATAATAGTTTACACGAAGGACAAGTGTTAAAGCAAGTTTTGCAGTATATCGTATATGTACCAATCTTAAAATTTTACCAAATGAGTACACTAGGACTCTTTATGCATAACTGCTTTTATTTTCTCTGTAATTTCTTGCTTTTAGTTCCAGAGATTTTATTTTAATTCCATTTTTCTTCCCTTTAGGGGTTTGGGAGTGGGGAAGAAGTGAAGTCTGAGGTCCCCTTCTCAGAAGCTTTATGCCTGAGTGTATCTGTGTGAAACTAGATGGAAGAACACATTTTATAATACCATTCAGAAATATTCTTTTAGAAATTATTTTTGCATGAATATTGTTCTTTGTTTTATAAAGTGAAGACTGTAGCTGTTTTTTTTCTTGCCATACAGAGAAGGGAGATATATTCTAACCTTATTTGTTTTTCTTATTATTTTATGGAACATTCTAAACGTGGTATATAAGACATAAAATTAAAAGTATAAATTGAGAGGTAAGGGAAACCCAAATGCAGGAGAATAACAGAAGGTCGATCAGAAGTAGGAAAACGCTCAGGGAAATCCAACTTAGGGCGCACCGTGATCAGGCCTCTGTCTCTGATGTGTGGTTCAGTTCCTCTGTTTAATTTTTCTTTCCAGTATTGCTGTACATGAACAGTTCTCACCCTTCCCAAATGGGTGGGTGCTACCCCCACCCAAACCCACAGGTTTATTCCTTCCTTCCTTCTCGCCTCCAGTTGTCATATTTCTAATGTCAATTTCTAACGTGAGCCTGGCAGTTTGAGTAAAATGAAATAAATTATTTTGCTCAGCTCTGCAATAGTTGAATAAAAGAAAGATCAATTTCCTTTTCTCTATTGCCAGCTAAGGACAAATCTCTACCCAAAATAAGTGATGGATCTGCAATCATATTTGATTTAGGGTCTATGTAATTCTTAAGTGCATTTCCATTTTCTATGATTTTCTGAAATGCTTCTTTAGGATTCTAACATACTCCCATTTATGAAAAATTGCTCCTTACTGCGGCCTCTATAGAATGACTATAATAATATTAATATTAATAATACTAATCCTAACAACAATGATAGCAAACACTATGGAATTTCTATGTATTAGGTCCAATTTAATTGCTACAGATTTACTCATTTATTTCCTAACAACCCTGTAGTGTAGGTACTATTATTATCTACATTTTATAGATAAGGAACCCGGGGCACAGGTTGAATAACTTGATGAAGATCACACAGTCAGTAAGTTTGATACTGTGATTTAAAGCCAAGTAGTGTGGATCCAGAATTAATGTTCTTAGCCACACTGATAGGTTGTTTTTCTATAATAATTGTAAAACTTGTATATTTACCATCAACGATGTAAAACAATACACCTCCCTCACTGTAAATGGTAGAGTAGCACTCATTCTACCTAGTATCCATGAACCATGCCTTGAAATTGAGATGCCAAGCAAAACACATCCATTCTTTTAAGCCATTAGGAAATGTATAGGATTTTGTGGCTATGCAGGGTGTTAAACAGATCCCTAGGTCCAAAGAACTGAATCTGTGCCAAAGGGGCTTTGCACAGATGTCTGGATCACTGTGAGGACACCTAAGGAGGCATAGCATCTGCAGAGGGGTCCAGCCATAGGTTTAGTTGCATGACCTCAGGCAGGTTGTCTAATTTCTCTATACCTCAGATCCTTCCTCTATAAAAAAGAGATAATTCTGATCCTTCAGGTTGCTGGACGTTATATTAGAAATTGGAAACTGTCACTGTGTGCTGTATGAACAAATGTTTTACTAGTTTTAGAAGAGAAAAATAACGGTAGAACCGTCATCACTTTGCATATAAATGTTGAAGCAAGTAGAAATCAAAATCACCTACACTGTGGAGGAATTAGCATTTTCACATTGTAAGTAGATGTATAATGTATCAGAAAATCACTCTTGTGTGTCTCCTTTACTCACACATGCAATGCTTCCACACCAGATGAATAGTTTTTTCCTCGCCCCAAGCACTTTGGCAATACCAGCTGGGTGTCCTAGAGTTCAGTTTGGTTTTGATATTCTCTACCTAGAGTTAGCATCAGAACCCACAAATTAAGGGCTCAGTCCCACAAGACTGCCACCACTACAGATGCCAATCACAAGTCTCAGGTTGTCTCTGGTACTTCTGACCAAAAGGCGATAAACCAGTGTTCCTATTACTCATTCCTCGGGTTTGATACTTTGCTAGAATGGTTCACAGAACTCAGGGGAACACTTATGTTTATGTTTATTTATCAGATTTTTGTCTAAAGGACACCAATGAACATCCAGATGAAGAGATAACATAGAGCAAGGTACAGAAGGGTCCCAAGCACAGGAGTTTGTCCCGATAGAGTAGGGGTGTACCATTCTCCACCGCATGGATGTTTTCAAACATGGAATTTTTATGGAGGCTTCATCATGTAGGCGTGAGTGATGATTAGCTCAATCTCCAACACCTCTCCCCTTCCAGGAGGATGAGGGGATGATGCTGAAAATTCCAAGCTTCTAATCAGGGCTTAGTGTTTCTGGTGACCAGCCTCCATTCTGAAGCTATCCAGGAACCCACCAAGAGTAGCCTTAGTAGAACAAAAGTCACTCTTGTCACCCAGGAAATTCAGGCTTTAAAAGTGCTATGTCAGGAACATGGATCAAAAATCAAATCTTAGAACAAAAGATGCTCTTAGTGTTATTATCACTTGAGAAATTACAAGGGCTTTAGGAGTTCTGTGCCAGAAATGGGGGGCAGAAACCAATGTATATTTTTTATTATTACATACATACCCAATGGATGTCATCTTGATATGTACCAAATGGCAATAGTTTATTAGCAGTGAGTTTAAATGTTCCCAATTATATTAAGAACTGCATTAGATTTTAAAAATGCAGACATTATAAATATAACATGTGACAGCATCCATTTTCTTCTCTTAGTAACAAACCTAGGTATATTGCTACCTAGAAAGCTACTTTGCAACTAAATGTGGCCATATGGTTAAAAGTTTAGGCAAATGAGATATAAGTGGAAAAATGTAGCAAGGCTATTTAAAGGGAACAAACTCAATGGGGAGGAATCCTTTGTTTCTTCACATTTGCTCTCCCTTTTGCCTGTAATGTAGGTATGATGATTGGAATTTCAGCATGAGCTCCATGGACAATGGAGTCACCTTAAAAATGTAATGTATGACTTAGGACAATGAAGCAGAAATATAGGAGCCTAGATTCTTGATGATATAATGGCTTCCTGTATCAGTCATGGGCTGCCTGCTTCTAGACTTCTTTTATGATGAGAATATTGAAAGAAAAAAACCTAAAATATAAGCCACTGGTATATTTCATCTCTATTACCAAACTGATCTTGTGTACTATAATACTAATCTTATCATCAATTAAACTAGTCACTTTATTATAGAGTTATTTACATTGGATATGAAAATTATTATAGCTTGATTAAATATAAGGTCTGATTATCCTAAAGTAGCAAGAAAAATCTTGGTCATTTCATTATATACTGCATGCTTAAGTTAAAAGGACATTTTTTTTCTGCATTGATATTACTGAATTCAACATACAGAAACAGTTAAAATATAGAATCAGATCTGAAGTATATCATCTACCATTTACAACACCAACACTGATTTCATTAAAATAACATCTATCACATTAAATTAACGATAATTTGATTATATTCATAGTTTTGACTATCTAATGCATAGATTCATTTATTAATTTTAATTTTTCCAAGTATAATAAGTTTATACCTAAGTAACATAAAAAAAAGAGACCTTGCAATTATATTTTTCTTTAAAAGGGAAGAATAGATTACTCAAGTTTGAAAAATAACACTTTTGAGTACATTCATGTTGGTACATACCCCATGTATGACAATGATTTCATAAAACTCTAGTAGGGCTAAAAAATTCCTATTGCTTAGTGACATCCTAGGCACTGTGACATTGTAGTGCAATGCATTACTCATATGTTTGTAGTGATGCTAGTATAAACAAACTTACTGTGCTGTAGTCATATAAAAATATAGCACATACAATTATGTACAGTATGTAATACTTGATAATGATAATAAATGACTATGTTGCTGGTTTATGTATTTATTATACTCCACTATTTATTGTTACTTTGTCTTTAAATTTTTTTAAGTTAAAAATATTGGGTGACATTGGTTAATAAAATCAAATAAATTTCAAGTATACAATTCAACAACACATAATATATATATTTCATTGTGTGTTCACCAAATTAAATTTTCTTCCATCATCAAATATTTAACCCCTTTTACTGTCTACTCCCCGTCACTTATCCCTCTGATAACCACTAATCCACTGTCCATGTTCGTGAGTCTTTGTTTGTCATGTTTGTTTGTTGATTTCAGTTTTATATCCCACGTATGAATGAAATCATATAGTTTTCAACTTTTTCTGTTTGACTTATTTCACTTAGTGTGATTATCTCAAGATCCATTCATGTTGTTGCAAATGGCAGTATTTCATCTCTTCTTCTAGCTGAGTAATATTCCATTGTATATATGTATCACATCTTCTTTACCCAACCATCTGTTGTAGGACTCTTCAGTTGCTTCCATGTCCTGGCCACCATGAATAATGCTGCTAAGAACAATGGAGTGCACATAACTTTGCAGATAAAAGTTTTCAAGTTTTTTGGGTAAATACCCGGAAGAGAGGTTGCTGGATCATATGGTAATTCTAGCCTTAGTTTTTTGAGGAATCTCCATACTGTTTTCCATAGTAGTTGTACCACTTTCCATTCCCACTAGCAGTGTATGAGTGTTCTTTTATTCCCCACAACCTCTCCAACACTTGTTATTACTTGTCCTGTTGATGATAGCCATTCTAACAGGTGTGAGATAGTATCTCATTGTGGTTTTGATTTGCATTACCCTAGTGGCTAATGAAGTTGAGCATCTTTTCATATGTCTGTTGGCCATTTGTATGTCTTTTTGGGGGAAATATCTATTCAGATCCTCTGCCCATTTTTTAATTGAATTTTTTTATTGTTGAGTTGTGTAAGTTCTTTCTATATTTTGGATATTAGGTCCTTATCAGAGGTAATTTTACAAATATATTCTTTCATTTGGATGGTTGCCTCTTTGCTTTGTCAATGGTTTCTTTTCCTGTGAAGAAGCTTTTTAGTCTGATATAGTCCCATTTATTCATTTTTGACTTCCCTCACTTTTGAAGTCAAGTTCATAAAATCCTCTATATCCAAGGTCCATGAGCTTAGTACCTGTGTTTTCTTTTATGTAATTTATTATTTCAGGTCTTATATTCAGGTCATTGATCCATTTTGAGTTAATTTTGGTGTATGGTGATAGACAGCAGTTTAGTTTCATTCTTTTGCAGGTGGTTTTCCCATTTTTCCAGCACCATTTATTGAAGAGGATTTCCTGTCTCCATTGTATGTTTTTGGCTCCTTTGTCAAGAATTATTTGCCTACATATATGGGGGTTTATTTCTGAACTCTTGATTCTGTTCCATTGGTCTGTGTGTCTGTTTTTCTGTCATTATCATGTTTTTTTGATTTTTGTCCCTCTATAGTATAACTTGAAGTTGGGCAGAATGATAGCTCCAGCCTTATTCTTTCTTCTCAGGATGCCTTTGGTGATTTGGAGTCTTTTGTGCTTCCATACAAAGCTGATGATTTTTTGTTCTATTTCTTTAAAAATGCCATTGGGTTTCAAAAGGGATTGCATTAAATCTGTATAATGCTTTAGATAATAAGGTCATTTTAATTATGTTGATTCCTGTATATCACATAGACAATATGTGTGGTAGGCTATACCATCTAGATTTGTGTAAGTGCACTCTATGATGTTCAAACAATGCCCAAATCACCTAATGATGCATTCCTCAGAGTGTATCTCTGTCGTTAAGTAGTACATAACCGTATAGCAAAATTTACATTAGTCTGAAGACAATAGGTAGAGAGAATAGATATAGAACCCAGCTTTAAGAGTTTTTACTGATTTCCATAGGTGTCTAAACCTCTGTGGATCTCTTCTTGCCTCAAATTTAGAGTTTCTTTTTTCTGACTTACTAAGAAATTCATATCACTTAAGTTTAAGCAACCCTAAGTCTTGGATTACCTGAGAAATGTTTCCTTCATAGTACCATTAACTTTTAAAACTATTCTCTTTATTCTCATCTAACTGTCCTTCTTTTCCAATTATATCTGGGCTCTTCCAGTCTATGTTGTTCTCAGTTCCAGAGCCATTTCTCTGGTAAGGAAAAAGAATATGTTGTTCAGTTATGCATAAGTGTTATTATTATGACTTTAACAAACATAACCATATTAAAATAACTAGGATTCAGAGTCAATGGTTGGAAAGGGCCACTTGTATCATTAAAGCAAGAGATAGCAGGAATTGAGGAAACATGCTGACTCTTGGGGAAAGCTTGTCAGCCTTTATAACTTTTCTAGAAGAAATAATATAAAACATAGTAGAATAAACACTGGCTTTGGAGATCGACAGTCCTGTGTTTAAAGCTGTGCTCTGCTACCTAATACCATAAGTTTGTTGGCAAATAATTTTTTCTCTCTGAAGCTTAGTTTCCTTGCATGTAAAATGGAGATAATAACACTTATTTTGGAGGGAGGATTGTTGTGAGATTATAGGTTTTGTGGACTTCTGGGCAAATGCTAATATAATATTTTGCACATAGTAGATGTTCAACTCATTATTACCAGTCTGGATTGTGACTCTTAATGAAGACATTCAATAAGGACCCATAGGTCTTGAATGGTGACAGAAACAACAACAATAAAAAAAAATTAAGAAACAGGGAGCAAAGTTATTACTACAGATGTCATAGCCTGAATGTTCGTGTCCCTTCAAAATTCAGTGTTGAAATCCTATTGCCTGATGTGATGGTATTAGGTAATAGGGCCTTTGGGAGGTGCAAAGGTCATGGAGGTGGTGCCTTCATGAATGGGATTAAGCTATCATAAAAGAGACTCCATAGTGCACTCTAGCCTCTTCTGCCATGTAAGGACACAGCAAAAAGAGAGCCACCTATGAACCAGAAACCTGGGCAGACATGTTACCAGGCACTAGATCAGCTGGCACATTAATCTACAGCCTTCAGAAGTATGAGAAATAAATATCTGTTGTTTATAAGCTACCTAGTCTTTGGCATTTTGTTATAGCAGCCCACAGGGACTAATACAACAGAGAATCAACTTATGTTCTCATCAAGTTCCTGTTCTCTGTTTTCAAGGAAAGATTTTTGCCATTTTCACCCCTTCTTGCAGTCCAGTGTTTACTAAAGAGGCTCTTCATAACTGTTGGGGAAGAAGACATTTTGCTATACCCTTCTAGGTTCTTCCAGATGGTTTAATAATTAAATTAACATGAGATAGATTAATAAGAGAAAATAATCAAATTTAATTATATAGATATGTATGGGAATGTCACATACATGAGAGAGTCAGAGACCTCATATAAATGAGAGATTCAGAAACAGAAAGGGGAAATTAGGTATAGATGGCATTCTGAGCTAAGGATGAAGTAAAGTGCCTTGAGGCTTTAGAGATGAAGAGGGTCTTTTGCAGTACAAGAGGAAGAGCAGATGTTCAGTACTTAGAAGTTTGCCCTGCCTTAGAGATAGGTCATAAAATGTTATTTCTGGTGATAACTCTTATCATGAGAAAGCCCCTAATTTAAGTTTCCTATGAGCATGCAAGTTCTCGATTGCCTTCAGCTTAAAATAATTCATGTATCCAAGTGGCATGTCTTGGGGAGGTCTGTTTTGAACCTCTTAATAAAACAACACTACAGTAAAAAACAAAGTGCTACTAACTTATTCCTGAATGAAGCTTATAACCTGGAGTAATGTTAAAAATATATAATAACCAAATAACAGAGGCACCTGTGTCTCATATTCTAATAATAGTCCATATCAGCCTCCACTTCCTGCCATAAACAGTCAAAATGGATGCAGACTGTTACAATGTGTACTTTCTAACTAAACAGATGTTTTTATATATCAGGAAATGCATGAATAAGAGGGAAAGTGATCCTTACTGTATGATTTCACTACTCAGTGTGAACTGCTTGAAGAAATATACTCTGCGGAAATATACCTTTGCTTGATTTTCACTTTCAAATATTGTTTTCCTTTCTCCTGTCAACAAGGAAAAAATCCTAATTTTTAAACAAATGGAATAATAAATGATGTTTTAATCCTGTACCTCAAAGAGTAATAGCATAGTGATCAGAGCTTTTTCAGCATATACAGCAAATATTTTTAAAGATACTTAACCACTTTCACTTTAGAAAATATTTAATAAAAAATAATCACAGGAGACAAAGCGTATCCAAATATCCAAAATTTCAATTTAGTTTTAAGATCAACAGTAATTTAAGTAAATATGAATTGAACAGCTTTTTAAAATATTAAGATGCAAACTTGTGTCTAAAGTTCAGGTTATAGACATGTTAAGTTGGTCTGGAAATTTCTGAGTCCTTTTACCTTCATGCTGAAGAGAGACTTTTAACAAACTCATACTGTCAGCACCAGAAAGAGAAGTAGTAGCACAGGAAGGCAAAGTTCATTTGTCGAGTAGCACTATGCTCCTGGTATTTCTGAAGGCACATTGTTTCTATCCAAATCCCTTGGCTGGTAGGAATGCTGGGAAATTTGCTCATTGTTGATATTGTGTTCCTAGGAGTATGTTTTTACATTGAAGGCCCAAAGGATACTGGGAACCTGGGTTACTTATGTATTTTATACCTTTCAAGGGGCTTCAGATCACAAAAGAAGAACCAAAAACTCCACAGGGGATGACAGTTTAGGAAGAGTCAGGACTTATACAGATGCTGATTTCCCATTTCATGTATATTTGCAAAGGTTGAAAGCGACTCAGAACCTCTAGGTTTACTGTTCATTGATGGAATCATAGTAGTAAAGCTCTTGGTAGGCTGATTCTCAACCTGAACCCAAGGGTTCAACCAGAGCTACTTTTCCTCTGCCAGAGCAATGAATTAATCATAGTGTAACTGGCAGAATTCAGCTCTGGGTCAACTGTCATTACAAATTCTGTTACCATGTTTATCACGGGTTGTACAAACAGCCTATTTGCATATGTGGTAAATATTCTACATGGACAGCACTAACTAGTATAAACGAAACTGCACTTGTGCCCCCAAAATGGCTACATACACTGCAGACATCTTCGCTTTCTTCTACTGCTTCTCAGGTGGTGTGAGTTCTTGCAGGAGCCAAACTCCAGGATGTAGACAGGGTTCTTTGGCCCACCAGCTGTGTCAGGCAGCTTCACAGGGCATGCGAGGCAGTTCCAACTGGCAAACAGCCCTTCCTTTTAATAAAGCCATTGGCACCTTCCTTAGGGGAGAAACAGAAGTGAGAAAGAGCTGGTCTTCACTATGCACCGAGGATGTCAAAACTGCTATCTTTATAAAAATATCTTAAACTGAACCTATCTGAGAATATTAATATATTGTAAGAAAAGTCTAATGCTTTATCATCATTATCATCATCAGCATTAAGATACAGGGCAGGATTAAGTAGTACCCTGGGGGCTCTTAGTCTCCCAGAGCAGAACCATTATGATTTGGCACCTGCGTTGCTAGAACATCTTGTAAGCAAGTACAAAGCCAAATGAGCACATGTGAACAAGAATACTCAGCAAGGAAGAAATGTTTATTTTATTAGTGAGTATCAAATCTAACTAGAAGTAACTGCTCCATCTGCTCCATGGACAGAGCCATCCAGGCTGCAAGACAATAGATCACTACTGGAGTAGAAGTCATAAGGAAAAAGAAAAGATGTGCATCTGGCTCTTTAATGCAGCCTGGTAAATAAGCATTTTCTAATGTATAAGTACCTTTTACCAGCCCACCTTCCCAGAAAAAAAAAAACATTGTAAATCAAATCTGTGCGCTTTGCTACTTATCAAACATTGATTATTGTTGTTCTCCTGGGCAAGTGAGGAGAGTAGCTAATTATTTGGCTGCCTTTTGTGTGTATATTATCCATGAGGACTGCACACTTTATTTATTAGTTCATAAATTTGCAGATAATATAAGGAGGAAAAGGAAGTTCAGTGTGGGCCAAGAGCAGACAACTTGATTTATTTTCACCTATATGGTGGCTTAACATTGCCTCTGAAGAATGTTTTTCTTCCTTTTTTTTTTTAATATAGCTTTGTTGAGGTATAAGTGATATATACTAAACTGTACATATATAAAGCATACAACTGGCAAATTTTTATATACATATATGTCCATGCCACTATCACTACAATAAGATAGAGTTTTCTTGTGTTCCTTTGTAATTCCTTCGCTCCTGTTCTGCTCCTCTTGTCCTTCCCCACCCCAATCTCTCCCCCACTGATCTGCTTTTTATTGCTATAGATTAGTGAGCATTTTCTAAAATTTTATATAAATATAATTATGCAACATGTACTCTTTTGTTTAATTTCTTTCACTTATTATACTTCTTTTGAGATTCATCTACACTGTCATGTATCAATAGTTCATTCTTATGTATTGCAGAGTAGTAGTCTATTATATGAACAAAGGGCCATTTGTTTATCTATTATCATGTCGATGATATTTGGCTTGTTTCCAATATTTTAGCTATTACACATATAGACAGATGCTTTCATTTCTCTTAGGTAAATATCTAAAAGTGAAATGGCTGAATCATATGGTAGGTGTAGGTTCATTTAAGAAACCATCACACTGTTTTCCTGTATGGTTGTTCTATTTTACAATTTCATCAAGTTCTTCCACGTTCTTACAGACATTTAATATGGTAACTATTTTAAATTTTATTTATTTCAATAGATGTACAGTGATATCTCTGTGGTTTTAAACTTGCATTTCTTTAATGACTAATGATGTTGAACATTTTCATCTGTTTAGCTGCAATCTGCATGACTTTTCTGGGGGTTATGTCTGTTCAGATTTTTGGCCTATTAAAATTTTTTTCTTATTATTAAATTTTGATATATATATATGTGTGTGTGTGTGTGATATATATATATGTGTGTGTGTCTTCATCAAATGTATAATTTGCAAATACTTTTTCTAAGTATGTGGCTTGTCTTTTCACTCTCTTAATAGTGTTTTTAAAAGAAGAGGTTTTTAATTTCAATGAAATTTAATTTATCAATTGGTTCTTTTATGGATCTTGCTTCTTAGGCAAGACTTAAGAAGTCTTGCCTAACCCAACATCACAAAGATTTTCTGCTGTTTTCCTCTTTTTCTTTGCATTCTTTGATGCTAGAGCTGAAGCGATGGAGCTGGTTTCTAGGTGTCAGGAGACTCCTGTTTTCTGCATTGATCAGCTCTGTGCCATCTGGCCACTTGCCCTTTGGACTTGAAGCATTAGAAACAAAGTGGGATTAAGAACCTTGAAAACTTGCTGTGAAATCTCACATTCTAACTAAGAAAAAAAGCTACAAATATTTTTTATGGAACTTGTCATGAAGTTTTCCAATGTACTCGGTAGGTGTCTCCAAGAAAAAGCAAAAGCAATTTTATACAGTATTTTGAAATCTTAACCAGTGGTATTTATTATTTAACAAAACTGGGAAATGAGAAGAACTTTCTTGGCATTTTAATTTTAAAGTATAATTAAAATATTCTTTTAAAAATTTGTGCTGTTCTCTCTAATTTGGATTATATATTTCTAGAATGTGAACTTAGCTAATGGCTCAAAATAAACAGCCAACGTAGGTGTTAAATGAAGAGTTTTAAGGACTTAAACATTTAAGTTATAACAATGCAAGCTTCCATGTTCCATTTGGTCACAATTTATGAAAATATTTCCCATGAATTATGATTCTAGTCTGAACTCTATTTGCTGAAATTGCTTTAATTCAAGGCAGATTCTATTTGACATTTTCCTAATAATCTTAGTGTTTTAAGTCACCAAATATAGAAACTAAATCCCTCTTTGAAGTCACCCATTTTAAATAAACCTCATACCTGTGAGAACAAAATTATTTGAAGAGTTTCCATTTAATTAAGTTAATTCTTATAGAGCAGCTAATCTAAAAGTTGCTTAGTTAATGCCATGTGATCCTTTTACTGGAAATCTATTCTGATATTATTACTGATATTGTTCATTACTTTTGGGACTTTTGAGATCATTTTGCAGAAAACATGGTTGCTCTACATGGAGGCTGTCTATCACTAAAGTTGGTTAAAATAGCTTAAAATGCCATCAGAAAAGTTGTTTTGCATTGGCAGTATGAGAGCTAGCTGAAGGGTTTGGAAATGCTCTTATAGGAGGATGGGAGAAGGATTTGAATTTCTTGCCATGGGCTACCACTAGAGCAACTGTTAACAATTTAAAAAAAGATTATTTTTTAAAGCAAAACTGTGCGTGTACGGTTTCCTTCCTTAAGGGAGGCAAAGGACATGGCTGGGCTCATACATTTTTAGCAGCTGACATGTTAATGAGACCATTTCCATTGAAATGAGCTAAATACTATTATCATTTGTGGACTTCCCACTGATTTCTAATGCATTTATTGAACTTCAAAAAGTGCTTCCGGAATCAATTAAAAATAAATTTTAGATTCAACATATGTGTTGCCACAAACAATCAACATTTATATTTATTTAACTTGAAAAATATCATATCTAATTTTTTTTAAAGAGTTAGTATTTTGATAACTAAACAATGATAGAAATGAAATCTAATAGAGGTTGTAATCTAATTCAGTAAACTTTTCAAAATTTTAATTTTCTTGTTTTTTTTTTTTTTTGAAAATAATAACTAAAACATCCATTGACCAAAAATCCATTCATTATCTATCAATAGATAGCCTGCAAAAGTAGGAAGTATCATTTGTTTGGTACTACTGGAAAGCGACTGCATCCTACAACAGTGGGAAGAAATGTAGTTCTCGAGTTTCTGAATCCGAAGTAGCATTATTACTAGAAAGGAATTATAATTTTGGAGTAAAATAGTGAATTTGTCAAAGCACTTACCTATTCTGATTTGGTTATAATAGTTTATGTTTTTTTTTCTTTTCCAAATTACTTTTATATAAATTATCTAATTGAGCTCTCACTAATATTACTATACTTGTCAGAGAAGCTAGAAACAGAAAAGTTAAGTATTTTGTTCAAGTAACTTTGCCAGTTAGAGAGACCAGGATAAAGATACTGGCTTTCCCTAATAGCTTTTCCTCTAAAAGTTGCTGCTACCTTTTGTTTTTTTTTTAAGCACTTCTTTTATTTAATATACAACTGCATCTAATTCTGCTCTGTTAATACCCATCAATAGATGAGAGTAAAAAAATGAATGTCAACATATGAAAACACTGAGGGAGTCCCATGTGTTATCCAGACACCCAGTGTCCTATTTTCAGAACACAAGGCTATTCTGCATGCCAGCGTTTAGGTTGAAGACTTTGACACAGCACTGAGGTGTGTGTCTCTCACTAAAGCTTCTTTCAAGTGCACTTTTCAAGAGATTCCACTGAGAGGAGGCCTATCTGTGACCGCTCTACTATTTGATGGGCATATCTCATGGTTTGTGTCTGGCCAATACACATCTTTCATCATATATTCCTCTTGTAAATGGGGAACTCATGTCCTGATTAAAACGATATAACTAAATGCCTATGACATATGGAGGGTGGCAGGGACAGGAGCTGGGGGAGAAATACAGCTGATGTCTGCTGAAATAGAGTCTATCTGTGCTCCAGTAGGCTGTGCCATGTGACTCATAGGCTTCTAAAGACAAGAAGTAACAAAAAGATGCTCATTACTTCTTTGGAAAAGAAGTGTAACGCTTTACTTATGATCTCTAGGACTACAAATAACATTAATCTAACCAAGAAATTTTCTCATCCATGATAATACTCTTAAAAAAAAATCACTTCTTTTAGCACAAAATGCCTTTTTAAGTTTTTGATCTATTTCCGATGACAAAAGAAATGGCCCCAGTTTTAGTCTGCAACACATTATAATAAGTGATTGATATGTGAAGACATTATTATAGTGAAATACTAACTTTCTTTGAGAACAAGAAAGATTAAAGTCCACCTTGGTGTTTTCCAATGTGTTACCACATTTTAGAGAAGAAAAAAGTATATTTCTGACACCACGAATCTAGTGACTTTCATACTTGATTCAAGGCTATATTGGGTATTTATTGTTGTTTTGAACTCTCCCTTTTTTTTTTTTGTAGCAGCACCTTGATATTGCCATACTGTACTACCTTCTCCCCATGTTTACAGCAATGGTAAGAAAGTATATCAACATGCCTTTGTCTAGCTGAGTGGTCATCATGTGACTCAAGTCAGTCCAATCAGATTCTCTCCTTGGACTTTGAATTATGAGAGAACAACAAAAGAATGAACAGTAAGCTTTGTGTAAATTTGTTTCACTGTCTTGAGAATAGTGTCTGCAGTTTCTACTACCAGGCAGGCTCCAGAGCTCCCCTGTTTTGTCTTTTTATAATCCTGGTTTCTTGGTCTTTAGTCAATTCTTTAAGCTACCTCAGGTAATTTTAATAAATCTCTTTTCTGCATAAGGGTTCATGTAGGAGGAGATACTAAGTAAACTTTGGAAATGTCAGGGAAAGTTTTCTGAAAGAGGTGATATAGTTCTGAGGTCTGTGGCATTATGGAAATGTTCTACGGCCAGGATGTTGTCATATTTTCTTGGTTTTGAACAGGTAAATTAATTTTTCTTTCTTTGAATTTTTTTCAAATAAAAGTCTTTGTAAGCACTGAGAGAAAATATAGCAAGGATTGACTTCATTGCCTATGCCTGGAAATTCTTTAATTCCCCAGGAAATTTTGGGGGATTTTTCTCTAAAATACACTAAAATGTTTTATTAATTCTCGGTAGTGAGTTCAATCTTGCCATCAGCATGTCCAGGGAAGCTTGTGTTAAGCCTGTTTATTTGTAACAGGTGTTAGAATTTGACATTTGGTTTGACTTATTCGTATTTTGGGAGATTGTAAAATAAGAAAGTATCTAAATATGCATAAATTTGTTGTGTAGAAAGATACAGATATATGGGTAGAATTTTAAAAAATGGTTTCAATAAAACTGTCCTTTTTATGTTAGGTTTGAAAGGGCTTGATATTTTTCTAGTGGATCTCAGCCAGCTGATTTTAGTCTGGGAGGCTAAAAGGAATATAATAAGAAACCTGTTCTTGTGAAATGTTCAGTCTGTCTGAAACAAGTTCGAGCAGGAAGTGTTTGTGAGAAGCCTGTTCTCTCAGAGTCTCCCTCCTGGTTCTTCATTCCAGAAAGCTTCTTCCACATCCAAATGAATATCTGAGATTTCAGTGATTTTTTTTTTCCATTTAGTACTAAGACTATTAAACGGAAAATAGGCAAGTGGGTCCAACGTTTCACAGCTTAGTGACCAGCAATTCTCATTTGCTTCTGGTGATACTGTCTAGATCAATTCAACATGGTTTTGTTATTCATTAGAGCTGAACTTTGATCCTTAAAGCTTAAGGATACTGCAAGTATTTCATGGTCCTCTCACCACTGCAGACCCCATGTACTGATTCTATACTCTGAGCTGTGAGAATAGAACCACATTCTGTCTTGTTCTCTGCTGTATCCTCAGGGTCCTGAAAAATGCCTACTACACAGAATGTGTTCAATGAAAATGTATTAAATATCTGAACGACCAGCAGAGAACAACTGTCTGTCTGTGGCATCCAGTTTGGAGAACTGAAAACCCAAACCGGACTCTAGGAACTCTACCCAGAATTTACTGTCTCATCTTGCCTCCAGCATTTATTCAATATTTACCCTAGGAATAACTTAATTACTCTTAAGAACTCTCAAAATATAGGAAGCAGATACTTTTATAAAAAATTACTTTTCCAGGTAAAGATAGTAAAACAGAAGAAAGTCACATGACTGTTTCCAATAGGATAATTATATTAGTATAATTTTATGTTCACAAGAATTATACTGACAATAATGATATTGGTAGTAATAATAGTAACAATAATTAATCTTTAGTCCTTATCATTCAAAACTATATCTTAAGGAAACATTATATATTAAATGCCATAATAAATGAGTATGTATGTATGAATACAGAAGAATCCAAGGAAATAGGTATCTAATTTTTAGTCATTTAATAATAATAATACTTATTGAGATAGCCTGTGCCAGCTACTGAGCCAAATCTATGATCCTAATAATAGGCCTGAGAACTGGGTAGTACTGGTTTCTGCATTTTGTAAAATAAGAAATTAAAGTTTAAGAAGTTTAAATAAATTTTCCATGGTCAAGCTAACAGGAAATGGTAGAATTAGGATTTGAACTTGATTTCTTTTGACATTACAATTTATACTTTTTTTTGAACAATTAACTTTATCATTTGTCCTTCAAAGTTTACATGCCAGTTTAGAGTTCAAAACATACACATGAAATAGGACTTGCTAACCAATATGCAAATGACTATAAATAACTATAACTCAAATGACTAAAAGCAACAGGACAGTGTGCCCAAAGAAGATACAATTCATATTGGAAGCATTGTCTACAGAAATGAACTTGAACCTATATGGGTAACTGCAAAAGCATATATTTTCATAAAGATAAGATTTTGAATACAACTAATTATGTTAAAAAGATAAACCTTTTTTTAATAATCATTTTTTATCAAGGTGTGATGGATGTGTAATAAACATTATACGAGTTTCCAATATCCATCATGATTCAATATTTGTATATATTGTGAAATGAGCACCACAGTTAAGTCTAGTTAACATTCATCACCATACATGGGTATAGATTTTTTTATTTTCTTGAGATAAGAACTTTTAAAATCTACTCCCCTAGCAACTTTCAGATGTACAATAAAGTAGTATTAACTATAGTCACCAGGCTGTAGCCTCACGACTCATTTATTTTATAACTGGAAATTTATACCTATTGACTCCCAAACCTTTCTAAATTTATAATTCTAGGCTCCTGGTTAGCTAATAGTAATAATAACAACAAAATAATACTATCTTATGCCTGTATAATATGCAAGAGTTTAAGAAAACATAATTTGATTTCATTCATAGATTACTAGTTCTAATGTGAGAAGATTGATTTTAATATAAATAAAAAGGAAGTAGAAGAATCTTCATCTTGAAAACAGTACAACCTCAATTTGAAAACCTCGACATGCTAAATACATGCTAAAGTCACAGACACTCCAGTGTTGCCACGAATTCCTTTTAAATTATTTATGAAATCATGAGAGTTCTCATAACCTTTTCCCCACCCCGTCCAACCCCATTTCACCCCACTCCAACCACATACACAATGGTCTTTGTGCTGAGAAAAAAAGAAAAAAAAATATCTCCACATTATAGGTTATGGACAGAATTA
>NW_006441953.1:3738402-3745358 GCF_000325575.1 Pteropus alecto | reverse complement strand
CCACCAGTGTGAGTCTCAGCAAGGAGAACCTGACTTGCTGAGGATACACCTGCATGTGGCTTGGGTGGGGCCCGAGTTGAGGGAGGCGGGGTTTCAGGGAATCCTCTGGGCAGAGCGACCTCTGTTATCCAGTTCGATGTCGTCACAGCTATGGTGGCTCTGTGTCCTGCACACAGGTAGGGGGGAGGGCTCAACAGGGAACAATGGATACCGCTGGCACTTCTGTACCAAGTGAGTCTTGCTTAGGCCCTCACTCCAACAATGTCTCCATGTAAGTCCCTGGTGCCTCCTGCACACAGTTGAACTGGCAATGGTGCTCAGAGCGAGCAGGTCTGTCCTGCGAAAATCCGCTCGCGGACACAGCCCCTTTAAGAGGTGTCTGCTGCTGCCACTGCTGCAGCCTCTGTCTCACTCAGCTGCTCGGGACTGGGCAGCCCTGCGTCCTTGTTCTGTTCTACCTTCTGCTGTTGCAGGGTGATTTCTTGGATTTCTCCATAGTTATGGCTTGTTCACCTAGATCCCAGGAAATTTTTCCTTGCTGCTGCTCCTTGTTTCTGTCGCAACTTTAATTTGGTCGCCAGAGTTTGAATAGAGCCTCTATCATCTATGCCATTTTTTTCTCCTCTGAGTATACCTTAATTGCCTTGTTTCAAGTTAAATCTTTGTCAGTAGGAAGTTTTAATGTAATTTTCTATTTCCTTCATTGTCAAAGATTATACTTCCACTTCTCTATTTTATTATTGCATTTTTCATATTTAAGAATTCCAATCTTATATTTCTTTTAGAGGAAGGGAGTATGTTTGTAATACAGAGATAAAGTATTCAATTCATGAGAATTTCTCTTGTCTACTTTCCCCTTTTCAGAAAAGTATGTTTAGATTATTTAACTAAAGAGAAAATTGGAGCTAAAGCAAGATAGAATATTCTAGGCAAAGAATAAAATAATTTTTTTAATGGAAGGTGATTGGATACAGACAAGAATGTAAGAAGCAACAGAGACGTGCATTTACAATCATGTAAATGCTACCAAAGTTTGAGTACTCACATTCAGGAATTAATGGATTTGAGTGACAGAATACATTAGTGTCATAGATTTCTGCATTTATCTGTAGTAAGTCTTAGCATTTTTGTGCATTTTACAATATCCAGAGAAAAATGAATGTAATGTTTTAAAATAGCATCTCCTGAATTTACTAATTAACAAATTTTTTAAGAAGAAGCAATCATCTAGCCATTTCCTCTGTAAGAGATAATGAATAATATAAGCCTCATGACGTTACGAAGAAAGCTATCACAAGAAAAGAGTAACTCCATGCCAGAAGGAAAAAATAGTGAATAAGAAAACCAAGTTTTATCCAAGGAACAGACTGGATTTATGCTAGGAAAATTATTTGTTTTGAGATAAATATCATGTCTTTGAGTCAACACCTTTCCTAGTAATCTGGATTAATTTAACACCTCTTTGTAATGTAGTTTAATGTTCTTCATAGGTGCTAAAAATCAGTAAGTAATTTACACACTTGCTAGTGTGTGGTTTCACATTGTAGAGGGATAAAAATAAAGTTAAGAATTACATGTCACTTCTGAATTCTGTGTTCCCCGTAACATTTTATTCTTGATCCTATATAGTTCCTGGAGTTTACAAAAAAATAAATAAATAAAGACACAGAATCCCTTTTTAATGTTAGAATCATTTTTATCTCAAATATATGACATATTTAATAAATATAAATCTCAGAGTTATTCCACCCCATATTACAATTTAAATATGCATAGCGTTATGGTGCTATTTACATATTACAATTTAAATATGCATAGCGTTATGGTGCCATTTATTGGATTAATAATAGTTACTAATTAGTAATTAGTTAGTTATTTAAAGTTAATATTTTATTCATAATAGTTACTAATTAGTAATTAGTCAGCTATTTAAAAGCAAATATTGAAGCTGAGGACAGAAACAAACACAGAAAATAGATAATGAATAAATACTTGTTCTTCCCCTAAATTAAAAACAAAGTAATACTAAGCTTTCAGTCATATTTGTGTCAAGCATTTTTTTTTTTCTAAAAACAAACAGTAAGATGGCAAACTTCAACCCAAATCTTCAAATATTATATTTATATTTGGGGAGATTTAGAACCTGAGAACAAGGTTTCTGTGCATTTTAGAGTGGAGCTTAGTTATTCTAGGCTGTCAAAAAAAGAAAAAACTTTATAATATAATAAGACTTCACGAATTTAAGATAGGTTTGGTAGTGGATGAGTAGGTTAATACATGAGATACAGTAATCTGAATTCATCCATTCATTCGAAAAATGTTCCATGACATTTTCTAAGTTCTGGATCTTTTTGCCTAAGTCCTGGTGATGAAATGGTAAACAAAGCCAGACTTTATCCCTGCCTTCTTGGAGCTTGCAGTCTAGAAAGAAAAATGACATTAGTTCATCAACAAACACGTGAAATTTAACTGTGAAATGTGCTCTTAGGCGGAGATTCTTGGAGAGCTCATAAGAGGGAATTTGAAATCGAGTGTTAAGGAAAGCTTCCTCAAAGAAGATGTCTGAGGTCTGCAGCTTGAGTAAACAAATAGGTGAGCAGTGAAGACAAGAGAAGGTGCACAGTGAACTGGAGATCAACATCACTGGGGAGAGCAGAGGCTGAGGAAGTCAGTAGGAAGCTGACCATACAAGCCTTTGTAGGTCATGTGAAGAATTCATCTTTATCTTAAGAATGGCGGGAAGCCATTGAAAGGTGTGAAGCAGGTAAGCGACTTAATTGGACTTTCATCTTGCATTTTGAAAGATCTCTGGCCGCCTTGTGTAGGATTGGTTGGAGCTGGTGGAGGATGTTTAGGTTAGAGCAGGGTGTCCCAGCAGGAAATTATTGGGGAAGTCCAAGCAAGAGATAGAAGTCACCTGTACCTACGTGGGGCTGGGCATGGAAAAAAAGAGAAATTCAAAAGATCTGTAGGAGAAAACTGGCCTGATAATAGAGTAGGTATGGGCTCTCTCTTGATTAGAGCACACATACAGGGATACCTCAGAGATATTGTGGGTTCAGTTCCAGACCTTTACAATAAAGCAAATATCGCAATAAGACAAGTTACACAAATGTTTTGGTTTCCTAGTACATATAAAAGTTTTGTTTACACTATTCTGTGTAATAGAATTATGTCTAAAAAAATTAATGTATATACCTTAATTAAAAAATACTTTATTGCTAAAAAATGCTAACCATCATCTGAGCCTTTGAGTCAATCTTTTTGCTGATGGAGCGTCTTGCCCCAATGTTAATGGCTGTTGACTGATCAAGGGTGGCTGTTGCTGGAGGTTGAGTGCCTGCGGCTATTTCTTAAAATAAGACAACAGTGAGGTTTGCTACATCAATTGGCTTTTCCTTTCATGAACAATTTCTCTGTAGCATGCGAAGCTGTTTGATAGCATTTTACTCAAAGTAGATTTATTTTTCAAATTTGGAGTCAATCCTCTCAAACTCTGCCACTGCTTTATATAAACTAAGTGTACGTAATATTCTAAATATTTCGTTATCATTTCAAAAATCTTCACAGCATCTTCACCAGGAGGAGATTTCACCCCAAGAAACCATTTTCTCTGAACATTCATAAGAAGTAACTCCTCATGCATTAAAGTTTTATCATGAGATGGCAGCAGTTCAGTCATATCTTCAGGCTTCACTTCTAATTCTAGTTCTCTTGCTTTTTTCACATCTGCAATTACTTCCTCCACTGAAGGCTTCAACTCCTTAAACTTATTCATGAGGGTTAGAATCAACTTCCAAACTCCTGTAATATTGATATTTTGATCTCTTCCTATCAATCATGAGTGTTTTAATAGCATCTAGAATGTTGAATCCTTTCCCAAAGATTTATAATTTCCATCAGTGGAATCATTATGGCAGTTGTAGCCTTATAAAATGTGTTTTTTAAATAATAAGACCAGAAGGTTGAAATTACTTCTTGACTCAGGATTTTCAGAGTGGACGATGTGTTAGCAGACATGAAAAAAAAATTAATTTTTTTGTGCATCTCCATCAGAGCTCTTGGGTGATCAGATAAATTGTCAATAAGCAGTAAAACTTTGAAAGAAATTTTTTTCCTTTGAGCAGTAGGTCTCAATAGTGGTCTTAAAATATTCAGTAAACTGTGTTACAAATAAATATATTGTCATCAAGTCTTTGCTATTCCATTCATAGAGCACAGAGTAAATTTAGACTAATTCTTAAGGACTCTAAGATTTTTTCAGAATGTCAAATAAGCATTGGCTTCAACTTAAAGTCACCAGCTGCATTAGCCCCTAACAAAAGAATCAACTTTTTAAGCTTTTTTGAATCCGGGCATTGACTTCTCTCTAGCTATGAAAGTCCTAAATGGCATCTTCTTCCAATAGAAGGCTGTTTCATCTGCATTAAAAATTTATTGTTTAGTGTAGTCACCTTCATTAATTATCTTAAGTAGATCACCTGGATAACTTGCTGCAGCTTCTACATGAGCACTTGCTTTATCTTGTACTTTTATGTCATAGAGATGGCTTCTTTCCTTAAATCTCATGAACCAACCTTGCTAGCTTCAGAGTTTTCTTCTGCAGCCTCCTCACCTTTCTCAGATTTCACAGACTTTAAGAGAGAGCTTTGCTCTAGATTAGGCTTTGGCTTGAGGGAATGTTGTGGCTGGTTTGATCTTCTATCCAGACCACTAAAACTTTCTCTATATCAGCAATAAGGCTGTTTTTTGCTTTCTTATTATTTGTATTTACCAAAGTAGCACATTTAATTTCTTTTAAGAACTTTTCTGCATTCACAATTTGGCTTACTGGTGCAAGTGGACTAACTTTTGACCTATTTTAGCTTTTGACATTCCTTCCTCACTAAGCTTAATTATTTTAGCTTTTGATATAAAGGGAGAGACATGGTGCTCTTCCTTGCTCTTGAATAGTTAGAGGCCATTGTAGGGTTATTAACTAGATTAATTTCAATATTGATGTGCCTCAGGGAGCAGGCAAGCTGAAGGAGACGGGGAGAGATGGAGAACATCCAGTCGGTGGAACAGTCAGAGCACACACAACATTTTATCAGTTAAGTTCACCATCTTATCTGAGCACAGTTTATGGTACCCCCAAACAATTACAATTATAACATCAAAGATTACTGATTACAGATCACCTTGACAAATATAATAATAATGAAAAAGTTTGAAATGTTGTGAGAATTACCAAAATGTAGCACAGTGATACAAAGTGAGCAAACGCTTTTGGAAAAATGGCACTCACAGACTTGCTTGACACAGGGTTGCCACAGATCTTCAATTTGTAAAAGATGCAATATGTGCAACGTACAATAAAGCAAAGTGTAATAAAATGAGGTATGCCTGTGTGTGTGTGTGCGTGTGTGTGTGTGTGTGTCTGTTTACTTCAAAGTAGTGCTTTTGACAGATGCTCAAGTATAGCAATTCGTATGGTTAATTTCTTTTTTTTTTTAAGCAATTCTTCTCTTATTTTCCCAATAGGCATGATGGTCAGAATTTTCATGTAAACAGAGAATATGAGATGATTGAGTAAAAATGGAAGGTGAAATTTTCTCTTTATTGAAATGATTTCAACCATCAGTTTAAGATGATTATAGCACATGCATGACTCTTTTTAAAAACTGCATCATGTCAAGCTTTTGAAAACAACTAATCAAAGAAGTCATTTAAATAATGACTAGATTATAACAATATATTATGGTTAAAGTGACAATAAAGAAGTATTGGAAGTGAAGAATGCTTAATAATGCTTAATTGTCATGATCCAGGTGAAGCATGAATGACTTAGGGTCAGCCTGAAGAATATTGGGAGAGTGACTGGGTTCAGGAATTGAGGCTACTAGGTTTCTTTGGTTTATTGATTTTTTTTTCCTGTCATGATGATACTATTTTTTTTTTGATGAATTTTGAAACTTTTATAATTCTGACTTGTAGAGTAGTTTTTAAAAAGTGTATGTTATAAATAAAATTTCCACATGCTTTTCATATTCTTATGAGTTTTATTCAGCTAGCAGTTAAGTGATGACCCTAGAAACATACCTTTAATGGCCTAGTCACCTGTATGATGTCCGCCAGTGAATGTTTTATCTAAGGAAAAAAATCTTGGGGATTCATATTTGCATAGTATGAGCTTATTGTTTATTAAGTAATTAGTGGTGGGTTGTCTCTATAGGAGACATCCAACGAATATGAAGCATGAACATTTAGATCTTTTAAATAACATTTGGACATAAATTTCTTTTCAAAAATAATGAACAATGGGAAATGGCATGTATTTTAAAGGATGAATCAAGTTGCTGCAAAGCACTGACTATGTTATGATTTTCTGAAATGATTGGACTTTGGTTTACCAGATCCTGTCACCATTTCTGCTTAGGATTTTGGCAGTTTTACAGTGTTATTTCCTAAAGTCTATCACTAATGTTCCAGGACTCTAAATGAAGCCAGTGTACTATGCATCACCGCATTACCTCAACCTGCTCAGAGCAGAAGGAACGTTTTAAAACATATTACAAGAGCTCTCCCACTCAGTCTTTCATCTTCCACATTTTTTTTCTTTTTAAATTATATGCCTATCATTGAAAATGAGCTACAGGAAATCATATGGCAATCTAGAGAGGTTCTGAGAAATATTTAGCTTTGACTTTAAGCCCGTACAATTTTCCTTATAATTCAAATAGGCATTTAAGTTGATGTTTTCTATTCTCAATGATAAAGACACCTTGGACTGCCTTTCTATATGTTACTGCTAAAATATATTTTTTTTCCTTGAACAAATATGAAATGTAAATGTCATGGATAGGGACTTTTTAAAATGGTTGCCACTGTGACTCACAGCCATTTTAGATTAGGCTTCCTATTTGTGTTATCTCTCTGACAGCAATATTTCTTTCTGCCTTTCTGACAGCATTATT
>NW_006441953.1:3731229-3738298 GCF_000325575.1 Pteropus alecto | reverse complement strand
AAGATAATCTCTAATAATAATAATTCATGCGACTTTGAAATTGTTTTTCTCTAACAAGTGCTATCAACTTCCCCCACCCCCACCCCTCATTTAACTCCGTATATCGATGTTTGGTTCAGATTCTATCACCTTTATAAATTATTTTTTTCTAATTCTTCCTTTACTTTGGAATTTTTCTTGATTCTAAAAAAGAGAAACAGTTATTCAAGACAGCTTATAACGCAATTTGTGTTATGTTTTAAAATTCATAAAGTAGCTCTAAAACAATCTCATATTATTTTCTTAAGATGGTAGTTGTAATTGTCTTTATTTTATAGTTTAAGAAATCAGGGTTAAGGGATATTATGTAATTACTTTTCCCCTCGGCTATGTTTTTGGAAAGTGAAAAAGTCAGGACATTAACTGGGTAATATTATTTTAAAAATATATACTTCATATAAATATAAAAAGTATAAATTAATAAATGTCTATTACATGTAAGGCAGTGTCTTAGGTGTTAGGGATAGGGCAGTGAATAAAAATATAAAGTTACCGCTTTCATAGAGCTCACATTCCATGATTGAATGTTTTGACTCAATTTTTTTTCCACTATAAATACAAAACCAGGATGACATTACTTACATACTCAAAGAAGCTTTTATTTTTTCTTTTTAAGAAGAAAGCTGACCACAGAACTATTATACATACAATATGCCCTTCAAATTTTTCTTTATATGAAACTAAAATGAGGCTTGCAATTTTTCCATTTGACTGATAGTGTGCATTTTCAGAACAGTTGATTGAGCTGAGGGGTGCTGTGGCAACCACTAAATGGAGCCAGGCTAAATGATCTGTACACAGAATGGCTTCCTGGTCTTGGCTAAGCATTGAACCTCAGGAGTGGGCCAGCTAATAGAGCTTGCCAAGAGACCATTTCCCAGGTGTTGTTGGAGAGCTTATACTGACTTTGCTGACATTGATGTGATTGTTTTGTTAACTTATTCAACAAATCCTTCCTCTTTGTAATCCACAACACAGAGTAAGAATTCTAATAATATCTATGTCATTTTAATACATAACACAAATTAGCAAGTCATATATACGCTCTGAGTTAACTGTTCCATTTCCTGTGATCACTTAGTTGGGGGGAAAAGAAGGGCTCTGTGATTCCAAATATGCTGGAAGAGGTCTTTTGCCCTGAGCTTTTCTATAAGAATTCTTAAGAGACAAAGTTCATCAGTAATATTCTACTGACACAGTTTATGACATTTTTTCATATGGAAAATAGAAGAGAATTTTCACTTAGGTTTAAACTCTGGGATAATCATAGTGGAAACAAAACAATTACTTAAAATTTTAGTGTTTCTCAGATTTTAAGTTTCTTTAAAAAAAACACACTATTTTGGAAACAGTGAGTCTATGGGGAGGGGGGTCTAAGAAATAATAGGGAGAACCAAAATTTAATGCTAATCGACTGTTGCCTAAAATTTGAACCGAGATAGTGATAGAAATGTCATATTAAAAAAATAAGGCTATGTCATTGGAAGCTTTAATCATCTTGGATTCATGAAATATTCTAAAGTAATTTTTGCAATTAATAAATTATTATACTATTGGAATGTAGGATTCTTTATTGTGATATATTGTGATATATAGGCTTCTTTAAAATAAACGAATGAACAAACACAACCTTATTCTTGGCACATACAAATAATAGTTTAAAGATGCCTTTCAGGTAAAATTTGACAGGAAGGAAAAAGACTGCAGTTCTACACTCTTCCAGCAGGGGTCAATATGTTTTCATCATTGCATACTGAATGCTCATAGAGCAAGCAGCGAAAGTGTTGATCCTAATTGGAGCAGACACAAGGATCTTCTATAATCCTCTGACATCCTTTTCAAATAATAATTCTCAGGTGGGTGGTGGGCTGGTGGCTGCAATGCCAGTGCAGGCTTCTCTACAATGAAGCCTAACCATTGTCAATTATTTTTGATGTATGCTAGCTTAACTTGGTCTCCTTCTTACTGGCTTTCCCAACCCACAGAAGGGTATTGCTCCTAATTATTGAGACAGTACTCAGAATGGTCAGGACAAGCATGTTATTTTGGCTTAATGCGCTCTCTAAAACCCATTCTCACCTTTTTCAGCCTCCCCGTGCTCTTCCTATTCAGCATATAGAACAAGCATATACCTTCAGTGAAATACCTTCAGAGTATTTTACTTATACCCTTAATTGCCATAGTCATTTGACTTTAACTCATTAAATGCCAGCATTAGGAGGCAACTGGAGATGTAATAAGGAGCATATATGATTATAGTTGCATGAATATAGTTTCCAATAGGTTAAAAGTTGAGACTAAACCCTCCCCCATCCCGTGCATTTTCTAATAATTTGTTCAGGGGCTCTATCAGCCAGCGGTATTCAGGGAATAAATTGTCATTCTTCATGTGCATTTTAAAGAATGGCGCTTGCTTGAGTTTCAAACTGTCACATAGACGCTTAAGTTCTCTTGAGTCAAAAGAAAAAAAGAAAGAAAAACACATGTCCTGCCCCACATTCGTAAGCTCATTTTTTTTCTTTCCTCGGGCCTGACTGCAGCCTTTCTGTTGAGCGAGAGAGTGAATGTCTCCATGTAGAGACATTTTCAGAAATCCAATTCTGGAGAGCTGAGGAGTGTAGCGGCAGGAATGTATTACCGGGACACTCGGAAGGTGGTTAACTGCTTGAGTGCCACTGCCTGCCCTGGAGATAGCAGAGTGAATAGCAGTCCAACCGAGCTCTGCCCCACAAAGCTTAACCAAAGTGGGATTTTAAAGTGATACCCTCATATATCTCTGTAGGTAGAGGGGGGGATGTCTTTTGGAAGGTGAAACACGAGTAGTAAATATGAAGTCAGAGTTAGCCAGGCATAATCAGCAGGACTGTCCTTGGTCTAGGTTCACGGAGGCTGGGATGCTTTTCCGCTTATGACGTAGAGCTTGAGAGATACCTAAAATTAAAATCACAGTCCAAGGCTTCAGTGTCAGATAGCAAAAGACATATTTACTTATATATGTAGGTACATTTTAAATATTCCCTCTAAAAATATGATTTCTTTTACTTTCAAAGATTTCAAGTATCCTTTAATGCATCAATAATAAAAAACAAATCCAGTCATCTCATTATTTTTGCTAAATCTTTCTTTTAAGCCTATGTTGGCATATTTAAGCAAAGCACGTGATAAAGTTCTTTAATGCGATGACTCTATCTCTTTCATTTTAATTCCATATTTACTTAAAAAACAAAACTTACCTTTTTCAAATTCAGGGATGGGTATGAGGCATAAATGCTGTAAGCTGATGAATAGGACAGCAGTAATTTCGACTTGTGTCTGACAGCCACCTGACTCATCATACTCACTTCTCTGTAGAGTAGTCAAGAGATGCTGGGGGGAATTTTGAGCTCATCCTTGACTATTGCACCAGAAAGATTAATTTCTTTATTTTTTTTAAAGGTCAAGGTTAGCATTAATGGGAAAATGATTTAGCTGCATAATAATGCACCCCTTAAAAGAAATATATATTTATTCATTCAAGGAATGTTTATCGAGTGCCTACTATATACCAGGCACTCATATAAGTATTAAGGCTACATTAATGAATAAGATAGGCAAAGACTGTGTTCTCATGGAGCTTACTTTTTTGCTAAAACACGTGTGCTTTGAAAGTATATTTATTCTAAAAAAACCCTCAGTGTATTTTTATTTCTTCACTTCACACATTTGCTTCTTCATATTTAAAGTGTAAGCTGAAACACTCCTTGTATTCTTTGAAGGTGAAAAAATATACGTAACTACAGGGGGAATTATGGGATTTCAGTAACTGCAGAATTGCTTCAAAACCTAAATTGGGAATAGAGTAAATATAAAATGGTTTACAAATAATTAGGAGATTAGAATGCTTTGTAGGTAGTGTATTCATTCATAAAACCGAGCAAAATGCTTCTGGAACAGCTGACACTAGAGTTCGAGCTTGCCTATCTTCCCTGCGGGAGGTTGTGACAACTACACATGACCATTTCTTGTTCTCACAGCATGGCTTCAGAAAAACCAAATGGTCTCTGCCCTCGAAATGCTGATCTCATGAATTAGGATAACTGAGAGGAGATGGTTTCCACATTATTTTAAGACTTGTAAGGATTTTTAACTCTATCCATAAAAACTATTAGGCACTGAGGCAACCTTGAAACAGAATGTTTCATTTATTTATTCAAATATAGCTTTTGTTCAAAGAATTGACCCCTTACATCTAATTATTTTTTTTTAAAAACCATAATTTTGAAAACTTAACTGAAACCCATAATTTGAAGCTATACTATGTTTTTGCTTATTATTAGGATGGTACAATTTTCAAGTTATTTGGGAAGAAGGGCTTTGGGAATTTAACTGCTAGGCCTTGGGCTTGCAGCTCTTTTACAAGCTCAACTTGAAGACTTTACTACCCAGTCATCTTGAGAAGAAAACTCCAAGACCAAAGATGATACCCAGTCCTCTTTCTCCCTCAGTGCCTTGGTTCTAACATTCATCCTTCTTTGCTTCCCCACCCCCTCCCCAAATATGTGATGGCCAACATCTTCTTGTTCACATTTATCTTAAATTAATAAGTAATCATAAACTACCAGGTCTTCCTGCCTTGAAGATTTTCTGAGTACAAGAAATAACCCAAAATTTTTAAAACAATTGACATTTTCTTTTGGAAGGCATCAGAAAATTGAAATAATCCTGCACTTTTGAGAGCCCTCAACAATTTTAAGGAAGAGGCTACTGTTTTCCTAAAGCAGATTTTCTGTTTCTAGAGTTGCATACAACTCCTTGTTAGATAATTAATAGAGAACAATTAATAGAGAATACATTAATAGAGAAAATGTTATTTTTCCTCTTGAGCATCGCCCACCCCTCCTTTCTCTCAGGTTGCCTCAATGTTTGGGTATTTATTATATGTGAGTATTTCTCTGTTCTTACATGACTGTAATTTTCTCGGTTACTGCAAGGGTATTAAAAGTTATAAATAGATTTTTAAATAAAGCAGTTGGGTATGTTAGAGCTTTTCAGAACCTGCCTAGGCTGATTATTTTCTCAGGATGCATATGACCATTTAAGGAAAGAATCATTACAAGAAATTATCATGGTAGACAACTTTTAAGATTTTTTTTTTTTTTTTTTTTGGTTATCAGCTTGGAGCAGATGTGTATTTTCTCCCTGCAAGAAAACTCACTTTTATCATAATGAATTCTTTCCTTTTCTATTAGGTGTAAGATCAAAGTGTTATGTGAAATTTGAGTACCTTATTAAAGCTTATTAACCAGAGGCAGTGCACAATAAATCAGAAGCTTAGGTTATATCTGGAAAATTCAGTATCTACAAGTTCTAATTCCTCTCTTACATTGTGCTATTACTTGACTTTGAAGAAAAAATTTTTTCTTGGTTCTTAATGCCAGGTGACTTGTTTCCTTTTTTCCTTCATCTGCTAGGAAACTCAAATCAAATTTGGGACTGCCTGCAGCAAATGTAAGTATTTTTAGAAATGTGTTTTATGTCTTAACTTTAGTAACTCTGTTTTATTTTTTAATCTTTTTTTTTCTGATTTTATTTTTTTTCTTTTGAATTTTGTTTGCATAAGCCATCTCCAATAATCTTGGAAGAAACTTAGATCATAAATACTGATATAAATAAATGATTAAATAAATGGAACAAGTAGACAAATCTGTACAGAACAGTTTCAAATAATTATGTACATGTTCCATGCTCGAAGAAGTAGGGCATTCTCATCGTTCCTTAAGTGTGAACTGAACATGAAGACTTCCTTCCAAAGAATAAAATATGGAACATAGAAAGAAAAAATAACTTCAGTGAAGAAACCCAACTAATACTACCTCAGCTAGGTGATCAAATTACCATTGATATTCATAAGTTATGCTGAGAATATGTACCCTTGAAATTCTTCTGTAATTTTGAAATTACATCAAAATAAATAGTTGCAAAATAAGGCCTGTAGGTTATTTGACCTCTGTGTACTTGGTATTCAAAATGTGGTCCATGAACCGGCAGTATATCATCACTTGTGAGGTTCTTAAAAATACTGAATCTCATGCCCCACCCTTGATCTACTCTATCAGAACCTGCATTATAACAACATGTCCAGCCAGTTTTTAGTGCACATTACAGACTAAGCAGCCTGCTCTCTAGGACTTTGTTTGTGTGAATGTATTTAGCACCATCTACAGGTGTTACAGAAATTCAAGGAGATTGGTTGTTTATCCTTTCATATCAGCAGGCTGGTCCCAGGAATGTATCAGTCCGGTTCCCGTTTCTCTCCTTAGTTCGTGTGACTCTCCTGTGCATGGTACAATGATACATTCAGCAACTTTTCATTCAATAAAATCTGCTGAATGTTTCTCCTGCCTGTACTCTACTTACTACCACTCAAGGCTCAGTTTGGCCCTCACCTCATCCATGACTTTCCTAAACTCCTTGAACATTTTGACATCTCTATAATAGTCTTTAAGAAACAATTTGATATTTTACTTTTTATTAGATGCTATTCTTTTTCTTTATGAGTTCCAAACAAATTTTATGTTTCTACTGTTATAGACAAGATTTTATAGACTAGAACCTGTCTTCCATGTTCTCTCTTATAACTGTCTCCAAAATATAATGTTTATTCCCTAGAGTATTTGAAAGAAGATTCATTAGGAATGAGAAAACTATTAGAACTTATGGTTATTTATCAAAAACTGAGGAAAGATAATAATGTTTTTATTAATATTTGATAACTAGATAGAATGTATATAATTTATAATTTTATGTAACATATATGGGAGATGCAAGCTCAAAACTTTTTCCCGATGTGGGTATGCAATCAGAAAAGTTTGGAGGCCACTGCTTTAGAGAGCCATAGAAAATGCTCAATATATATATATTTTTATTCCGTTTAGTAATAAAGGGAAAACAGAAGGAAGAGGCAATGACAGTTCGGTCTAAGAATCCTCACTGTAGATATGTTAGTTTCAGAGACTAACTCGTTCCTTATTGGTTAGTGATATGGTTATGG